>NC_134140.1:123637617-123967617 GCF_033958435.1 Carettochelys insculpta
CTCTCCCTTGGGGCATCTCTATGTTCAATTGACCATTTGTCTCAGGTTTATCAGGACAGTCCCAGTGTATTCCATATGATCTCCCAGTATGGCAAGGATGGACGGAATGTCTCCATTTTTTATTTCATCCATCAAAATGTGTTTGGTGGGAATATGTATTCCTGGAGTTAGTAAAATTTGCTCCATGTTTACCAGAAAGAAAACAGTCAAAGGGCAAAACTGTACAGTGTGATGAATAGGGCTTGGATTGAAGAGAAAAATCAAATTGGCACAGACAACATCAGAGCCTTCCTTTAGCTCAAAGTGAATATTAGTAACACGTTTGGTTTCCATGATATATGACTTCAGAACACTAAGTGACTGAGAAAAATCCATAAATCCAAAAAATTATGCAAGTTTTGCTGTTGAGATAGTTGTTAGGTGTTGCTACTCCTAAAATATCTTTTTTTTTTTTAAATATAAACTCTTTTGTAGGCTGAAAATGTTACAGCAAAAATGTCCTGGCCTTTGGATCACATTACTTTAAGCCCGGTGGGGCTGCACAAAGGAAATTTAACAGGGATGAGGAGCTGGCCCATAGTGTCTCAAGATACCCTGCTACTTAAGATGTGCAAATGTTTGAAAATGAATTCCCATATTGTGTATTTGTTATTGCTTTGCTGCCCAATCAGCTGCTGAATCACAGATTTCCAGGGGTGTCATTTGAGGTATTAGGCAGTGTGTGTGTGTGTGTGTGTGTATAAAACCTGTGCTGCTACAGTGTGTGTGTGTGTGTGTGTGTGTGTGTGTGTGTGTGGTGGGAGGGCACAGAGTGAGGCATGAGGGGACAGAATGAGTGCAGTGCCTTCAGCAGTATTACTAAACATGTTCAGTGCAAACCCAGCAGCAACCTTGTTCTTCTGCCCATCTGCTGTACACACACACACACCACCAATTGCCAAGGGGCTACACAGGTACAGGTTGAACCTTCCTAGTCTGGCACTCTTTCAGCCAGCAACATCCGTAATCTGGCATCATTTTAGTTATCTGAATGACCACTTAGCATGGGTGTGACCAAGTTTCCCATGGTCCCATAAAGTTTGTTTACAGCCATCACCCCTGGATCTCAGTGTTCTGTGCTGTTATGTAGCTCATATTTACCCCCTAAATGTCTTCTGGGAGCCCAGCAAGCAGTGGAAGTATTGGAAATGCTGCTAGACAATACTGACCTTCCATGATTCAGTAAATCTTCTCATTTGGCATGGGTCAGGTTCCAAGGGCACTGGAGTAGAGAGGTTCAACCTGTACCTGAAAAGTCTAGATTTTTGGCAGATAACTTAGCAATTAGCTGTCTGGAGCACTGTATCAAATTCCTATATAAAAGAAAGAAAATTATGTAAATATTTGATCCATTCAGCTCTCACACTAGCACATTCTGATATCTTGTAGCATGTCACTTAAGGGACACTGAATAGGTTTAAAATGTTAATGCATGTTCTTACTTTGTGACTAACCCTGCTGAGAGGGAGAGAGAGAGGGAGAGAGTGAGCGAGCGAGAGAGCTCATCAGAACTCCTGGGTTCTAGCCCAATATTGTTAGTTCTTTTGATTGCCACTGCCACAAGCAGATGTTTTCAAGGAACTATCCACAATGATTTCAAGATATTTTTCTTGAGTGACAACAGCTAATTTAGACCCCATCTTTTTTTTTGTGTAGTTGGGATTATATTTTGCTATGTGCATTACTTTCCATTCATCAGCAATGAATTCCATCTGCCCTTGTGTTGCCCAGTCACCCAATTCTGTGAGAGTCCTTCGTAACTTTTTGCTGTCAGTTTGAACATAACTATTTGGCGTAATTTTGTATCAACTACAAATTTTGCCATCTCACAATTTACTTGCTTTTTCCAGAGCCTTTATGAATAAGTTGAACAGTCCCACATCCAGAACAGATTCCTGGACCACTACTATTTAACTCTCTCCGTTCTCGTCATTTATTCCTACCTCCATGTTTCCTAACTTTTGATTGGAGTACCTGGCAATGTTTTCATGATCATTCAGCAATCCTTCAGTCAATTTAAAGGCGAGCCTTTGTTATCTTAATCACCCTGTCTCCCTCTGTTTATAAACAAATTTCCTATCCCTAAGGCAAAGCTGGGAGCAGCAAGAGCTCTGTTGCATTTATGAACTCTATCTGGGGTGAGGGCAAATGCTTAAATAGAACTCATGTATGTGTAACCCCCACCCCCCGTCCACTAGAAGGACCAGTGTATTCCAGCCCCAGCCCTGGGAACTACATATGAAATCTGGGGGTTCAAACTTCGAGGGATACTAGCGCCCTGCCCTATCTAAGTGGAAATTCCCCAAAGAACAATTCTCAGGATAGATTTTGTTTTGTTTTGAGAAAACTTCGGAAAGGCAAAAGCACATTCTCACATTCCACACAACACATTGCCCGCACAGAACTGAATTCTACACCCCCTATCAACAATACCATTTTTAAAAGCTGCTTTTGAAGAAAAAGAAAAATACTAAATACAACCCTATTTACCCAGAGAAAGAACAAAAAGCATAAGAAAGCATTCAAGCCTTGTCATCCTATGAAAGGATAAATGAGGGAGCTCCCTGAGGTTGTACATGCATTGCATTGCATTAGAAGGATTCCCTTGGATAATTACAAGGGCTATTCTGATTCTGTCTCATTTTTATGTAGTTCAGCTGATTGCATCATTTATTTTGCTGGGATTTTAAAAGTGTTCTTTCCCTGTTTTCTCATCTCATTAATATTTTGTAATAGTCTGTGTTGATAAGATTTATTCTTATAGAAAATCTCAGGCGCATGTTCTCCTTTCATATCTATACTGCAGGTCTCTAGAATTTATTTTTTACTCATGACTTTAAGAGCTTACTGGCAGCAGTCACTTAGATGAATTTGGGTCCTTTGCAATGGTCTGAAAAGAGCAAATCTCAAGAGATACATAGGATGGATCCCTGGCTTGTGCAAATTACTGTAGCTCTGTTGTGTTCAATGGAACTATTCTAATGTGTAGCAGCTGATGATATTACTTGTCTGCTGTTTTTTTGTTCCTGTGGACATTCCCTCTCTTCTACAAAGGGGTGTCGGAATAGATTCTCTCCTGTCATGCTCTCAGGTGTAAATCAGGTGTAAATCTGCAATAACAGTCTGGTGTAAAACTGATGATTTTGGCTGCATCTACACTATGAGATAAAGTCCATTTTAAGTCAGTCAGCCTGATTTTTCCAAGTTCCTGTCCTCACTGTAAATTTCATTAGCTCAATTTATGGAGCACTAAAATCGATATAACATCAAAATCCTAAAATCTTAGTAATCTGAGGGGTTTCGCGTTAAGTTCGAATTTAAAATTCCACAGGAGAGGCAGTGAGGATGCACCATGTCTTTAAATCGAATTCATTAGCCTCTACAGATATCCCTTAGGTGCCCCACAATTCCCCACACTTCTCCGCTCTGGCCTTTTACATCTCTACTGCTCTCAGGTGAGGACGAATTAGGCAACAGGAAGATGGTTACAATTCGGCACTTGGAAGCCTGCGGCTGTAGGGTCATGAGAGTCTGAAAAATCATTTCTTTTTCTTTGCTAGTAGTGCAGCTGGGGGCGGTCTGTGGTTCTGTGTATACATCCCTGCTAGCTGCCTTTTTATCCGTGCTGCCTGGTGCCAGCCACTGGCCCCTTGTACCATGTGTCAGCTAGGCTGTGGGTGGGGGGTCGTGCTTGTCTGATAGGATGAAAATCTTCTTTTCAGCCATTTACATGTTGTTCTGACCCCCACATCCCCTCCCTTTCCTTCCTCCGGGGGTGCCACACAGTCTGGAATACTTCCACACCCAGCTGCATCATGTGACTTGACCCTGAAACAATAAAAGGATGTGCTGCGTGAGGTGCCAGGCAGTTTGCATGCAGTGAGGGTCATGATTTTCGGGGGCTGGCTGTCGCTGGGGGTCTTTTAGCCACCTGGGGGACACCTCCCTCAGGGGTCACAATTTTCGGGGGCTGGCTGTAGTCTGGGTTTTTTTAGGTGGCCGTGGGAGTTCATCCTTAGCAGTCACAATTTTGGGGGTTGGCTGTAGCCAGGTGTCTTTTAGCCGCCCAGGGGATGTCTCCCTGAGCAGTCACGATTTTCGTGGGCTGGCTGTAGCTGGGGTTCTTTTATCTGCCCTGGGCTGTAACTGTTTCAATTAATCATTTGAGTTTCAGTGTAGCAACCGTGTCTACTTAAACACAAGGGTCTTCTGTCATAGGAGCCCTAAAGCCAGATTCAGGCTCCTGAAAGGGCCTCCATGGGCAGTCACAATTTTCGCGGCTGTCAAAAGTCTACTGTCTTTTAACGCCCTGAACCATTACTGATGATTCATTCGACTTTCAGCATAGTATCTGTGTCTACTTAGAGTCCTCTTTTCCAGGAGGCCTAAATCAATATCCAAGAGCAAAATAAAGCCTAGGCACACTGTTCATAGGGGCAGGTGGTGGGCCTCACTGGGCAGTCACAGTTTTCAGGGCTGTCAAACGTCATGATGTTCAGGTGCTGGCTGTAGACGGAGGTCTTTTAGCTGCCCTGAGCTATA
Organism: Carettochelys insculpta; assembly: GCF_033958435.1. Taxonomy (NCBI): domain Eukaryota; kingdom Metazoa; phylum Chordata; order Testudines; family Carettochelyidae; genus Carettochelys; species Carettochelys insculpta. The sequence continues at coordinate 123,642,199 of NC_134140.1, forward strand.
CATGTTTCAAAGAAGGCAATGTAGTAGCTATACAATTACCACAGTTCTCGAAGTAAGGCTTGCAGCAGAGAAAATTCTTGTCCTAATGATCTTTTTGTGCAGGTCCAAATGTTGTTTTAGTCTGGGGTCTTTTAGTTGCCCCAAGCCGTAACTGTGAATGAATCATTTGCGTTTCAGTGTAGCACCTGTGTCTGCTTAAACATACTTAACATGGCATGGAAAAGAGGTGAATGAAATGTAGGAAGATGTCATCATATACCCACATCTACTTGTGGGGCCAGAATGCAACAGGGCTCAGGGAACTGTGGGATAGGTTCCCACAATACACTGCTGCAGCACTCAATTAAAGCTACTTGTGTGTGGCAGCAGTAAGTTGATTTTGTGGGGAGCATGTGAGAAAGTGAAGATGCTCAAAATCAAATGGATAAAACCCAGCGTTAAGAAATTGATTTTAATAAAACAGATTTTACCTCATAGCGTACATGCAGCCTAAGAAAAAATTAGGGCCTGAGCTGCAAATGCCTTAGACTGTAAATTCTACTTAGATTTTCTAATGAGATTGTAACCTCTTTGGGACAGGTGACAACTTTTAATCATCTGTGTGTGCAGGACATGACCTAATAGGACTCTCTATAGCTACTGTTATACAATTAAATTATTAATAATAAGTACTTATAGGCTGTTTTTCCAGTCTGAAACATGAAGCTCTGGAAGCAAAACTGTGTGTGTGTAAAAACTGGAAAAATATGTTCTTTATTTCAGTGCAGCAGTCTGGGAGTGGACCTGGTCTGTGAAGACAGAAACCAAAAAAAAAACTTTGAGCATCAGCTTTTTCCACATCATCCATCACTGGGTTACCTTCCCTGTTCAGCAAGGGCTCCACATCTTCAAAGACCACCTTCTTATTGCTAGGATGCCTGTAGAAATCTTTCTTGTCACCTTTCACATCCCTGGCTAGTTGCAATTCCAATTGTGAGCAATATATTTACACTCCTCCCTAAGTCATCTGTCCAAGATTCCACTTCTTGTAAGCTTCCTTTTTGTGTTTAAGCTCACCAAGGATTTCACTATTAAACCAAGCTGGTAGCCTACCATATTTGCTTTTTGGACTGCATATCAGAATGATGTGTTCCTGTGCCTTCAAGGAGGCACCTTTAAAATACAGCCAGCTCTCCAGGACTCCTTTCCCCCTCATGTTAGCATCCCAAGGGACCCTGCTCATCGGTTCCACTTTTCTGAAGTCCATGGTCTGTCTTTTGCTGCTTTCCTGTCTTCATTTAATTATGATCCTCAACTTAACCATCCCATGATCCCTGTTGCCCAAGTTGTCACCCACAACTGCTTCCCCTATCATTTCCTCCCTGTTTGTCGAGCATACCATGCCCCACATCTGTTTCCACCAGCACTTGCACCAGGAAATTGTCCCCAACATTCTCCAAAAACTTCCTACATTATCTGTGTACTACTACACTGGTCTCCCAGCAGATGTCAGGGTGATTGAATTCTCCCATGCAAATCTGGAGAAAGTGCCCTTTACCTCATCCACCTAATATGGTGTTCTGTAGCAGACCCCCCACCACAGCATCACCCTTGTTGCTCCTGCCACTAAACTCAACCCAAAGACTCTCAAAATGCTTTTCTCTTGTTTCATACTGGAGCTCTGAGCAATCATGCTGTTCTCTGACACACAGTGCAATTACTCCACCTTTTCTCCCTCGCTTGTCCTTCCTCAACAGCTTATCCCCTTCTGTGACAGCGGTCCAATCATGTCCCACCAAGCTTCCATTATTTCAAGCACATCATAATTCTTTGACTGTGCCACAACTTCCAATTCTTTCTGCTTGTTTCCTGCATTCATGTAAAGACAGGGATCCTCCTCTCTTGCAGCTTCTTCCTTGTGTTTCTCTCTGGTACTGAATCCCACTTCTCTACTTACCTCAGGGCTTATGTCACTGTCCCTGGATGAACCTAGTTTAAAGCCCTCCTCACTAGATTTGCAAACCTGACTGAGAAAATGCTCTTCCTTCGTTTTGTTAGGTGGATCCCACCTCTTCTTAACAGCCCTTCCTCCCTGAACAGCATCCCAGGGGCTTGTAGAATCTCTAGCCACACATCTGATGAAGTGGGTCTTTGCCCACGAAAGCTTATGCTCCAAAATATGTGTTAGTCTATAAGGTGCCACAGGACTTCTTGCTGTAGTCACACATCTGTGTTTTTGAAATTCAAATGCAAAGTCTAGTAGTCAGGCACAATAAACTTGCTACAGCCATTTTCACAGTGTCACTGATTGCCACTGAAGCACTTCTTAAGGTCCTCATTCAACACAACATTGCAATAGATAAAACTGATGTAACCTCTCTGACATCAGTGGAATTTCACTGGTATGCAACTCGTGTAAACAAAGAGAAAATAAAGTCCCATGCATTTTTTCCCAAAAATTAATATGGCCTTGTATATCATTCCACCATGGAGAATTTTAAAAATGCACTATCAAACAAATTCAGTCATGGACCTGGTTCAAGTTCAGGTTAGCAGTGACTGAAAGTCATTACTAAATGATGGCTTTTTGATGGCTTCATCTTAGATCAGGTCTGAACTTCACAAAAATAGCTGTATCAAATTTAAATTAATTGGTTCCACCTGCTTGGACTGACACACTATGTTCTATATTTGCTCTGTGGATAAACAGAGGACAAAGGTCCCTAGCATTGTCAAAACAGCATCTTTCATAAGCATTACATTTACATAAATTATTTAAGTGAATATTTTAATTTTTACGTGGATTATTGAATTGATTTTTTAAAAAAAAATATAAGCATCCCATTGATAATTTGCTAAAGTAAAACTTTTAAGGACTATCTGTTATGTTTTGACACTGGACCTTTATTTAGACAGCAGATATAATATGAACCAATATCTGTTGTATTGTATAATTTATATTGCAAATCATCTGGGATAGAGTCTGCGTCTTCCTTCATATATTGTCAATGCTGAATGCACCAATGGTGCTCAATAAATAATAAATTGTAGTGATTTGACCTTGAATATTAAATGGTGATCTAAATGTTTTGCCTGCCAAAGGGTTCACAGTTATGTTTGCCTCAGCAATGATCCCAGAATGCTTCATATAATGCAGATACAACCAGAAACCTGGATACACAAAAGTGGTACATTCTGACCTGATACATTTGTTCCATTTCTATTTTTGAGTCATCTCTGGTTTTTTTTGATGAAAAAATAGTTTACATTTCTGTTAGCCTTGAACAGCTACTGCAGTAGTAGCACACCAAGTTGGAGTCTTTGTCGCCTCCTACCTCATCAACAGAATTGACAGCTAAGTTCAGATGGTAAAATCTTTTCTTGTCATGCTGTGAGAGGCAAGATCCTGCCCCACCACACTTCCAACCCTGCCAAGCAAATTGTTTTAGATCCCAGTCTGACCTCACAGAGCTGAGACTGTTTGACGTCAAATTTCTGGCCAGCAGTTCAGCTTCTGTGACTAACCCCCATGGTATAACCCCCAAAGCTGGTACCTCTCCACCAATTACAAGGATGCAAGCCAGCTTCTGGTGAATCCAGAATTCTGGTGAATGCTTCTTAATGTTCTTGAAAGAGGATCATTTATTACATCTGAGTGTGAAGTAATTTCTCATTTGGTTACAGAAAGAAAGTAATGCCATATATAAGCACTATCTAATGACTATATCAGTTTAACTTCTATCAGGGTCCTCTTAAGAATGCCCAATCTATGATAGCCAAGCCATATACAAATACTTACACATGAGCTGTGTCTACACGTGCACGCTACTTCGAAGTAGCGGCACTAACTTCGAAATAGCGCCCGTCGCGGCTACACGCGTTGGGCGCTATTTCGAAGTTAACTTCGACGTTAGGTGGCGAGACGTCGAAGTCGCTAACCTCATGAGGGGATCGGAATAGCGCCCTACTTCGACGTTCAACGTCGAAGTAGGGACCGTGTAGACGATCCGCATCCCGCATCGTCAAAATTGCCGGGTCCTCCATGGCGGCCATCAGCTGGGGGGTTGAGAGATGCTCTCTCTCCAGCCCCTGCGGGGCTCTATGGTCACCGTGGGCAGCAGCCCTTAGCCCAGGGCTTCTGGCTGCTGCTGCGGCAGCTGGGGATCCATGCTGCAGGCACAGGGTCTGCAACCAGTTGTTGGCTCTGTGTATCTTGTGTTGTATAGTGCAACTGTGTCTGGGAGGGGCCCTTTAAGGGAGCGGCTTGCTGTTGAGTCCGCCCTGTGACTCTGTCTGCAGCTGTGCCTGGCACCCTTATTTCGATGTGTGCTACTTTGGCGTGTAGACGTTCCCTCGCAGCGCCTATTTCGATGTGGTGCCGCGCAACGTCGAAGTTGAACATCGACATTGCCAGCCCTGGAGGACATGTAGACGTTATTCATCGAAATAGCCTATTTCGATGTTGCTACATCGAAATAAGCTATTTTGATGTAGGCTTCACGTGTAGACGTAGCCATGAAGGGGAAAGGGACTTGTTTAAGGTGGTATAAAAGAATACCACTAGGTGATTACATTGAGCAAATACAATTAAACAATGAATATCTAGGAATGTCCTAAGTCAGACTTATACTTAGAAAGGATGCTCCAGAGCCTTAGCTATTTAAAAGTAGAGTTGACATACATTCTTCCATTAAAAATCCCTACAATGGCTCGAAGATGGGCTTGGTGATACTTTTTCCATTTTTGCTTTCATTTATTGTACCATTCCTGTGTGATCCCATTTTAACTGTTCTGGAGGAGTGTCAAGGAAAGGATTCCCCATGCTGATGGAGACTAATACTGTGTCAGGTTCATAAATTGTTTACAAACAAGTTAATTTTTTAAACCAAGATAATGTTTATTAGGTGATTAGTATGAGGACTGGTGCTATGCAGAGAATAGAAATTCTATTTCATGATGAATTCTGAGATTTTGGTCTTCATTTCTATTAGGCACAAAAGCTGAAATCCTCCATAGAAGCAAATGATGAAAAAAAATAGTTTTGTCTCATTTAAAACATTTAGTTACAACATCAATAAATTTCCATTTTGTCTTTTTAAAATTTTACGTTATTTTACAGGTTGAACATCTGTAATCCAGAACTCTCTCAACTGGCAACATCCACAATCCAGCATGATTTTTATTTGCTGGATGACCACTTATCTTAGGTGAGGCCAAGTTTCCTGTTGTCCCATAAAGTTTATTACAGCCACCAGACCCGACTCTCAGAGTCAGGGGCTGTTATTTAGCTGTAATTCCCCCTAAATGTCTTCTAAGAGCCCGCTAAGCAGTGGAAGTGTTGGTAATGCTGCCAGACAATATTTACGTTCTGTGGTCCAGCAAATTCTGTCATTGGGCACCAGTCAGGTCCCAAGGATGCCGGATTAGAGAGGTTCAACTTGTGTATCACATAATACAAAATACAAGAGGTCCCTCCATAATAAAAACTTGAAATATTTCATTCTGAAAATGGCAACACAGGCTGTGTCAAATGTATCTACATTTGGGGGATTTTTTTTTCCTAAATAGAATTGTGTCCAAACTGCCATGATGTCACACAGCATATTAAATTTGGCATGTTCCCATGGAAAACTGTACTGTCAATTTGTTTTCACCTAGCTCTGTTAGTGATGTTTTCCCTCAGACTGAAAATAAAGACCCATCAGAAATGATCAGCGATTGCTGTGAATGTATATCACTGAAATACTTCTTTGGTTTTTTTTTTAAAGAAACACCATCTCAAGAGCAATGGATTTATGCAAATTGCACTGTCCACCCAAAATGCTGGCATTGCTTCAAAGGGTTTTGAGAGTTGCACTAAAAAAAGGCCAAAGGAAAAAGGGAATACAGCACCCCAGAGCCACTATTTATTTTGCTTCACAACTCAGCTCATTGGAAAGTTTTTGACTGCCTGAGCAGGCCTGTGTGGTCAGGCAGAAAACACAGCTGAGCAGCAGGGCTTTGCTACCCCTCCATCAATGTCAATAAGCGAAATGGAGAGACCTTACATCATTTCATTTACTATTTCAATGATTACATAGCTCATTGCCTTCCCATTGTTTCAATGATAGATTTAATTAACTTCCAATTAATCATAGAGGGTGATATTTAATGCTCAGCCCTGTGCTGAGCTCAGTGTCACAGACTAAAGAATATATTTTGAAGGCTTCAGTAATCAAGAGGTCATGGAAGATAGATGTTCCTCAGCAAAAGAGAGAGAGAGAAGATAAATTTATACGTCCACTCGGCTCTGGCTAACTGTTTTAGGATAATTGTTTTGCATCCAAATTATAACTTTCCAAATGGTACATCCATGCACACAGCCTGTTCAAGAGGCAGACAATAACATTGTGTTATAGAGATTTCATAGGGCCAGAGCTCCCATCTGAAGCTAGCAGTGACAAACTCATCATGGTATTGTTTGACATTATGAAAGCCCTGCTCACTGAGCATAGTTAAATTTCTTGTAAACAAATATTCACTTACATTAAAAAAAAACTTAAAAAAAGACAAAAAGGGGATTTCACAGGTGGTAATTACAAATAATAGAGATTAAAGTAGAAACCTCAGGATCCAAATACTATCAGTTTTGAAATGTATTAGAACCAACTACTAGAACAAGATGGAAAAACTTTGACAGAATCATTTTCAATTGGACAATGTAGTTCCATAAACTTGGATATGCTCTGCAAAATTGTGTCCATTTTACTGAAGTTTCATTTAGAAGAAAAAGTTTAAAAAAATAAAGTTCCAACGACCCTGGCACATCGTGTTTTGACATTTTCAGAAGAAGGTATTTTGATTTCGTCATTTTGAAATTACTTAGTTTAGAATTTTATTTCATTTTATAGTAAAACAAAAAGACATAAACCAAAATGAAGTGTTTTGCTTTTGTCAATGTAAAACTAATTTTCAGATTTTTTTGTAGAGAATTTTAATATTTTAATCCTAACAAAGATGAATATCAAAATCTGAAATCCTTTGTGAAATGGAATTTCTGCCCTCTGCACAACTCTTGAATCACCCTGCGCTGAGGTGGATGATGGGGTTTCTTGGGAATAACTTCCTATTCTGTATAAGCTGTTGTCTAGTATCCAGGCCCCAAGCTGAATCCACGGAGGTAAACAAGAGAGAGAGTTTAGAAGATAATTCTTCTTAAAACTGCACTGTTTCTAAAAGTAACATTAAATTTATGGTACTCTTGGGGGTGCTTATAATGACCTGTGTCTGTGTCATTAAAGAGCTGATATGTAAGCTCTTTGGAGCTAGGACCATCTTTGAGTCTACCACAGTGGCGAGCTGGTCCATGACTGGGGCCCTAAGCTGCTATTGGAATACAAGTAAATAGTCATAATGCCGTTGCATTATTTCTCAGGCACACTTTCTACTGACAGTGTAACTGAGTAGATCTGAAACACAGCTGGTAGACTTTTATGACTGTCACTGTTTATGTCATAATTGCAGTTTGGGACTTTTGGGAAAACGTTGGGTTATTAAGGCTGTGGCCACACTAGCCCCTCCTTTTGGAAGGGCTATGGCAAAGTGGCACTTCAGAATATGCTAATGAGCTGCTGCCGTGAATATGCAGTGCCTCATTAGCATAATGGCAGTCGCACATGCTTCAAAACTGCTGGTTTCGAAATACACGCCTCCTGTGTAGCCAGTGGCCTTTCAAAATGACCTCCCTGATTTTGAAAGCTCCTTCTTTCCAAAACCGGATGGGAAAAAGGAGCTGTCAAAATCAGAGGGCTGTTTCAAAAGGCCCCCGGCTACACAGGCAGTGTGCATCTTGAAAACTGCAGTTTTGAAGCACACACAGCTGCCATCAACGTTCCACATTACCATAGCTCTTCTGGAAGAAGGGGTTAGTGTGGCCACGGCCTAAGTGTTTCTATTGTACAATAACATACCTTGTCAAAGGAATCTAGAAGGGAAAATCATTCCACTTGTGCTTATGGACAAGGGCCAGACACAAAATTGGCACTTGTGATCCTAGCTCAAAAAGATCAGGAGAGTCTAGTGATGGCAATCCCACTAAAAATCCCCTAATGCGTGAGACAAAAATGAGACCACAGCCCTGCCACAGACTGCAGGGCTCGGCAATCACAGGTGTTAGGGTGCTTGGTACAGCACAGACTTCCCCAGTATTTCCAGAGGCACTGGGCCCATCTTTTATCTGTCTACTACCTCCATTATAGAGGAGATTTTCCAACATCCCTAGAGAGCTGAATGAGATCCTAATTCCCCTTGTCCCTTGGAAAAACTGCCCCCATTGTGCACACTGTATGTAAATACAGTGAGAAAGAAAATCCTGAATCTGTGTACATTAAATTCTTTCTCCTCCAACCCATCCTAGGGTGTATCTACACAGCAAAGTTATTTCGGAATAACGGCCACTATTCCAAAACAACTTTGAATCTACATAATGCAACTGCTATCTCAAAATAATTTTGAAATAGCAGACGGCTTATTTTGAATTTGGTAAACCTCATTGTTCAAGTAATAGCGCCCATTCCAGAATAGCTATTTTGGAGTAGCGGCTATCTAGACAGGGAACAGGGGCTATTTCGTTATAGGGGGCCTGGGGCTATGTCTACACAGCAACATTATTTTGAAATAGCTGAGCACTACTTTTATGCAAATTTTGTTTGTAGCCACACTATTTCACTGCTGTGTAGACACAGCCTTATAGTCCTAACCTTTCCTGATTATTCTGAAGCCACGGCAGTGAAACAGACCTCTCTGTCTTTCACTCACATGCACAAGACTGAGAGGGCTATAACAGAAAACCTTCTAACGAATGCAGGGCATAGTTCTTTTCTTTCCTCTGGTTAATCTGTGAGAGCTGAGTAATTATCTTTCTCATGACTTTAAATCTCTCTCTATGGTATAGTCTTGCCTGTCCAACATGTCTTTACAACTCCTTCAAATGGCACACAGCTGGCATGTCTCACGGCAGATTCCTCTAAAGAGTGATTTAAAGTTGCTTCCCATCAATATAAAACCAATGAACATGAGAGACTGCACTGAACAAGAAACATCTTGACACACTGTAACTGTAAGCAACACATTTGGTCAGCTGCATACAAGAAAGGCACCCTGCCTTAAAGCTTTCAAACTGTTCTCTTACAGCCTCCCATGGGGGCTCAAAGTCCCAAGCTTGTTTAATATCACCTCTTTCCCAGGTGTCTCTTTTCAGAAACACACTCCCCCTTTCATGCATGACTGTTCATCTTATAGCTTTGTCTCTCTTTTGCTCCCCCCCATATTTTAATGGTGTATCCACATTATAGTGCTGTAGGAATTTCAGGTCACAGAAATAGCTGACTTTTTAATTACGTAGAGGCTTTTCTGAGCCTCTCATCATTAGCAGTATCTTGGTGCTCAAAAATATCAATGGACTTAATTCTCTCTCCATTATACCAGTGTAAATACAGAGGCATTCCATTAAGATTAGACTAATGATTCCAGATTTACCCGAAACAAAGAATTTCAGACCTACTCAGGCATAAATGAAGGAAGAATTTGGCCTTACCTAATTAATCTTCATGACTCCCCTATGAGGTAGAAAAGCCTGAGCATAATTGTTCCTTCAGGTCAACATTTTCAAACATGAGAATCTAAAATTAGACTCCTAAAGCCACCTTTAGACATGTGAATCTAAACAGTCTGTTTTACAGAAATGCTGAGTGAATGCAAGTCCCTAAAATTCACGAGTTCAAGGGCTCAACTCATATCTGTCCTTAGCTGTGTCTACACGTGCATGCTACTTCGAAGTAGCGGCACTAACTTCGAAATAGCACCCGTCGTGGCTACACGCGTCGGGCGCTATTTCGAAGTTAACTTCGACGTTAGGCGGCGAGACGTCGAAGTCGCTAACCTCATGAGGGGATCGGAATAGCGCCCTACTTTGACGTTCAACGTCGAAGTAGGGACCGTGTAGACGATCCGCGTCCCGCAACGTCGAAATTGTGGGGTCCTCCATGGCAGCCATCAGCTGGGGGGTTGAGAGACGCTGTCTCTCCAGCCCGTGCGGGGCTCTATGGTCACCATGTGCAGCAGCCCTTAGCCCAGGGCTTCTGGCTGCTGCTGCTGCAGCGGGGGATTCATGCTGCATGCACAGGGTCTGCAACTCGTTGTCGGCTCTGTGGATCTTGTGGTGTTTAGTGCAAGTGTGTCTGGGAGGGGCCCTTTAAGGGAGCAGCTGGCTGTTGAGTCTGCCATGTGACCCTGTCTGCAGCTGTGCCTGGCACCCTTATTTCGATGTGTGCTACTGTGGCGTGTAGACGTTCCCTCGCTGCGCCTATTTCGATGTGGTGCTGCGCAACGTCGATGTTGAACATCGACGTTGCCAGCCCTGGAGGACGTGTAGACGTTATTCATCGAAATAGGCTACTTCGATGTAGGCTTCACGTGTAGACGTAGCCCTTAAAAAACTCTGAGAGTGGAGATTCTATGAGTTCCATATGCATTCTGTTCAAGTGCATCACCACCCACCTAGCAAAATAGTTTTTCCAAATATCCAGTCTAGACTTCCCACATCGCAAATGCAACTGATCTTAGAGCTATTTTACAACAACTATTAAAGCTCCAGTTTAAATCTCTTTCTCTCTCCCTATACCTTAAAAGCACACTGAGGTAAAAAAACACTATGGGTGCATCTACACTTGCCAGCTACTTCGAAGTAGCTGGCACAACGTCAAAATAGAGCGTGTTGAGTCTACACGTGCCGTGCGCTATTTCGATGTTGAAATTGACGTTAGGCAGCAAGACGTCAAAATCGCTATTCCTATCCGAAGATCAGAATAGTGCCCTACTTCGATGTTCAACGTTGAAGTAGGGCGTATGTAGATGATCTGCATCCCACTACATCGAAATAGCGGGGTCCTCCATGGCAGCCATCAGCTGAGGGGTTGAGAGACGCTCTGTCCAGCCCCTGCGGGTCTTTATGGTCCCTGCATGCAGAAGCCCTTAGCCCAGGGCTTCTGGCTGCTGCTGCTGCTACTGCAGCTGGGGCTTCATGCTGTGTGCATGGGGTCTGCAACTGGTTGTCAGCTATGTGGACCTCGTGCTGTGCAGGCTGAGTGTGTCTGGGAGGGTCCCTTTAAGGAAGTGGCTTGCTTTTGCCTCAGAAGGGCTAGTCCAGCCTGTGACCCCGTCCGCAGGCTTTGCTGGCCCCTTATTTTGACGGAGAGTGCTTGTGTGTGTGGATGCTCTGCATTTCCTTCCAGGGCAGCTCCTTTCGATGTTCCCCATCACTACTTCAATGTTGAACGTCGACAGCACCAGCCCCGGAGGACGTGTAAACAATACACATCAAAGTAGCCTATTTCAATGTTCTTACTTCGAAATAGGCTACTTCGACATTGTGTACTAGTATAGATGTAGCCTTTATATCTGGAGTAATCCCTCTAGGCTCATTCTATCCTCAAATTCCTGTTTATTATAAATTCCACATATAAGTCAAAATGGGCCAAACGTTGGTGTCCATCATCAGTGTCGATTCCAGGGACTTGCAGGAGTTTACCGATGTGAGCACTGATTAAAAATTGAGCAAGGATATCATGCGTTAGTCTAGGGAAGAGAGAAATTAAAGCGAAATTATTCCAGTAGTTAAAAATGATCAAGTATGGAGAGCCTAACATGTGACCGTGAACTTCTATGGAAGGAACCATATTTTCTACACACTCTGCATGAAAAAATAGTTCATCATTAATGACCAGGTTCTAAACCAATTTCTACTGAAAGGATTGCTTACAGACTGATACCTATTCTTGGATCATCTAGATGACCACTCTGTACCAAGACAGATAACCTGATGAAGCCCCCCATGCTCAGCTCAAGTTTTCAGATAACAGATGTTCCAGCCTCAGAATCCAGTATTTCTCTAAGGGTATGTCTGCACTACACAGCTTTTAGGGACAAGGTTCTGTCAATATAGCCTTGTCAGCATGTGTGAACACTGTTGGCATATTTGCCAATAAAATACTTTCACCCCCTACAAGTGACTTTTGCTTTGTCAGCAGCAGAGCAGTCTTGTCAAAAAAGCAGAATTCACATTTGTACTTGGCATGGGAAAATGCTGTGGTTCGTGGGGCAAGGGGGAGGTTAAGCACCCATGAACAACAAGTTGTGTGAATCAACTGTGAGTGTAGACATAGTCTAAGACACTTCATTCCCTCTCATATTTTCACAAACATACCTTCTGCCACACAAGGATCAGGGCATATCACAGGTTTCCTTGTTGTGAAATCTGCCTCTCCCCTGACCTATGAAACGGGATCCTCCTTCTCTGCACCTCTGTCAGGTTTAGTGTCTAACAATCACCTCACTCTCAAAGGTAGCCCATAAATACAAGATGCACAAAGGATGTGCATTTCTGTTGCCATCCTGATGCCAAGAAGACATCTTTACAGGTTCTTCAGTGCCCAGTTGGAACTCTCTGCCATCCTCACCAATTCTAGAGTTTAATCTCTCTGTTTTCTTAAGAGAATGGAGTTCTGGTTGGCTTCATCTTGTAAATTCAGTGAACTAAGACTTTTTATTACAGTGAATTTGTCATAAAAAGAATGTAAATACATTTCTATATGATTATGTCACCAACCCCCTTAGCAAATAATGAATAAGCAAAGAGGGCATCTGTTGACATGTTGATGGGTTTTATCTAGCAACCTTTGTGTTTCTGTGCCTGCATCAGCTCCTTGGGCCTAACTAACCTGCATTTGCCTGCATCAACCCCATGAAACATATGCTGCTTGCAGATTGTGAGCAAAGCCTAGGCCTAAGAAAATTCCAAAATGGATTAGTTACAAATTTAAAAGGAAGTTGGAAGTATTTTTTTCACTCCAGTTTTTAAATATAACTTAAGACTGAAGAAATATGGTGATGTGCTATCAATATTTGCATAATGGAGTTTCCCATAAAGATGTTTCTCCTTAGCCTGTAATAAACTTAGGAACTAGGGGTATAGGTGTTTGCAGAAAGGAATGAGTGCAGTATGGATCATTCCACAAGCGGAAGAGTTCTCATAACGGGAATAGTTTTATGAGCCCCCAAGGATAAGTAATCTCTGAGAGGGATGATCTAGCAGTGGCCAGATTAGGGGCCAAAGTACCTGGCAGAGAAATCAACAAACAATTCTAACAAAAAAAGTTATGGTGGGTTCCCAAGCAAATGTTGATATATCTATTGATCATGTTGTAGTTTCACAAGGTGTGGCATATAAGGTGTTTAAAGTTAAATTAATGATGCTAACTAGAATGCCCCAGATTCATGTTTCCTTACAAGATGTTGATGTGAATCAGCAAACACCGAGGCTGGGTTTACACGTGCCCCTTCCTTTCGAAAGGCGCATGTTAATGAGCAGGTTTGAAACATGCTAATGAGGCACTGCAATGAATATGCAGTGCCTTATTAGCATAATGGCGGCCACAGCAATTCAAAAATGCGGCTTTTTGAATCATGCGCCACCTGTGGAGACGGGACCTTCTGAAAGGACCCTCCCCCCCAGTTTTCGAAAGCCCTTCTTCCGATCACCAGATAGGAAGAAGGGCTTTCGAAAACTGGGGGGGGTCCTTTCGGAAGGTTCTGTCTCCACGGGCGGTGCACGATTCAAAAAGCTGCACTTTCGAATTGTCGCGGCTGCCATTATGCTAATGAGGCACTGCATATTCATTGCAGTGCCTCATTAGCATATTTCAAACCTGCTCATTAACATGCCCCTTTCGAAAGGAAGGGGCACGTGTAGACCCAGCCTGGCTGTTGTTACCTAACCCTGGATCAGTTGTGGAGTAATCTCTGTGTTGGTACAACACAAGTCAGTGCAGAGTTTGGACCAAAGAGAGAACGAAAGAAATTAGGAAAAGGTATGCCTCAAGTACTTCATTGCTGTACAGGCATTCCTTGTGGGAAACACTAAACATATAATCTTGGAAGGCTATCTTCTTTAATTAAGCTAATTTAGAAACTTGGAATGGTGGGTTTCTAGTTAAAGAACAAATTCTGATGCCGCAAGAATAGTTGCAGTTCCCTCAGTTGGGATGAAATGCTAATAGTTTACTTACAGAAATAGTCTGCAAATGGCCCAGATTCTTGACTTTCATTTAATCAAATGAAAGGGTGAGGATGATACTGAAAAATCTCTGTGCTCTAAAGAAAACCTTCTGCTTTCAGTAATTGTGAATTTATGAATACTATCAGTCTAAAAACCTTCACAGAGTCTGAGCTATCAAAAAAAATAGCAAACTTGCTGAAAAAATTAATTTCCAGCAGTTTTGTTCTATTCCCCTGAGTCTTTAAAATTTTCAGATTGAAATGGATGAATATGCAAGTGCCACTTACTGGTGGCCTCCCGAAAGCAGTGAACTCCTTTGAAATCATTGTGGAGGTAATTGTAAAAGAAGTTATATGCATAAAATTACTTCTCTGGTGCAATAAGGATCATAAATCAGTTCACAATCAATTCATCTGCAACTCTTTCAGTCTAGTGGTAGTATTAAAAAAAAGTTAAAGATGGGTAACTAAAGGGCCTGTGATAGATATATTTTTCTCTGATGCAATGCAACATGCAGAAGCCACATACAATATTTTCATTTCCATTGTGCTTAACATACTATGAACATGACAATACACACTGTCAGCCAGTGATTTTCATCCTTAATTAGCTGCACCATCAATATAATGCAAATGCTTGACCAACCTTAACTACAGCTTCTGCTAGTGCACTGGTATAAAAATTAGGTACGAACTGGGACAACACATAAATACATAGATTCTAAAATCCTCTCCTCCCAACTCTGAGTTGAGGGAATATAAATTCATGTTTCAGTCTATTATAGAAATGAATGTGCATTGTTCTATTAGTGTGCTTGTCTGCTGTAAATGTCAGCTCTTAATCAACTCTTTGAGCAGTGAAAAGTGATTTGAGCTTGAGGGTTAAAGAGCCTTTGTTTCTCCTTTGGAGTTCTTCAATGCCTGTAAAGCAGGGCAGCCTACATGCAAAAGTGCTAAAAGCCCAGCTAGTGCTCCATTTGCCCCATTGCTATTGGTTCATGTGATCACTCACTGAAATAATTCAATCAATCGTAGTGAGTTCAGCTGGAACAGATGTGGACTTAATTTGGAATTGGAGCAGACTAGCTGGGGCTGGAATGTTGGGGCAAACTGCTTTTTCAAGAGATTATACTGGTGGGATAATCACTGTGGAACATGGCAGAGTACTAAGGAAGATACAAGCAGGTTAACAAGTTCTGCAGATTCAGAAATATAACCAGAATCTTTAATTGGCACAGCGTTCACAGGAATAACTTTAAGGTGTGGATTAAGGGTGAAATGGAGCCTGCATGCCCCCACACCCATGCTCACACATCAGGGCCATCTGAAAATGTTATCTCTTCTAAGAAAAAACCTCCCAATCCTTGGGCATATTCTTGGGTATATTCTACATCCAAGTTCAGTCACCACCTGACCCAGCATGGTCTTCCCCAAAACACAATTCCTAACCTTTCCTGAGCTTCCTCCTTTTTCCATCCTCTCCTGCCAGCTTCTCCTCTCCTCTCTTCTTTTCCTCCTTTGCCATGGACAGGGATTTCTCTTTTGCGGCTTTCTATAGCACTCCAGGTACTGGAAGCAAATAAACTAAAAGATGAGATTTGTATAGCAACCTAGGCGATCTAGACACTTATCTGTGATCGATATTAATGGATAGGTATGTCTCTAAAGGCCTGATGCTGCTGGGAAAATCTCAGCCCAACTATTTAACAGGAGGCAGAAGGAATGGTCCAGGCAGGTTTTGCAGAGAAAGAGTTTACTCTTTGCAAGGCCTGAAAAGTCTAGCCAGGAGCCCCATTGTTGCAGTAAGGATGTGTTTCCATTCTCCTCCCCACTACAGGGAGAAGAGGGAATTTAGTACAGGGCAGCGGGTAGAAGCACATGAGGTGCTTGACAAGTGGTATGCTCTGATTCACCAAGGTCAACTCACAGCAACCTTGGAATGGTCTAGGTTCTGGTGCACAAAATTTTAGCCTTAATCTTCTGATCAGTATACTAAAGGGGTAAAACTGATAAAATAGGAATTTGTCTTCACTGCAAATAAAGTGCGTTTTTATACTGAGACAGCTAACTCAATATAAAACCCTAATGGAGATAAGCCACAGGTAATTTTATATTATGTAATTGTAGTTATTTGAGATCAACATGATACCCCATGCCCAAATCTGGATTTACCTCAACTAGCCACATCAATGTAAAAATTACAGTTCCTTTTCTCACCTGTGATTTTATACTGAGATCACTAACTAATGGCAAAAACCAGAGCTGTACAAATAAATCAATTTTCAGTTCACTGGCCAAATTGAAAAAACCAAAACGAAACAAAACTGTTTTGTTTCAGGATGAATGATTTTTTTTTATTTTTCAGGGTTTTTAAAATGTCTTCTTTTAAATAAAATTTCACTAAAAATTCAAAACTAAAAGTAATTTCAAAGAAAAGATGTCAATGAAAGATGACTTTTTCGTTTTTCCTGCTGACACATTTGGCTAATTTGATATGAATTCACAACTTCTGTGTCTACACTAGCAAGGTCTTTCAAAAGAAGGGGGCTCTTTTGAAAGATCCCATGGAGTGTCTACATACAAAAAGCATTCTTTCGGATGTAAATCTTTCAAAAGCACTGTTCCACTCCCATTTCGAGAAGAATGCTTTCTTTTGAAAGCATTCAAAGCGTTTTGAAACCTCAATCTTTGTTATGAAAAAAGTTCCATAGAAAAATGTTGTCCAACTCTAGTGAAAACAAACTTTTTTTGTAGTAAAGCCACTGACTAGGAGAATAATAAATGAAACACTTTATTCACCTTCAAATGAATTGCTTCATCTTCTCTTCAACAAACTAAAACAAGTTTTACAAAATAGAATAACCCTGTTCAATCATATAATCATAGAACACTAGAACTGGAAGGGATCTTGAGAGGTCACCAAGTCCAGTCCCCTGCCCTCACAGTTGGACTGAGCACCGTCTAGACCATCCCTGATAGATGTCTCTCTAACCTGCTCTTAAATATCTCCAGTGGAGATTCCACAACCTCCCTAGGTAATTTATTCCTGTGTTTAACCACCCTGACAGTGAGGAAGTTTTTCCTACTGTCCAACGTAAACCTCCCTTGCCAAAGTTTAAGCCCATTGCTCCTTGTCTAATGAATGCTGTGTGCAGAAGAGATACAGACCTGGCAGAGGAATGTGTCCAAAGGGACAATCATAAAATCACAGACCCAGAAGGGACCCCAGAAGGTCATTAAGTGCAGTCCCCTGCACTCATAGCAGGACTAAGCACCATCTAGACCATCCTGAACAGGAGTCTGGAGATTTTAGGAGCAAGGTAGACAATGATGGAGATTCTACAACCTCTGTAGGTAATTTATTCCAGAGCTTAACTACTCTGACAGTTAAGAAGTTCTTCCTAATGTCCAGCCTAAACTTCCCTTGCTTCAGTTTAAGCCCATTGCTTCTTGTCCTGTCTTCAGAGGTTAGAGAGCATAATTTTTCATTCCCCTCCTTGTAACAACCTTCTAGGTACTTGCAAGCTGTTATTCAGTCCCCTTTCAGTCTGCCTTTTTGCAGACTAAACAAACTGATTCTTTTAATATTCCCTCACAGGTCATGCTTTCTAGACCTTCAGTCATTTTTGTTCCCGCTTCCTGGACTTCCTCCAATTTGTCCACATCTTACCTGAAATATGATGCACAGAACTGGACACAGTACACCAGCTGAGGCCTAACCAGCGCAGAGTAGACTGGAAGAGAGAAAAGATTTGAACTCACAGCCTGATCATCAGTACAGTTCTAGGTCACTTTTTGAAAAGACAGGGTGGTGGTAATTCTGCCACCCTAGCCAAACTCCAGTTTGGATGATTCCCTACCTACTTGCCTGAAATTCCCTTGGACAGTTCCAAGATATGGGGTTCATGGGGCAATGGGTGGAGTGATTTGGGGATCGGTATGGTAAAAGGGTTGAAAATTTCTGTCCTATGCAGATTATTAACATAACAAATACCTCCTGAATTTTGGGTGGAGCATATGAAAACACGGTCTCAGAAGATCATCATAATAAAGGGTTGGGGGAAGAGATTGTCTAAAAACATGTGGAAGGGTTTTTTCCATTTTTGTCAAAATCTTGAAACTTTCCAACCAGGGTCTGTCATTAAACACAAGTTTAAAATGCTCTGTAGGCACACTAGACTTTGATTTTATTACTTTATGGGACATTCCAATTATATAAAGAGTTGTTTTCTTGGTGGTCAGATCAAAACTAACTAGGGATGGAGGAACCTCCTTAAACATTGAACAAGTACAGGTCATAAAGGGATCTAACACAGGTTCCCTTCTCTGCCTCAAAACCTATCTACAATTAGCCATCTGTATGAAGCTCTCCATCAGAAGATTACCCCCAGTATGTTTTATGGGGTCAATGAACAGACTTCCCATTTCAGTGATGAACAGGTAGTTGCAGAACTTTGAGGTCGAAACCTGGAAAATAGTGAGGACATGTTTGTGGCTACTTCTCTACTTCTCCTCACCAAGCATCTCATTTCTCCCAGCTCTCTTTCTGATGCCCACAAACTCTACTAGTCAGAATAGGTTTCTTTAATTGCTTCACACATATTACCTAAATACACTTCAGATCTCCACAGGGAGAAAGCAATTCAAAACGCATCTTATTTCACCCATCATGAAAGTAGTTATGAATTTAAGATGCTATCAGCATGCCAATGAAATTAACAAGGCAAATTAGCTGCAATATCATATTATGTCTATCATCTTAGTTGGACTGAATACACTGCCTACCTACTTGGTAAAATGGAGGATGTGTGACTGAAATGACCAAATTTTCTGCAAAAGCCACATTGTACAGTTAGCCAGACTGTTGTTAAGGGGCTCAGTCTGGCTGGCTTCTTTAATTCCATTGATGTTTCCTTTGAAAGTGGTAACTCCTTCTAATGGATCATCCACAGGGTTACTCATGTTAGTAGAGGTTCACTAGATATGCCTATTAGCTGCAGACTCAACCTCTTTCTCTATTACTTGACAAAACTTTCTAAAAAAGAAGTAAAGGCCAAGTTCTACTCAGTAACAAAAAGTCTAAAAAAATGATATGGATGTTGCCATTACACCAAAAACAAGACATGCAACTCTGCAAGTCTAGGAATTTTGAAGTTAATTAACAGTAATCCAAACATACTAAGCAGACCTGATCAATAATTTTCTCTCTGATTTGGTTATTGATGAAAAACTGGTTTTCTGACTAGCAAACATGTTTTTGGAAGAATTTGATATTGTCAAAAATCTGGAAATGTTTCAGATTCTCAACTAAAATGAAATTTTCTGTGTGTGGGGACAGGGCGGTGGGGGTGGGGTGGGATATGAGTTCCAACCAGTTCTCATTTTAAGGAACGGACCTTTACTATTAAGGCTTTCAGTTACCCCAGTGTTGCTCTGTAGTGACATAAGGCAATAAACATACCATCCTGATTAATGCATTTCTAGTGTTTGTCATTTCAGATTAGATTCAAGGGATTTTTAAAGCCACAAGGCAGATTGTTGTAGGTCAGCATGGCCCCCAATGAAGAAAGTAGAGCTATGCTGATCTACGCTAGCCCAAGGATCTGTCCTATATATTTTTTTTCTATTTTCTTTCTTCATTGTCGAGCTGCCAGTGAGGTAAGATAATTTAAGGGTGGGGAAAAAAAGAAATAAAAAATAGGTCTGATGCCAGTGCTAGATTTCTGGAAGGATCTGTTTTTACAATACTTTAAGAACTCCAGATAATAAAAGGATTTACTCATAAATTCTTAGAAACTTCATTCTCTGCTCAAAGGCTAAGTGCTGTAACTTGGGGAGAATACACCTCATTCTTCTTACCTAACAAAGGGCACATCTTTGTTAGGTAAGCAGGGAGTTGTGATTCCCAGTAAGGATAGCTAGCTAGCATGATAAAAAATAGCAGTGTGGATGTTGGGGCATTGGTGGTGGCTTGGGATAGCCACCTGCACTCAGATCTGGGGGTCAAGAAGGCTTGGACCCAGGCAGATGGCTCAAACAGTTCTCTGTGCAGCAGTGTTCACACAGCTATTTTTAATCATGCTAGCTGGAGAAGAATCACACCTCCAGGATGCAGCGTAGTCATATCCAAAGAGCTTGTGCCCTTACTTCAAGCAGTCAACTTAAACTTGATGACAGAGTCCTGTCCAGCTCCTCCAGAATAACGATTTGGACCTAAACGCCTCATCTGAACAATCTTGAACTTTTGAAATCTGGTTCTGCTTTTGAATATTTCAGTGGGGCCCATCTCTTGTTCTCAGATAAAAGGCTTGCTGTGCATTTAGAAGTAGTACACTTTGAAATAGGTCAAAATATAGTTCATTGGCAAATAGCCTTATTTGTTTTGGGAGGACTTACATTACTAATATGGATGCACAAAGATTTTGCAAAATAAACAAAAGACTTTTTCTTTTAAATAGAAAATTTCATAGTGACAATTAGCTGGTCATGGAACTTTTACTTTAAAAAGAGACACTAAAAAGGAAGTGGCTGTTTATCCAGTTCCTGGGAAAATAATTAAATGCTGTCTAGTATTTATTCAGCTGAGATGTTAGAACAGTGCTTGCTGCCGTGACTATACTTAAGGTTGTCTCAGCATTTCCAGTATAAAACTTAAAACTTATGGGTAAAAGCCCAGAAGCAAATTTGTTAACATATAAATAAAACTTACCTCAACAAATCTAATTCGTTTTTAAACAAGTTATATCAGTAAGAACACACTCGTAAAAAATCTGACAACAACAAAAAACAATTTTTTTAAAAAAAAGAACTTTGGGAGTCATTTATCGTAGGAAATATCTTCAAATCACTTCCAATAATTATAGACAAAAATAAAGCGAAATGCCTAAAATATAGAATGATGAAAAGCAGTCACTGTGTTTGCGCCACTCTAGCAGATCAGGGTGAAAATCAGAACAATTATTTCATGCATAATTTTGCTTCTGTAATGCGGGGATATGAAAAGGATCCCTCTTCTGTTTTGCATGAAAATTTCAGTGTTACAAGCATCTGTTTTTATTGAATAGCCAGTTTTCAGAAGAAAGTATAAGGAATGGAATCTTTGAAAATTATTTTAATAAAAAGGTCAGATGCAGTTAGATAACATTGACAATCTTTGGTGAAAAGCGTTGTCTGAGAAAAGGCCATTTTAACAACAAAAGAATTTTTAGTGTGAACAATTTGGACAAGCTCTAGTAACTATGTTTGTAAAACGGATTTTCAGTCTCCATACATATATTCTCTAAGGACCCTATCCAGGAACCAGTGTAGGTAACTGTATGAACGGTACTAGCTCGGTTGACTGCTGGGAACTACTTGTGTACAAAGTTATGCAACAGAGCAATTTTCTTCCAAGAAGGCCTTAATTTATAAGGTCAGTTAATGGCAGACACTGCTGCAATTTTAGGCTTTATGAGTAGCTTGGATCTCAGTTTGAAAACAGCCCTCCCATTTTGTACCTGCTAATCTGTCACCATGAAGCGGCACTGCTGGTGCAAACAATGGCAATTAGGAATTGGACATCCTGATTTGCTGACATACTCAAGTAGTTCATTTGGGCTTGTAATTAGTTTGACCTGCAATACCGCATAGGCAGTTACTTGCAGCAGCAAAATAGGAGGCTTGTTTTTCAAAGAAGGCCCAATATGTCCATTTGCAACCTGTGGTTCAGATACTCCATGCAGTTATTGCTATGCCAATGAACCTCTTCAGCTCAGTGATGGGGATTTTTGTTTTTAGAACAAGGTCTACAAAGCAAAGTCAATGTTTAAATAAACAATTTGCATATCACAACTGAATAAGGGCATCCTAGTAAGCATTTCAATGTGGTAGGAAGATCTTATAGCAGAAGTGGTCATTCATAGACCCACCCTTCTACTGGCCTGCCATTAAAGAAGTTTATTTTTTAAGGCAGACTGCTCTGAGAGGACTGAATGAGTCAGTGGATTGGCAAAGTAATAAGGAGCCGTTCTTCACATTTGAATCCAGTTCACATGGGCAATGAATGAACGATATCATCAGAGGGTTCTTCAGTCATGTTATGTGCAGACTTGGAAGAGACTGTCATGATCACATAGTCTGCCCTCCTGCACATTACAAGCCACAGAATCTCACCCAGTCCTAAAATAGACCCCTAACCTCTGGCTGAGCTACTGAAGTCCTCAGAACATTATTTAAAGGCTTCAGGTTACAGATAGTCCAACATTTAAACCTACATGTGACCGCTGTCCCTTGCTGCAGAGGCAGAAAACTTCCCCATCTCTTCAGGGTCTTTGCCCACATGACCTGGGGGGAAATTCCTTCCCAGCTCTGAATATGGAGATCAGTTAGACCTTGAACATGTGTGAGACCTTCCAGCCAGACACCTAGGAATGATTTCTCTGCAGTAACTTAGAGTGGCTACCTAATGTCTCATTACCATGAATTGGTGGTCTCACTACAGGCCCTAGATTACCATTAGCTGTTGATAAATCCCAACCTAGAAGCAAAGGATAAAGTTCTGGGCCTTTGAATGTGTATCCTGGGCAGGGCTCAAGTATGTGTATGAGGTGGCATGGGGCAGCCTGCATTACGCTTCCCGCATCATGCCTGATCTATTGATAAACAGAAACATTTTGTCTCCAGGACTAAAATATCAGTGCCACAAGGAGCCTAAATTCACTGAGCGGCACAAGCAATGTTCCTCCCGAAAAACAGGCCTTACTGTTCGTGAAGTAGGATGGCAGCATCTTCAGCACTATCCCCTCATTTCCTTATTTTCTCAGCTCACCATTAGGGATTCAGTTCAGGGCATGGGAATGAATATGATGTATGTGAAAAAGCCATTACTAAAAAGACAGGAAAATTGCTGGTAAGAATCATTCTGTCCTGACTCGAGAGCTGATGTTTTTGCCCTGTACTGCCATGACCTCAGCCTGCTCCCTCAGGGAGGGAAGCCGAGTCATTTATTTTTGTAGTTTCTTACTCATCATTGCTATCTGTAGGGCTACGCTCCAGCTGGGAGGTGTGATTCTCAGACACACGCTAGCTGTGCTCCAGTTAGTACACTACAATAAGAGATGTCTTAATTTCAGAACACAACTGGATCTTTTCAGTGCCTTTTTTTGTTTAAAAAAAAAAAAGAGGTGCCAGTACTCAGCCACCTTCTGCCTACCATTCCCAGCCAATCCCATTTCCCATGGCTGGGGCTGCTGAGATGCTGGTACGCAATAGCAGCAAGTACCAGCACAAAAAAAGCACTGGTTCTTCTTCAGAACACAGGTTTTAAAATATCAAGGTTTTCCACCACTTTTGGGGTTGGGGTTTTGAGGCTTCTGAGCTTTGTACCAAACATAGCCTTAGCATTACAGATCCTGGCACTCTTTGGGGTGCTAGGTCACCTTCTTCCCATCTCATTTAATCACAGTCCCTTTTCCTTCCACCAATTGTGTCACCTCTTCCCCCCACCCACTACTGCTACTGGTTTTCTGAGCAGCCTTTTTTCCCATACTGCTGGCACCATGAATCATTGTTTTTCAAAGGGGTTGCAGAAAGCAGATGCTCCCTGGCGCATGTCTGCACAGATGCTCTTTCAAGCACATATCAAAATTTGCATTGATGATCTCTTCTATCCAAACTATATTATCCAAACTATATTAATACTGCCAGGTATATTATACTGCTTGACTAAGGGATACTTG
The DNA here is from genome assembly GCF_033958435.1 of Carettochelys insculpta. Classification (NCBI taxonomy): domain Eukaryota; kingdom Metazoa; phylum Chordata; order Testudines; family Carettochelyidae; genus Carettochelys; species Carettochelys insculpta. The sequence continues at coordinate 123,665,985 of NC_134140.1, forward strand.
AGGGTACACCCTCCCTTCCTTTTCTCTTTTCATGTCTCATTAAGCCAACACAAGGTTTCTCAAGTACAACAGTACCTTGTTTTTCTGTGCAAGTTCTTATGTCTGAGCCCCCAAAAGCTATGCCCCTGGGTAATCTTCAACTACCCAACTCTGGTGTGAGAGACAACTGTTCTGTCCTTTCTTCACCTCCCACAAAAAGAAACCAGCAAAGTCCACCACTGAACTATATCAAGACGTGTGTCTGTACACAGAACAAATGTATTGCACTGTGTGGGTGGTTGTGGCCATCCCTCACAGTCTGTCTTGGAGGGAAGCTATGCTTCCCTACTCTTGTACATGTCTCAAGATAATGGTTAGGAGAGAATTAACATACTAAGAGGCCCTGGATATTGAGGTAGAGCCCAGAAGTCTGTAGTTTGGAGCTGTGGCCTTCAGGCGGGGCACAGCAAAAGTTTAGACACTTTGGCCCTCAGGCTAGGGTTGCTAATTTTGGTTGCATGAGTTCCTGGAGACTTCATCACATGACATAATATTTAACTAACGAATAATTTTTAATTCTTGGAGACTCCAGGACAATCCTGGAAATTTGGCACTCCTACCTCAGGCAGGGTGGAACACCAAAGAGTCTTCATCCGATCAGGCACATGGCAGACAAAGGCAAGCTACCTGAACTAAGGTGGGAAGGAGGAACCCTCAGGCCCTAACAGTGGTAGATGGTTCCACCATTGGGTCAGAGGGGTTCTTGCCAAACATGCTGGCCAGTATTCTGGCCACACAACTGGACTACATCTGGTGTCCCTGCACTCCATCCTATGACTAGATGAGGGAATGGATTGCACCCTCAGCAAATCTGCAGATGACACGAAGTGAGGGGGAGAGGTTGACAAGCTGCAGGGTAGGGATATGGTCCAGGGAGACCTAAACAAATTGGAGGATTGAGCCAAAAGAAATCTGATGAGGTTCAACAAGGACAAGTGCAGAGACCTGCACTCAGCATGGAGGAATCTCAAGCGACACTACAAGCAGGGAACTAACCAGCTAAGCAGCAGTTCTGCAGAAAAGGACATGAGAATTACAGTGGATGAGAAGCTGGCTATGAACCAACAGAGCACCCTTGTAGCATCAAGTTTCAAGTGTGAGCGCTCATGGGAAATACATTTGGAATTTGCCATCTGCGAACATTCTATCTAAAGATTTTATCTGCGGGGGGAGGTGTTGACCACAGAGGAGCAGCGGCAGCACAGGAAGCCGCCAGCGCTGCAGGTGGAGGAAGTGCTAAGCCTGCAGGAAAGCTGTAGGGAGAGATGGCTGAGTCTGCCTCTGCTGGAGCCACACAGCCCCACTGAGGAAAAAGACGAGGTGGGGAGGAGGTGGCGGCCATAGAGAAGCAGCAGCAGCAGCACATGGAGCTGATTGAGCAGTACCACCTCCTGCTGGCCGAGTGTGAGTGCATGCACCAGTACAATGGGCACCTGCAGTTAAAGCTGTACAAGATCTTCTGCAAGAAGGGCGAAGAGCCACCCCTGCGTGCATCTGGAGAAGCTCGTCAGCTGAGGCAGGTTAATCCTGGGGGTGCGGGGCGGGGGCAGGCTTGGGGCTGAGCAGGGTTAAGCATGGTGATGAGAGAGCAAGTTTGTGGGCCAAGAGGGGGTAGAGCCTGGGAATGGTGTATGGGCTTGGAGGGTTGATGCGAACCTTGCTCCTTCCTGCTTAAGGGCCTATGCCCAGGTGCAGTGCTTTCCTTGTCCTCATTTGCTCTCCAATCCAGGGGTGAAAGTAAATTAACTTTCTAACTGGTACAAATCATTGTGTGTGCCCTGTTCTTAAAATAGGGCTTACAAACAGTACGGTTTGACTTTATTTATTAAGGACTGTCTCGGAGTCACAGGCATTACGGCTCTGGAAGTGTTGATTTTGTAACTGATTTTGAAAATATGGCTCTTCTTGCTATTTTGGTTGCAGACCCCTGTGCTGGGGGGATGAGGCTGTCCCAGTTCCTGGTGGCTTCTCCCCATCAGCCTCAGAAGGAGGCCACACCCCCTCACTTTTCACTGCTGCATACGTGTGCTGTCATTATTGAAAGCACAACTATATAGCTTAATATAAGGTTGTATCTACTATTTCTAATAATATTTATATAAACATTCATGACATTACTCCTGACATCCTTGAGATCATATTTAATACAGGTGTGACCTAAAATGACCCCTTGATACATGATCATGATGCTTTGCTCTTTGTTTATTTATTCTTCCTGATTTCAAATGGTGAACATGATTAATGCAGCTACCTTTACTGCACTGACCTCTGTTTTCTGGGAGATGTCCTTGAGGAATATCCATTTAAAAAATGCTGATAAATCTAATCTCCACTCTTTGGGGTATGCAAATGATGATAATGTTGCAACCTGTGAATTCTTACTTCATAAATGTGAAAAGCAGCTGGGCAAGATTTAGAAACTGTGACTGATTCATCATTAACCCTTATAAAAGAGGGCTCCTGTATTCTACAGTACTGATCTAACACACTGCACCTACCAACCATACTGCAGAATTCAAAGCAACTAATAAGATACTATATCTTAAAAAACCACTATTGACAAAGGAAAACTCTGGATTTTGGGAAGTTGACTTAAAAGGCAAAAGATAAGTGAAATATTTCTGGAGAATATGCAGAATGGACAGTGCAAAATATCCATAGACATTCACCATTGGTAGTGGTCACCATGTCTGGCAGATGGTTAGATAGAAAATGATTCTATAATGTCAATTGGACCTGGACAGATATTTTATGGCAAACATATTAGATCCTCTCAGTATTCCCTGCACGCAGCCCAAATTTGCAAGACAGTTGCAATTTTGTTGAATATATTAGATGAATAATTCAAAATGATTCACCAAATACTTGCAATGGATAATCCTTGGTCTGTAGATCATTTGGGAGAAGCTCATTGTAAGAATTCACTATTGGAACTCTGAGATGTGTGATCGGTCAATGCACCAAGTCTTAGCATCAAGTTTCAAGTGTGAGCGCTCATGGGAAATACATTTGGCATTTGCCATCTGCGAATATTCTATCTGAAGATCTTATACTTCTGCTAATCACCACAGTATTTGAGAAACTTTCATGGACAGCCATTACCAACAGCAAAATCGCTAATGGAGTCCCTAGCAGGTCTTCCTTTTCAGAGTCAAAACCCTGCCTGGGTAGGGTTGTTTTGTGGGGGAGTGGGTTTTAGGGTTTTTTTTTTTTTTGTTATTAGAGTTCTAAGTAAAAGGAGGTGTCAGTGTTGTGTAATGCTTGTTGTGAAAAAGCTTTTCAAAGAGCCGGTTTTGCCCTATTTGTAAAAGGCTGGATTCACTGATCTCCTCTGTAACAGCAACGAACGGTCCTGGGGCACCTTATAGATTAACAGAAAAGTTTTGAGCATGAGCTTTCATGAGCACAGACTCACATCATCAGACGCTGGTCTTGGAAATCTGCAGGGCCAGGTATAAATAAGCCAGAGCAAGCGTGGGGATAACAAGGTTAGTTCAGTCAGCAAGGGTGAGGCTTACTACCAGCAGTTGATCTGGAGGTGTAAACAGCAAGGGAGTGGAAGCTGCTTTTGTATTTAGCCAGCCATTCGCAGTCTTTGTTTAAGCCTGAGCTGAGGGCATCAAATTTGCAGATGAATTATAGCTCAGAAATTTCTCTTTGGAGTCTGGTCCTGAAATTTCTTTGCTGTAGGATAGCTACTTTTAAGTCTGCTACAGTGTGGCCTGGGAGATTGAAGTGCTCTCCTATGGGTTTTTGTATATTGCCATTTCTGATATCTGATTTGTGTGTGTTTATTCTTCTCCAATACCTGATCTCCTCTGGAAAATTACAGCTTTTACTTACAAGGCAGCAAGGGTTGATTAGACATGGGTGGGGGAGCAAGGAAAGGATTTCCAGGAATGCTGCAAATCATGATGGCAATCACCAGTGCCTTAGTGTGGATTCAAATGTTCTGAAGTGATTGTGTTGAACCAGTCTTGCCCAGCACTGAGAAGGGTGTGTATATATATATATTTATGTATACCAGATAGATATGTTATGCAAACCAAATAAACCTTTAGTCAGGGTGGAAAGTTTAATTGATTATGTTTTGTCTGTTTCGCCATGTCTCCACTCTTCCCACCTTCAGCTTCAGGTGAAGAGTTTAAAAAGTAGCAGACAAACTGTTCTTAATTGTTTTTCCAGCTTAGTCTACCAAAAGTAGCACCAGGCCTTCAGAAGAACCTGGCTGGTGAAATTCCTTCCAGACTGTTGGATTTTTAGCTGAACACAAAAGAGAACCTCACATCTGAGCCTAGGGTTTGCCCATCTAATCAACATACATAAGTCAGGAAGGAAGTACAGCCAATATCATCTTGTGTCTTTTAGAATAAACCTCTCCCCTCCATTGATGAGTGAAAGCCAATCAGGCCTGATTTTAATAGCCTGCCTAGTGACAATACCCAAGAAAGGAAGTACATTGGAGTGCAAGAACTACAGAACGATTGCCCTAACGAGTCACCTAGGTAAGGTGCTGATGATGATACTGACTGAGAGATTAAGATTGCAGATAGAAGAACATATAGCAGAGGAGCAAGCAGGGTTCAGAAAAGATAGAAGTACCATACAGCAGATATTGGCACTGAGACTGATAGCGGAGAAAGCTCAACAAAAGAACAAAAACGTATACACTTGCTTCGTCAATTTTCAAAAGGCATTTGACAGTTTAGATCAGAAAGTGACATGGGCAGTGTTGGACTCATATGGAGTGGATAGCAGACTGATACGGTTGTTGAAGGATATCAACGATAATGCAGAGGCAGTGGTGAGAACATGCGGGGAGTTGGGAAGTTGGCTTAAAACAAGTAGAGGTACAAGACAAGGAGATCCAATATCGCCAAGTATCTTCATTGCACATCTGGAAAGAGTGATGGACAAGATCAAGGAAGAGATAGAAGGGATATCTGTGCACAGGAAAAGAATTAACAACTTGAGGTTCGTGGATGATATAGTTGTTGAGGAAGATGAGGAGTAGCTAGTGAAAACGGTGCAGGTGTTAAATGAAGAAGGAAAGTGGTACGGACTGATTATGAACATCAACAAAACAAACACAATGGTATTTGGAGATAAGGAAATAGGAAGGAAGATCGGTGTCAATGATATTGAACTAGAAAATGTAGAGAAGTTCACGTATTGGGGGAGCAATATAATGTATGATCTAGACTGTAAGAAGGAAATAATGACTAGAATAGTGAAAGCAAGAGCGAGTTTGAAGGCGATGGATAAGATCTGGAAAAGCAAAGCAATTAGCTTCAGAACAAAGCTGGGTGTCTTGAAAATGTGTGTATTCAGCAGCATGTTGTACGGCTGTGAGACATGGGTGATAACAAAAGGTTATGAAAGAAGAATATTGGCATTCGAAAGGAGTTGTTACAGAAAGATTCTGAGAATAGGATGGATGCAGAAGAAGGTCATCAATGAGGAATTATATAGAAAGATACAGCCAAAAGAGAACCTGCTGCAGAAGGTTATAAAATGGAAGCTACAACTATTTGGGCATATTTGCAGAATAAACGACAAATGAAAAATCAAGACCTTGGTATTCGGCATAATGGATGGCTCGAACAGGAGAGGCAGACCTCACAGAGAGTGGATAGATGATATAGTAAATTGGTGTGGAGCTAGTCTACAGAAACTAAGCCACTCCATGCCACACATTGAAAGATGGAAGGAAATAGTGAGAGAAGCATCAGACACCAATGGCTACTGAGCCCATGGTTACAGATGATGATGATTAAATGAGGACTTCTTATAATTCTTAGAGATTAGTCTTATAACCAGTGCCGCTGACAGCCACCATGGGCCCCAGGGCAAGGTGAGAGGGGGACATGGCTCTGTCCTCCAGAAAGAGCAGGGCCAAGGCTGAAGGGGTGGGACCTCGAGCATTCAGCCCTCAATGCCACCTGGACCATGGCACAGGCTATTTTTTCTCTCGCAGCTGCCTGCAGCAGCTCTGCCGTGGCAATTCAAAGGGGGCTGGAGCTCCGGCCATCGCTGCTGCTGAAACGTCAGGCCCCAGGGCAACTGCACCCTTTGCCCCACTGTCGGCAGGCCTTCTTATGATAATTTCCTCACAACAGAGGTATGTATTGAATTCATATGTATGTTACTTAGACGCACCCTTAGTTGGTAGGCTTCTTGAAGCAAGGACTATGGAAAATACCTAGCGCATTGTTGGTGCGATCACAGGTTAGTAAAATGAAGCAAACAATATGAAAGTAGGTATTCTGAAGGTTGAGAGTCGATAGCCAGTCTCCCTTCTCTGATGCAGCTTATTACAGTGGCGAGGGTTACCACATTTTGCCTTCTTCTTTGGTTCTCTGCATCTACAACTAATGAGTTTGGTTTAGGGTGGTTGAATAAGAAAATTGAACCCTGTGGTGGGATATAATACCTCTTTTCAGCCCTTTTTCATGCTGCTGGTATGGTATCTGGTGTCTGTCAAATTACTCTGGCAGGGTCCATTAGAGCACAGTCTGTTAGCCATGCCAGTTTTGCAGTTGGGGCTGAGTCAAAAATCATTTTCAGCCTAGGCTGATTATCTGGTAGGTGGTGGAGAGGCATCTCCATCGAGTCAGCTACTCTTTTAATGATTTCTTGGAAAGCTCTAAAAATCAAATTCTGATGTTGGCAGAGGTGGCATTAAAGTATGATCTGGTAAAGATGAGAAGATGTGGGATGGTTGCTGAGGTTGGATGAATTGCTTCAAACACCTCCTCTAATTCCTCCTTTGGGTCTGCTACTGAAGGGGTTGGTGGTGATCATCGCACTGGTTAGGGTGTGGAGGCTGGTGGTGTAGTCTGGGATGGTTGGACCACCTGGGCCAGTATGTCACTCTATGGTACCAGTAGGCCCAACCCTTTGGTTCTGGAACTGCTTGAATCATAGAATCATAGAAGAGTAGGACTGGAAGGGACCTTGAGAAGCCATCAAGTCCAGCCCCCTGCCCTCATGGCAGGACCAAGCACTTTCTAGACCATCCCGGAAAGCCATCTATCTAACCTCTTCTTAAATATCTCCAGTGATGGAGATTCTACCACCTCCCTTGGCAATTCGTTCCAGTGTTTGATCACCCTGACAGTTAGGAACTTTTTCCTAATGTCCAACCCGAACCTCCCCTGCTGCAATTTAAGTCCATTGCCTCTTGTTCTATCCTCAGAGGCAAGGAAGAACAAGTTCCCTCCCTCTGCCTTATGACACCCTTTTAGATACCTGAAAACTGCTATCATGTCCCCCCTCAATCTTCTCTTTTCCAAACTAAACAAGCCCAATTCTTTCAGCCTTTCTTCATAGGTCATGTTCTCTAGACCTTTGATCATTCTCGTTGCTCTCCTCTGGACCCTCTCCAATTTCTCCACATCCATCCTGAACTGCGGTGCCCAGAACTGGACACAATACTCCAGCTGAGGCCTAACCAGCGCAGAGTAGAGCGGGAGAATGACTTCTCGTGTCTTGTTCACAACACACCTGTTAATGCATCCTAGAATCATGTTTGCTTTTTTTTGCAACAGCATCACACTGTTGACTCATACTTAGCTTGTGGTCCACTATAACCCCTCGATCCCTTTCTGCTGTACTCATTCCTAGGCAGCCCTTTCCCATTCTGTATGTGTGACACTGATTGTTCCTTCCTAAGTGGAGCACTTTGCATTTGTCCTTATTAAACTTCTTCCTGTTTATCTCAGCTCATTTCTCCAGTTTATCCAGATCCTTTTGAATTATGACCCTATCCTCCAAAGAAGTTGCAACCCCTCCCAGCTTGGTATCATCTGCAAACTTAATAAGTGTACTTTCTATGTCAATATCTAAATTGTTAATGAAGATATTGAACAGAACCAGTCCTAAAACAGACCCCTGAGGAACCCCACTAGTTATACTTTGCCACCAGGATTGAAAACCATTAAGAACTACTCTCTGAGTACGGTTATCCAGCCAGTTGTTCACCCACCTTATAGTAGCCCCATCTAAGTTGTATTTAAGTAGTTTATTGATAAGTATATTATGTGAGACCGTGTCAAATGCTTTACTGAAGTCTAGGTATATCACATCCACCGCTTCTCCCTTATCCACAAGGCTCGTTATTCTATCAAATAAAGCTATTAGATTGGTTTGACATGATCTGTTTTTAACAAAAGCATGCTGGCTGTTCCCTATCACCTTACCACCTTCCAATTGCTTGCAGATGATTTCTTTAATGACCTGCTCCATTATCTTTCCTGCCACAGAAGTTAAGCTGGCTGGCCTGCAGTTTCCCGGGTTATTCTTGTTCCCCTTTTTATAAATGGGTACTATAGTTGCCCTTTTCCAGTCTTCTGGAATCTCTACCGTCTCCCATGATTTTCCAAAAATGATTGCTAAAGGCTCAGATACCTCTTCTATCAGCTCCTTGAGGATTCTAGGATGCATTTCATCAGGCCCTGGTGATTTGCAGACATGTAATTTTTCTAAGTAAATTTTAATTTGTGCTTTTCGTATTTCAGCTTCTAAACCTACCACTTTTTCACTAGCATTCTCTATGTCAGGCATTCCTTCAGATTTCTCAGTGAAGACCGAAACAAAGAAATCATTAAACATCTCTGCCATTTCCAAATTCCCTGTTACTGTTTCTCCCTCATCACTGACCAATGGCCCTACCCTCTCCTTGGTCTTCCTCTTGTTACCAATGTATTTGTAAAAAGCCTTCTTGTTTCCCTTTATGCTTGTAGCTAGCTTGAGCTCATTTTGCGCCTTAGCCTTTCTAATCGTGCTCCTGTATGCTCGTGTTGTTTGCCTATATTCATCCTTTGTAATTTGTCCTAGTTTCCATTTCTTATACAATTCCTTTTTTAGTTTGAGATCATGCAAGATCTCCTGGTTAAGCCAAGGCAGTCTTTTGCCATGTTTTCTATCTTTCCTAGAGGCCACTGAGGTGGTTGCCATTGCAGTTGCTGTTGTGGCCCTGTCTGTTTAGGTGAGGGTTGAGGAGGAGTTTGAATCGCCAGTGATGATCCTTCATCCTCATCCTCACTTGATGAAGGTGGCACCAGACATACAGGTGTGCTTGGCACTATGAATAGATTGACTCTTGATGTACCAGGGGTACCACCTGTCCCAAATAGCGGGAATCCTGGTGCTGAGGTCATGGGGGAATCAGCCCTTGTTGAAAACCCTTGAGGTGTGCAGAGAGTGCTTATTGTTATTGGTGCCTGCATCTGAGTCTGTATCAGTACCACCATCGGTGCTTTCATTGGTACCATGATTCGTGTAGGTATTGGGGTAATTATCGGTGCCATCATCAGTGCTGTCATTGGTCCCATCATTTGCATGGTGATTGGTACCAATGACGTGACTCTTCCTGGTACCTGTGTGGAAATCTGTGTAGTCCTGGTACCACCAGAGACAGACAGATGGGTGCCGATGGTGAGGCTCTCATTGCATGTGTTGGTGCCAAGAATGTTGTTGTTGGTGGCAGCATCGATGCTTTAGTCTTCTTTTTCATCAGCACTAACAGTACTGACTTGGTTTTTGCTGAACGTTTCAGTGTTCTGACTTCTCTTGGCACCACTGTGGTGCCAGGTGCTGGACAGTCCCACTTGACACTGATCTTGGGTTGTGAGTGGCAAGGCCATTTTATCAGGAAGCGTGTGTCTTTTTGCTGGGGATCTGTTCTTACCAGCCTCTTGGCGCTTTTTTGAGCTGGACTCTGTAGAGTGTTCACTGTTGCAACCTGGTGCCGATCTCACTGAGGATGTGTTCAGTGACTGATGTTCAGGTGGTGAGGGTTGCTCAGGAGCAGATGCTAGCCTGAGTGAGTTTTCCATAAGCATCACTCTGAGCTGGAAGTCTCTCACCTTTCTAGCATGTGCAATTAGCGCCTTACAATGTGTGCATTTTTGACTGACACGTGCCTCCTCAAGGCATCTCACATTGTGTGTATCCCATCAAAAACAGGAATTACCATCCAGCATGTAAGGCAGTGCTTGACACCTGGGGATCCAGGCATAACTGTGAACTCTTAACACACACTTTAACTCAAAATTTATTTTTAAACATTAAAATAACTATTTAAATAAGTAACAACAGAGAGGTAAACTTGGTGTGTTTGCACTGAAAAGTTATTAATTGAGGGAGCACTAGCTGTTCTGACTGCTAGCTGAGCTGGTAAGAAGGAAATGAAGGGTCCATTGGCTGCACATGTGCAATAGCGACCCCAAACCAGAGCGAACTGGCTGTCGGCCACATGGTCCCCAGAGCGCTGCTACATTAAATCTCCAAAAAGAGGCTTGGGGGACACTGCAAGACCTGAAGGGGAGCACTCACAGGGACACTCCTCGAAGAGCTCTGTCTTACGGCTATTTGCTGTTCTTTGTACAAAACAAAATTACGATATTTTAGCCCAACAGAAAGCAAAGCCATTCAGGTACAATAAAGAAGGAAGCAGAAGGCTTATTGGAAAAGAGACAGGCAATGCAGCAGGAGCTTAATTTTTACCATGCACAGGTACCCATTTCCTTCTAACTGGTTTAGGAGTTCAGAATAAAACCTGACTCCTTCCAGGTCAAAAATTGGAAGATAAACTTATCATGCACAGTCTCTCTCATGACTCCAATTCTTTCCCACTCGCTACTAGAATCACTAGCTTTCCAGCCCCAAGAAAAAGAAGTAAACAGTCCAGTTATGAAGTTCCTCTTCACTACCTTGCCCAGGGCCTCTTCCTCTGCTTGCTGTCTCAGAACTGCCCTCACTGGAATACCTTATATTCTGCTTAAGGGTGCTACAGTTATATCTTAAATTGCAGGGTGGGCTCACATGGGGACTTCAAGTGCCTCGTCTTTTGACTTACATGGTGCACAGTTCTTGTGCTTACCCGCCATCTGTGGCGAATGTCACCTTTCATCCTTTAAGAATTTTGTCAAAGTGCCTTCGTAGAGTCTACATTTCAATATTTCAACAATGCCTGTCTTAGAAATGCAGTTTTCTCGTAGTGGGCTTTACACTTTTGATGATTTACTTTGTTATTTGGAAGAATGAAAAACCTTTAAGGGATGTGCAATATAGTTCTATCACTACAGTAAACTCTTGATTTAATGGACCCTGATATAACGGACTTTGGAAATAACGGCCTCTGCCTGCCAGCTCCCACGCTGCTTCCAAATAAATGCCGGAGGCCACTGCCAGGTCTGGAGGAGCTGGTGGAGCAGCTGGGATTGCCAGGGCTGGAGAGGCCACTGCAGAGGCTGGGGCCACTGGGGCAGAGGAGCTGGGGGTGGGCATGCAGCTCTCCTCCCCTCCCCATGTGCGTGGAGCATATCGGTGCCCAGCCGCCACTGCCTGCAATGGCGCTGAGCAGCAGCCATGGCGTTGGAGGCTGCAGGCTTGGGGGAGCCACGTCCTACCTTTGTGCAGGTGGCTCAGAGCCAGGGGCTGGAGAAGCTGCAGCGCTAAGAGCTGCAGGATGTGGACGGAGCCAGGCCAGCATTCAGCTCCTCTCCTGGTGATTGGGAGAGGGAGATGGAGGTATGAGAGGAAGAATGGGGCACGAGTGGGGAAGGGAAGAGGGAGGACAAAGGACAGGAGTGCGTGATGGGCTGGGAAGGTCAGTGCATCATCATACAGTACAACCATTTGGGTAACGGACTTCTGGCATTAACCGACAGCCCTTCCCCCTATTAGTCCGTTAAATCGAGGGTTTACTGTATAGAGCTGGGTTTTTTTAAATACTACTAAACTAATAAAGTTATCCCTCAAGAATACCTCTGAAATAATTTTGCTGCCCTCCAGCCTACTACTGAAATCTTTCCATCATGCCAGCATTATCCTCCAGGAATACTTCTGAAATAGCTTTACTCACTTTATTGTCCTTTTCATTACTATTGAAATCCTTCCAGAATGCTAAAGTTAACCTTCAACAAGATGCCAGAACAACTTTCATGTTCTGGAAGGGTTTCAATAATGATTTAAATGATATCAAAATGCAGTTTTCAATATAATTTTTGTTTTGGTTGCAGTGGTGGCAAAAAAGATGTGTATGTTGCTTTTTAATATGTTTATTTAAAAACACTAAACTATTAAACTAGGGTGATAATGGTCCTGGAGACTGTGGGAAGTTTTTTTGTTTTTTAAAGAGCTTTTAAAAATTGCTGAAGTATGAACTGAGTTGGTTTTGTTTTATTTAATGGACCTGCCAGACTGCTTTTTAACATTTAAAGTTTTCTGGCTGGATTTTAATAAGAAAGATCCTAAGCCTTTGCCCCAAACTCTAACTGAATTCAAGTTCTGTCTTTCTGGATTCCAAGTAGGACCTCAAGGGCGAGTATTTAAATACAGTAAGCCAAGCAGTTCTTGTATAATAGTTTCAGCTTGACAGGACCAGAAATACATGTGGCATTTCCAGTCCCAGGGACATACATCTAATAAGTTCACCAGTCCATATAATGAGCTAATAATTTGTTATTATTTCTAAAGCACACATCACCAAAAGTATGTATGTCTCACTAGATGAATGCAGGAATTATTGGCTGAGGTTTTTGGCCTGAGGTCAGATGAGATGATCACAATGTTCTCTTCAGGCATTAAAATATGAGTCTACAAAATTAAAAGAACAAACTGACAGTAAGGATCAGAGCTCTTAGTTTCTCCCTCTCAAATATAAAACCATTAATTGACAGAATAATTCTGGTTTTTTTATTGGGTTGGGGGAGGGGAGAGGCACGTTAAGACTCCAGAGGTGAAATTGCTGCTCAGTTGATGCCCAAAGTTGTGGCCAGAATAAACCAGGCCCAGCCAAAGAGTTTGAAGGGCCCATAGCAGCATCCTGACAGTGGGGCCCAGCCATTGGGGCCCAAGGTGGCACATTGAGAGCAGGGCCCAGCTAGTGGGAGCTCAGGACCCTGAAGGCACAGAGCTGTGTGCAACCTCCTTGCTTGCCTTGCTCCAAGGCCAGTCTTCAATAAAGCAATACAACAACAAAAAGAACAAAAACGATGAATGCCAGAGACCTGATTATTTCTGGTTCTTTTCTTCTGTCTGTTCAAGCACATATTTGTCTGTTATGCAATTAGATCTGCAACCAGAGATTGGCTATGTCAACAGTTGAACCATTAGGTCACCTGAGCTTCTCAGCCAGGGTAAAGGGTTTTGATTTGAAGCTGTCTGTACAGGCCCGCCGACATGGGGTGGAGAGAGGGGAGCAAGGGGACATCTGCCTTGGGGCTCAGCAATTTAAAAGGGCCTGGGGCTCCCAACTGATGCAGTAAGAGCAGCAGCTGGAGCCTGGGCCTTTTAATTCACCACTGGAATCCTCTGCGGCATACACTAGTCCCAGCCCCACCTCTTCTGCCACCCCACCTCGCCTCAGGCCCAGCAAAGTCTGTCAGTCCTCCCATGTCTGCACATCACATAAGTAAGATCATGTAATTTTTACAGCATAGAATTTTATAGTCATAAATAGCCTCAGCAAAGTAGCACTGCTAGTCTGTGGAGAAAATGGTTATGCGGTTTAAGCATTGGTCTCCTAAACCTATGGTTCTGAGTTCAAACCTTGAGGGGGGCTGGCTGGGGCTCATGGATTTCTCTTTTTTTTCTTTCGTCCTATCAAGAGGGTGGGGGACTGGACTCAAAGACCCCCCAAGGTCTCTTCCAGCTCTATGAGATATGTATCTCTATATTATCTCACACAACAAAAAGCAGTCCTGGAGCACCTTAAAGACTAATAATATGTAGCCATAAATATATAGCACAGACATGGCACATCATTGCCTAAAAGCTTTAGAAGATTTCTTTAAAAAACTTCAAGAAATACATTTTACATAAAACCTTCTGCAAAGATCTCAATAAAAACTCTTATTAAAGTTTCATAAGGCCTTCATTCCTGGGCGGTGGATGAAGCTGCTGATTGGGAAGGCAAGCTACATGGCCCATGGTCCTGCCCATGCCTTACCCCTGCTCCTCCCTGGCCCTGTCTCCTCCCTGCTGCCCCACGCCTCCCCATTGTTTCCATTTTCTATCTGCTCACCCATTCCAGGCATATCGCTGAACCCAAAGGTAGCAATAGACATCTGGGAAGAAAAACACTCTTCTAAAATTTCTTTCCACAGCATGGCAGATTGTGAAGACTGGCCATTCAGAAGATACTTCATTTAAAGCACTAAATTTGGAAATAAAATATGTGTCACAGGTTTTTTGATATACCCTGCAGTTGTCCTGCTGAATACATTAAATATGATAGAAGACAGTCCTTCTCTGTTTTATATTTTCTTCATCAGTATTACTAAGCTGATTTTATGTTGTAAATATATTGTTTACACCTTCATAAAATAACCATTCCAGATTACTACATATTTAAAGTAACTGAAACAAAGACATTATTTTAAATTAACTAGTCAGAGCAGTTTAGTATGTTCATAACAAAGTTGTTTTTTGAAAAAAAAGGACCTCTGATTTATTTTGTGTGATTTTCATAACAAGACATGCTTATGAAAGTTAAGTATATGTTTATATTAAAATGTTTCCAAAGATTATAGGCACATCAGAGGATTTTATATATAAGAAAATTATTGATTTTGGTGGAGAGTTCTCTTAAAACTAGTTTATCAAATAGTCAGAGGTAAAAGAGTAACTCATTGGTCCAGATTTTTGCAAGAAAAGGAATGTTGTCCTGGGGGTGAAAGAGTAGGGATGGATTAAAAAGGACAGCAAGAATTTGGGAGCAAGATTTTGTATGTAAGTAATTTTCGAGCTATGATTTTATAATCTTCACCCACAAACTAATGAAATATTTAAAGCACATTTTAAACTACAGCTCTGTAGACATAGTAATGCCCAACGGGCTTTGTCAGGAAATTCAGGGTTGACCACACGCCTGTTAAATGGTTTCGTTACTACTAAAATTGCTCCTTCACAGGTTCTATGTTAATAGGTCTGGCAAGCTGGAAGGCTTTTCACTTTGAAGTTAACAGATCCACTCTGGGTGAAGAGTCACCAGTCTCCAAGCTGCAACTGTCTGTAGTGGGAGACTTCAGGAATGGTCAGAATAGGGATAAAATGAGGGAAGTGGGCGAGCGCTAAGACCCAGGGGAGGCAGTGTATCACCATTGGAAGAAGGTAAAAAAGTAAAAACACCCTGATGGGATTTTTTTGGTGGTGGGATGAAAATATAATGAATATTTTTAATATTGGTACAAGATGTGAAACTCCACTATTTGAGAAATCTGATCACTTTTCTTCCTCTCACTATCTTCTGTTACTACTTAGGAAGCTGACAGTTTCCACACAAAAAAATGAAGGCTGTCTTCATTGCCGCAAGAGGGGGTGTTCACCATAAAAGAATGTACATTAATAATCCCCCTGTACAGGGGGGCAATATTTTGCAGTTTTTTGCCCCAGACAGCTGAGTGGGGACATGGTATAATGTTAACCTCACCTAACTACATTGATATAAAAGTGGTCTGTCATTCAGATAGCTAATGTCTGTTAGCTATTTCACTGTAAAAATCACACCTTTCTAGCAATGCAGCCGTGGCCCAACATAGATCCCAAATAATTACTAGCAATGGTCCTTCTAATATTTTCAGTCCATGTGCAGAATAATGTTATGTGCACTGAGTCATATGTGAATGTGCACCACCATCAGAAACAAAACCTAGCTTTGGGTGCTCTGCTAATCCGCTGGGCAGTATTTGAATCTCTCCTGAGTGGCCCACAGAAGTGTTCAACTTCCAGGGAACACTGATAATAATAGAAAACAGTAATCAAGGTTAGATGTTTCAGTACGATTAGCTTTACATAGTCATAGTGATCACGTAAAACACATAAGCACATACCAGTCCTCAGGTTCCCCTGATTTCAAAGGAACACTCACATTCTTAAAGCTACACTTTCCTTTAAGCACTTTGCAGGATTAGAGTCTCTGAAATAAATAGGGAGCATATTACAATAGCGCTTCTACCCTGAACGAGAGAGTGCCTTGTTAATTGATTCTTAATTGTTCATTTTTCCTAAGGCACATTTAATTGCTGGAGGAATCCATATTAATGAATATTTGACTCATTTTTGTTTGCAGCCTACTGAGCCCCAGATATAGTTTTTTCAGGGTTGCTAAGGGAAGCATTAGTGTGAAGAAGTAAAAGCAGCCTTGTGAGCCCACGATGCATGACCATCCTTTTCTGTGATTCCTGCACTGGTTTAGTTGTCATACTGGGGCCCTTATTACAGCAAATATTATTTTAAAGCCATACTCACTATAATTAGAAGTGAGCAAGTGTTATCAGCTAACACAAACGGAGGGATTTCAGACTCAGATTTCATCTCGTATTTTAATTAAGTGTGCATGAACAACACAAAATCTTCTGTCATTCCAGCAGCTGAGTTTCACACACAGACCTTTGATAGGGAGACCACGTGTTAACACTCAGATGCTTCAAGCACATATATGTGAACACCAGCACTTCAAAGATCCATTACTCAGGCCAGTTTTCTCCCCCTCTTGCCTCAGTGAATGAGCTGATACTATGACATTCGGATACATGCCACTGCATAAATAGACCCTTTCTGTGCCAGTCTGTGAACTAAATATGGTCTCCACTACTTTCCTTAATGGGCGTTCTTACATGTCAAACATGGGTTAAGATTTTCCATGGCTCATATCACTAACTTTCCCATCACCCCTCCCCCTGCCCCAGTATATGCCTCAAAAACATACATTAGAGGTGGGGCTCATATTGGGATCGGTCCTGTTCCCAGTGAAGTTAAAGGGAGATTTACTACTGATTGCACTGGATGGCAGGATTTTTCCAGTGCACGGCACGTGGGTGGGGAATCTATGCATCTTCAGTTAAAATGAAGACTTTACCCAGATAGATAATTTAGCAGGGGAAACTCAATCCCTTTATTGAATGCTTACCACTCAGTCCCTTTATTGAATGGTTACCACTCAATCCCCGCTGCCCATCATGTATCTTTTTGCAGTACGTTTTCCTGTTAAAGTTTTTGACTGCTTATTGAAAAGCATTTAAGCCAACAAGTAAGAAACAATGGTGCCAACCCAGGATTTCTAGAAAGGTGGCATATTTTGGCCCCCACCCAGTCACCCCTTCACCTACCTGACTACTCTCCTATATACAGCAGAAACCTCAAATCCTTTTGGGCCAGGGAATCTCCCCTCTTTCTTACTCACACAAATTGAGAAACTAGCTCATGTACTAACAGTACAAGGAAGGAGAAGAAAAGAGGGTGATTTGAGGGTGGCTGTAATCATAGTAACCTTCAGTCAAATGACCCCAAATTTGTATGATTAACATTGCTACTTACTTCTATGAGGCACGCTATTTGGAAAGGGATATGATATGAGTAACCATTTAGACTTTACAGCACGTACAAGAATCAAGCTTTAAAGCACATAAAATGTTGGGAGTGGAAACCCTCTAGACATTTTTATGTCCTGGCACATGAGCACTGTAGAAATCAATATTTTCTTAAATATCGGACTCATTTTGGTTATCCCGAAGATTTAGTGCATGCCATGCACTATCTTGAGTAAAACTTGATGGACTAAGACCATTTTTACTAACTACACAGAAACAATTAGCTAGCTCTGCCCAAAAACCGGCTTATTTAGAAACTTTTTGAAAAACGGATATTTTGAGGGGCTTATACTTCCACAATCATCATCTCAAGTGACCCTAAATAGAGGTCACTTAGTCTACATCTACACGACAGCACAAACTTGAAATAAACTACACAATTTGCGCTACACAAATTGTGTAGCTTATTATGAGTGTGGTTCGAAATAAGCTATTTCAGCATTTGGTGCTTTCTAAATAGCACCAAATGCTGAAATACTGTAATGTGCTATTACAAGGCATCCCATGATCCTCTTGCAACGAGGATGCCAAAACAGCACGCACGTTATTTTGAAAAATATTTTGAAATAACGGGACTGTTTCACAGTCAGGGATCTGTTTCAGCATACCTCCAGTATCCCAAAATACCTCTGCTGTCTAGACATAGCCTTACCCTACCCTTTGTGTTCTTGGTGCAGGCCCAATTTTAAAGGAATCTGATCCAACATGTCAATTTTAGAGGACTTTAAAATGGTGGCTTTCAAACTGAAAATGTTGTGGCGCCATAAGGATAGTGGTGCTTCCATGCCACTACAATAATCTATCTAGTCCACTTTGCATAGGCTTGGGGTATTTTAGAACAGCAATAAGGGCCACATTGAACTTCCTGTCATCTGTTAGGCACCTTGATGGGAAGCACATATGCAAAAAAAAAAGGTAGTTCTGGGAAGGAGACTGGAACATCTACACAATATTTCAGTGTCAATTGGGCAAGAATGTTGGCCATGTAGGAAACAAGAGGTTGTGGGGGTTCTTGGAGAGTTTGAAGGGAAACAGTTGAACAATTTTATATTTTTAAACATTTTCAGGGGGGCTGAGCCCTCTTGCTTGTTAACCTCCATCTCTTCTCAGGGGTTGGGGAGCCATGTGGCCAGCCCTGGCCTTCCTGGGGCCTCCCATGGCCCCTCTCCTTATCTCCACCTCCCTGAGCCCTCGGCCCACCTCTGCCCTGGAAAGGCTTGGTGGTGGTAGCTGGGGCAGCTCCAGTGGAGCAGTAAAGGGTGGGGAGGCGCAGAGCTGAGCTGCCTCCAGTTGTGGGCAAGAGGAGAACCTGGGAGTAGCTGCTGCCACCTGGCCATGGTGAGGTGGGAAGGTACTTCTCAGAGCCAAGCTTCTGCTGCTGCAACTGACTCCCCCACGTCTGGGTCAGGAAGCAGGAAGCAGCTCCCCTGTCAGTGGCAGATGGAGCTTGGCTCTGAGTGATGTCTTCCCTACCCAGCAGAGGAGATGGGAAGGTCTGCTCAGGCTGCCACTACTGACAGGAGCCACATCTTACTGCCTGGCCTGGGGTCAGGGGAAGTCAGTAGCAGCAGCTGAAGCTAGGCTCTGAGAGGCACCTTCCCTCCCTGTCGTGGCCTGAAGGCCGCTAATCCCAGCTCCTTCCATCCCAGTCAAGTCCTAGAGCAAGTGGCAGGGAGATGGACAGGGTGTTCACATTAGTGGAGGTTCCATCCCTCCTGGAGGGCCATGCAGCCAGCCCCAGCCTTCCCAGGCCTCCCGGCTGCACCCTGTCCCCTCTCCCTGACTCCACCTTGCCAGGTGGCAGACAGGTGCATTTATGTATTGAGATCATTCTGTAGTCTAGGAGAAAATATATATATTTATAAAGAGAGAGAGAGAGAGAAATTATATCAGTAATTTTAATTCTCCTCTTCACCTATCAAAACTATTTCATTTTTGTCTTTCAAATTTTTGGAAAAAATCCATTACATGAATTATAAATATCATGTATACCTCTTGACCGTGAAATAAAACCAGGTCAGGAAGAGAAGAAAAGGTGAAAATATATTTTCAAAATAAAAATTCCTGAGACATCAAAAATCAGAACTGAACAATGGAGAAATAGAGTATTTGATTCTCAGAGTGAAAATATAGTTCTTTGGCTTTAATCTTTTATTCCAGAAAAACCTCACCTTGACACAAAAGAGAGAAACCTCCTATAGTTTCGATGAAGATTAGGCTTTTCTTTTTAGACGGTACACCAGAAAGGATCCTGTGAGTTTGATACTGAAGACAAACTACCAAGTTCATTGGTACAACAATTTGATTAACTTTGAACTCATTATCTGCAGCATTGCTATTTAAATAATTACAAATTATCCCAGGAAAAGCAATATGACTTTGTTCAAGTTTAAAGTTTAATGCTCCTTATTGCTGTAATCTTGGTGCTGAAGATTAGCTACTCAGTTGAATGATACTGTAATCTGATTAGTTAAGAAGATATGCCTGTCATATCTGCTTTCTAATTAATTATAAATGAGATGAGGGAAAACCCCCTTTAATTTGTTTTGAAGGCTAGTGACCTATTCTGTTTCGTTTTATATCCCAGAAGACTTTTTGTTATCTCTTCAAAGCCCTAAATAATTTTCTTGTACATGCCATTAAAAGAAGTATTTTTCCTTATGGACCTTGTTTCACTCATCCTTACGGAAGGATGTGTGATGAAATGATTAATAACATTTAAAATAATGAAAGATGCATGAGCTGGGGCCATGATGTCCAACCCATTCTGAAGCAGTAGCTATAATGAGCTAGCCACATTAGTCTGAAAATATATTTATTGTTCAAGCCTATTAGCCACATTCGACCAGCCAAATAGTCACAAGTGGTTAGTAGCTCATGTGTTAGACACCGCAGATAGAGGCTTGACAGTCATATCCCATTTAGAAATTGCCTCATTATCTGGCTTTGATGTCATGTCAAGTGAGATTCTGAAGTAGTCATGGATAAAACTGAAAGCAGAGAATAACCTTTAACACACAGTGATGTCTAAGTTTTCACAGACATGTTTGTCCCAATACTTTGCATAAGAAATCATGAAATTGTCTCCAATTCCATTACGTGGTAACTATGTGTAAATGTTAGCTGTTTGTCTCTCTACTTTTATAGTCCCCCGTCACCCTGATACTGTCACCATGATATCAGAGCACCTGACAGGAATGAATTTAACCGCATCACACCCTGTAAGGAAGGGAAGTTCTATTATCATCCTTATTTCACAGACATGAAAATGAAGCACAAACCAATTAAAAAGTGACTTACGGAAGGTCATACAGGGAGCGTCTGGCACATTCAGCAATTCAGCACAGGTTTCCTGAGTCCCAGTCCAGGTTAAATCAGGAGGCCGTCCTTTCTCCACTTTTTTAGGGTGATCACTGCAGACAATAGGTACGTCTACATGGGGATGCTACATGGAAATAGCTTATTTCAATGTAGCAAAATCGAAATAAGCTATTTCGATTAATAGCGTCTACACGTCCTCCAGGGCTGGTGCCGGGCAGCACTACATTGAAGTAGGCGCTGCAGGGGAGCGTCTACATGCCAAAGAGGCCCACATTGAAATAAGGGTGCCAGGAACAGCTGCAGACAGGGTCACAGGGCGGACTAGCACTTCCGGGGCAACAGCAAGCCGCTCCCTTAAAGGGCACCTCCCAGACGCACTCAGCCTGCACAGCACACGGTCTGCAGAGCCACAGGCACACACACGCCATCGAAGCAGTATGGCCCCCCAGCAGCAGCAGCAGCAGCAGCAGCAGCAGCAGCAGCAGCCAGAGGTCCCCACACCAGCCCCTGCAGGAGCAGTGCTTGCCCTGCTCAGTGCTATGCAGGAGGCAGCTGACCACCTTTTATTTGTGGAAGAGGAGCTGCCCCCAGGGGAGGAGAAAGCAGCCCCAGACCTTGCTGCCCTCTGCCCTCTCCCCTGCCGCACACGCCGCCGGCCGTGGAGCTACCCCACGAGCACAGACTGGTGGGAGCGGCTGGTGCTCGGCGAGTGGGACAACGACCGCTGGCTCCAGAATTTCCACATGAGCTGGCAGACATTACTGGAGCTCTGCCAGTGGCTCACCCCTGCCTTACGGCACCAGGACACCTCCACGCGATGTGCCCTCATGGTCAAGAAACGGGTCGGCATCGCTGTCTGGAAGCTGGCCACTCCAGACAGCTACCGATCTGTAGGTCAGCAGTTCGGCGTGGGCAAGGCCCCCGTTGGGGCTGTCCTCATGGAGGTAAGAGGACCCAGGGAAGTGTGGGGGAGCCCTGGGGGAGCAGCCCTTGGGGGGGGAGCCCTGGGGTGGAGGGCCAGACACACCCTGCACACCCCTCACTGGTGCTCTCTCATGTCCTTCCCCTGCAGATCGTCCGCACAATCAATGCCCTGCTCCTCCACAGGCTCGTGCGGCTTGGGGACCCGGATGCTGCCATCACGGGGTTTGCCAGCCTGGGCTTCCCAAATTGCTTTGGGGCTCTGGATGGGACCCATATCCCCATCCATGCCCCGGAGTACAGCGGAGGACGCTTCCTCAACAGGAAGGGATACCATTCGGTGGTCCTCCAGGCCTTGGTGGACAGCTGGGGCCACTTCCTAGACATTTATGTTGGCTGGCCTGGCAGCACCCACGACACCCGGGTGTTCAGAAATTTGGGCCTGTGCCGCCAGCTGGAGGTGGGGACCTACATCCCCCAGCAGGAGATCCCTGTGGGGGACACCACCATGCCCCTCTGCATTGTCGCAGATGCGGCATAACCCCTCCGGCCCTGGCTCATGCACCCTTACACGGGCCATCTCACAGCCAGCCAGGAGCGGTTCAACACGTGGTTGAACCATGCGTGCCAGGTGGTCAAGCGCACTTTCAGCCGCCTCAAAGGGCGCTGGAGGTGTCTCCTCACCCGCCTGGATGCAGGCCTCACCAACATCCCCCAGGTTGCGGGCGCGTGCAGCGCACTCCACAACCTGGTGGAGAGCAAGGGAGAGGCCTTCTTCCAGGGCTGGGCTGTGGAGGCTGGCAGGGCTGACGTGCAGCTACCCGCTGCCCCCAGTCGCCAGGTCGACCCTGAGGGGATCCGGGTCTGGGAGGCCCTGCGGGCCCATTTTGACCAGGCTGTGGGGTGAACGCTGGCAGGCCACCCACTGCACACCTCCATCCTCCACAACACTCCCTGCCCCCACGCCCACACCACAGAGCACCCAAGAGCACCCCCCCCACACACTTTTCTTGCAAATAAATGGACCTGTTGTTTGAAACCAAACAGTGCAATCTCTTATTAATAATAAAATATATATATATAGAAAAAACGGGGGAACTATTTACATGGGGGGGGCAGGTACCAGAACAGAACAGGGGTCCAACACAAACTATATACAAATATTAGGGAATATGTACAAAGGGGAGGGGGGCCACATCCTCGGCCCCACACCCCTACTGTTCAGCGCCCGGGGTTGGAGGGCACGACCCTCGCTTTGGCCGGATCCCTGGCCAAGGCTGGGTGGGGGCCAGGCGAACTGGCCGATATGGCCGGCCGGTGTCTGCAGGCCCCAGGTCCCCCTCGGCGGCAGGGTGGCGGACAGTGGAGGGACGGCGGTCGGAGCGGCGGGCGGTGCAGCATGGGGGGGCCAGGTGTTCCACGATGTGCTCAAAGGTCCGCATGAAGGCCTCCCAAGCCTCCTGGCGCCAGGCCAGCGCTCGCTCTTGTAGCTCCAGCCACCGCTCCTCCACCCGCAGGCACCGCTCCGACACCTCCAGCTGATGCCGGAGGGTCACGAGCAGCTGGGGATCCGTGGCCATCCTTTGTTGGTGGCTCCACCGTCAGCCTCGTCCTGGGGCTGGTCGGTGGTCTGCCGAGGGGCTGGCCTGCTGGGATGACCCCGGTGGGCTCACCGGGACCACTGACACCTCGCTGGTGCTCTCCAGGCCCTCCGATGGTGCAGCTGCAGAACACAGTGGGGAAGAAGAGTGGGGACAGCCATTAGTGTGGGCCCTGGTCCGTGGCCCTTGTCCCCCCAGCCGTCTGCTGCTGGTTCCCCATCCCTGTCCCTGGGAGATGATGCTGCTGCTGATGGGTGTCCCTCCCCCCCCCGGGGGACCCTAGGTTCCGCTCCCCCCATCCCCAGGGATGGGGCATGGCGCTGTCCTGCTGGGGGGCAGGGGGTGATGCACTCTTCTGAGGGACATGCCACTGCTGTCCTTGGGGCCATGGTCATCTGGGCATGTGGAGGGCCCTGGTCATGTCTGTTGTCCCCGCCCCTTAACCCTGGGGGTGTGCACCAGGGGTGGTACATACCTGACGGTCTGCTCCCACAGTTGGGGGACACCCACTGGGCGGACACCCTGCTGGAACTCTGGGACGGGATGGTGATCCGGAGCCCCCCCATCGCTGGAGGAGTCCCCCTCCTCCTCCTCTGGCATCCCAGGGGTGGGCTCCTGGGGGGGCCCTGGGGTGCAGGGCTTGCCTCCGGGGCAGACTCCCTCTCCGGGGCCTGCTGGGGCTTGTCAGCCGAGGTGTCAAGAGTGGCCGGGGGGTAGGAGGTGTACCGGGGGCCCAGGATGGCCCTGAGCTCCCTGTAAAAGGGGCAAGTGGCGGGGGCGGCCCCAGATCGGCTGGCCGTGTCCTGGGCCTGGGCATAACCCTCCTGCAGCTCCTTCACCTTACTCCTGACATGGTCAGGAGTGCGGGCAGGGTGACCCTGGGCAGCCAGGCCCTCGGCCAGCCGAGCGAACGCATCTGCGTTCCGCCTCTTGCTCCCCATTACCTGGAGCACCTCCTCCTCACCCCAGAGCCCCAGCAGGTCCCAGATCTCAGCCTCTGCCCAGGAGGGGCCCCGCTGCCTCTTCCCAGGCTGGCTGCCAGGCTGGGAGCCCTGGCTCCCCTTGAGGTGAGTGCCCTGGGGGCGCTTGGGGGGCTGCCTAGTGGCCATCAGTGCAGGGTGGTGGGTTGGGGCTGCTGTGAGGCGTGCAGGCTCTCCGCGTGGCAATGCTGCTGCCTGCACGCGCTCTCAGCTTCCTGCAGAGGAACGCAGGGGGCGGGAGCTTTAAGGGGCTGCTGCACATGGTGACCATAGAGCTCAGGGGCTGGAGAGAGCGTCTCTCAACCCCTCAGCTGATGGCCGCCATGGCAGACCCCGCTATTTCGATGTTGCAGGACGCGCATCGTCTACACGTGCCCTACTTCGACGTTCAACGTCGAAGTAGGGCGGTAGTCCCATCTCCTGATGGGGATAGCGACTTCGACATCTTGCCGCCTTACATCGATTTCAACTTCAAAATAGCGCTTGCCACGTGTAGATGTGGTGGGCGCTATTTCAAAGTTAGCGCGGCTACTTCGAAGTAGCCGGCTCGTGTAGACGCGGCTAATATGAGATAATTGCTGTTTGAATTCAATAGCAACAAGACTCCAAGTTGATTAGCTACAACCTCATACTCCGTTTAGGGAAAAAAAAATAGGTGGCTTAACTCTTGGAATGTTCATGGGTCAGCCCTGAACAAGGAAAGCCTCTATGCCTTCTCATTCGGCACGTTTCCTTCAGTCCCACCCAGCTCTATACAAAACAGTGCCATGATCTTACTAAGTATTTTAGCCACAGGAATGTGGGTCATCATAGTATCCCTGAATTTTTTAAAAGACGTAGATGCTCAAAATAGGTTGGGAAGAAAGGGAGGAGGGGTGCTGAACTTTACTCACACGTTTTTAGGTGTCTAAGTTGGTCCTCAGACACCATAGTGATGATAGACAGATAGATGCACAAATACTTGATGTGCATGCATTTCTATATATATGGAATACATGATTTGCATATATGCATGAGATATATGCACATAAGTGCACACAGGCACAGGTCAAGCTGTGTGAAATTTGGCAACCTAAGTATGAAAAGCTGTTCTTTATCTGTTTATTTGCTATGTGCTGTCCATAAAAATGTCATTTGTGCTGCTAAATTGTCCAGATAGCCAGCAAACTCATTACTTACTGATTATATGGTGTTTATTTCTGTGCTATTTATCCCATAGAGCAGGATCCTTTCAATGCTACTTGCTTCCATTGACTATCTCTTAAATTTACCAGTCACCATGTTGCCTCTAATTCAACTTAACCAGTCAATTATCTACTTTCCTGCTCATCTCTCATGGTGTCTTTTTAATCTGCTCTCAGCTTCTTGCACCAGCATTTTAAGTTTAGAAACACTAGACCACACTGAGATCACAGAAGAGCAAATATTTCATAACGAATAAATTCTTCAAGAAATGTAGCCCTTTTCCCCATCTGAAAGGCATTGTCATTTTCTTGAATTTATTCATTCAAAATTATTCAGTGAAAATTTGTGCTTGCTATCCTTGACTCCATGGCTTGGTAGGCAAGCAGTGTTGGTTAAATGTAATTGATTAAGGATATCACATTATTATTTCTGTTCCTGGACTAAATGGCTGCGTCTACACGTGCACGCTACTTCGAAGTAGCGGCACCAACTTCGAAATAGCGCCCGTCACATCTACACGCGTCGGGCGCTATTTCGAAGTTAACTTCGACGTTAGGCGGCAAGACGTCGAAGCCGCTAACCTCATGAGGAGATAGGAATAGCGCCCTACTTCGACGTTCAACGTCGAAGTAGGGACAGTGTAGACGATCCGCGTCCCGCAACGTCGAAATTGCTGGGTCCTCCATGGCGGCCATCAGCTGGGGGGTTGAGAGATGCTCTCTCTCCAGCCCCTGCGGGGCTCTATGGTCACCGTGGGCAGCAGCCCTTAGCCCAGGGCTTCTGGCTGCTTCTGCGGCAGCTGGGGATCTATGCTGCAGGCACAGGGTCTGCAACCAGTTGTCAGCTCTGTGGATCTTGTGTTGTTTAGTGCAACTGTGTCTGGGAGGGGCCCTTTAAGGGAGCGGCTGGCTGTTGAGTCCGCCCTGTGACCCTGTCTGCAGCTGTGCCTGGCATCCCTATTTCGATGTGTGCTACTTTGACGTGTAGACGTTCCCTCGCTGCACCTGTTTCGATGTTGGGCTGAGCAACGTCGAAGTTGAACATCGACGTCGCCGGCCCTGGAGGACGTGTAGACGTTATTCATCGAAATAGACTATTTCGATGTTGGCTGCACGTGTAGACGTAGCCAATATGTTTAACTCCTAAATTAACTCCAAGTGTCAATACCTGCAAAAAGATTTGGGAAACACATTTTCTATGAGCAGAAGCAAAAAATAAAAAAAAATCAAGTTTATGTTGTTTAAACTTGACTGAAAGAAGGCTCACTACTGTGCAGAAGACGTGTTCTCACCGTAAGGGGCCAGCTGAGAATTTCCATGGTGCCTCAGATGGTGTAAAGCTAATATTACCCTTGCACCCCGTCTGACTTGGCTAACAATAGGAACCCCCAAACGCCATCACTGTTTTATATGAGCATTCTGCAAACCTTTTATACTATTTGAGGGAGGAAAGACAGTACTATTACCACCCATTCATGCAGATAGTCTTCTGTGCCAGTTCCCAAAGTGATATACTGAAGTTCACATAAGAAGGCTGCGGCAAAGTAGGGAACTGAACCGACGCTCCAGTGTAGAACTCTAATCACAGACCGCAGCCTTGGTATGGGGACATTTTCATGTGGTAGTGAGGAGCAGCAAGAGTGCAGTCCCCTTTCCCACTCTGGCAGTCCCTAGTTGGTGTGTGAGCCTTTGGGGGCCATACACCAATGGCATAAGTTAGAGAATTCCCTAGGCTGTTCCAGATCCATAAAATCAGGAAGCTCTGGCTGGCTCTGTGGTGGTGTTCTGCCTGCTTCATACAGAACCAAGAAGCTGAGTAGCTAACCCCTGTTTTCTATGACTTCTAGAATAGGTGGGAGAAGGGGGGGAAACCTTGTGTTTAAAAGTATATAGATAAAAATATCAGTGAAATAAATAAATTAAAAAGTAATCTAAGGATGAAATTCTGTCACCATTGAAGTTAATAGCAAAAATCCCATTGACTTCAACTGAGTCAAGATGTCACCTTAAATAGCCAGGATTTGGCAAAACATTTGAGCTGCGTCTACACGTGCACGCTACTTCGAAGTAGCGGCACCAACTTCGAAATAGCACCCGTCGCGTCTACACGCGTCGGGCGCTATTTCGAAGTTAACTTCGACATTAGGCAGCGAGACGTCGAAGTCGCTAACCTCATGAGGAGATAGGAATAGCGCCCTACTTCGACGTTCAACGTCGAAGTAGGGACCGTGTAGACGATCCGCGTCCCGCAACATCGAAATTGCTGGGTCCTCCATGGTGGCCATCAGCTGGGGGGTTGAGAAATGCTCTCTCTCCAGCCCCTGCGGGGCTCTATGGTCACCGTGGGCAGCAGCCCTTAGCCCAGGGCTTCTGGCTGCTTCTGCGGCAGCTGGGGATCTATGCTGCAGGCACAGGGTCTGCAACCAGTTGTCAGCTCTGTGGATCTTGTGTTGTTTAGTGCAACTGTGTCTGGGAGGGGCCCTTTAAGGGAGCGGCTTGCTGTTGAGTCCGCCCTGTGACCCTGTCTGTAGCTGTGCCTGGCATCCCTATTTCGATGTGTGCTACTTTGACGTGTAGACGTTCCCTCGCTGCGCCTATTTCGATGTTGGGCTGAGCAACGTCGAAGTTGAACATCGACGTTGCCGGCCCTGGAGGACGTGTAGACGTTATTCATCGAAATAGACTATTTCGATGTCGCAACATCGAAATAAGCTATTTCGATGTTGGCTGCACGTGTAGACGTAGCCTTGGTTACATATTCAGCAGAAACAAGAGCTATGAACTATGTTCCATCTGCCCTAATGTAGATGGGTCAGTACCTATTACCAATAAAACTCTTAACCACCTTTCAAATATGTCCCTCCACGACTTCTCCCAATCCCATATATTTCAATAGATGTAAAATTAGTTTCCCCTATTTATCCAGCCTCTGTGGGGGTGGGAGTAATGGTGTGCTATGCACATGGGTGGGGAGCAGTCGATGGGGTCAGGCTTGCCAATGGGATGGAGAGCCCTATCTTCAGCTCACCGCTATTTTTCTGCTGTGACTTCCCTCAGTGGTCACTCTGCAGTATAGTTGTTCCCTGCACTTCCCTCCTCCCTGTGCCCCTCCCTTCCCGTGTTCTGGAAAACCACTGGATTCTAGGTACTTCCGATTTTCCTTGCTGTAAGTTAGGGTAAGAGGAAGCTGCATACCAAATTTGGTGGTCTTGCATTTCTTACAGTTTAAAGAGGAGTTCTTGAACAAATGCAAACACAGAGGTGGGCAGACTCACAGAGAGACACACTCCAAAATATGTGTGTATTGTGTGTTAGTAATAGCATATTGTATATATCCATGCACATACATATCACACTACTTACACATAATGAAATAGATCTTACTTTTCCAATGCCTTGGGCTCATGCTTTGTGTCATCAAAAAGTCAGATTGTTGCAGAACTTGATTTAGAGGTTTTTGATTTCTCCTCTTCTTGGTCTCTGACAAATAAGTCCATTTAATTCATTAGTGCAGGGCATTAAATGGCTCATCAGAGGATAAGTGCCCAAAGCTGTTACACAAGGCAGACAGGATTTACACAGATCTATTCCAGCCAATAACAATGAAAGGGCATATTCTAACCTTGGGGCTACGTCTACACGTGCACCCAACTTCGAAATAGCTTATTTCGATGTTGCGACATCAAAATAGGCTATTTCGATGAATAACGTCTACACGTCCTCCAGGGCTGGCAACGTCGATGTTCAACTTCGACGTTGCTCAGCTCAACATCGAAATAGGCACAACGAGGGAACGTCTACACGGCAAAGTAGCACACATCGAAATAAGGGAGCCAGGCACAGCTGCAGACAGGGTCACGGGGCGGACTCAACAGCAAGTCGCTCCCTTAAAGGGCCCCTCCCAGACACACTTTCATTAAACAGTGCAAGATACACAGAGCCAACAACTAGTTGCAGACCCTGTATATGCAGCACGGACCCCCAGCTGCAGCAGCAGCAGCCAGAAGCCCTGGGCTAAGGGCTGCTGCCCACGGTGACCACAGAGCCCCGCAAGGGCTGGAGAGAGAGTATCTCTCAACCCCCCAGCTGATGGCCGCCATGGAGGACCCCGCTATTTCGATGTTGCGGGACGCAGATCGTCTACACGTCCCTACTTCGATGTTGAACGTCGAAGTAGGGCGCTATTCCCATCCGCTCATGGGGTTAGCGACTTCGACGTCTCGCCGCCTAACGTCGATTTCAACTTCGAAATAGCGCCCAACACGTGTAGACGTGACGGGCGCTATTTCGAAATTACTGCCGCTACTTCGAAGTAGCGTGCACGTGTAGACGCAGCCTGGGTGAATATGTAGAGTACCTCTAAATATCAATGGGAACTGCACATAGGTATCTCAGCGGAGACATTTGAACTTAGATGTCAAAAATATCTATACCTCTTATAGTTTGCTGTCTTATATATATATTTCCAAAGGTACGTAGCAGCTGCGCGACACAAATAGGAGCCTTGGAGATTTACAAACAGCCAATGAGAGCTACGCACCTAATCTTAGATGTTTTGGAAGAACTCTTTAGACACCTCTCTGCAGCTTTAGGTGACTAAAGGCCTTTGAAAAAATCTGACTTATAAAGTTGTTGTAGCCTACCAAGGGCCTTAGAGGGGCTCTTTGTCCTCTGGGACAGCAGATGGCCACTCTACCACATTACACCGTGGTGCAGGCACACTCAGAAGAATCAGCTGCAGCACAGCTTCTGTGGCACTGGCTGGCAATCAGGCCAAGCACCAATGCATACCAGCTCAGGCTCTCACTCAGGGTAAGTGTCAATGGTCCTGGGGCTCAGGCTTTCAATCAGGCTGAGCACCCAGTTCAAAGAGCCCTGGCCTTCACTCAGATCAGGCAACAGTTACTAAGCCCAGGCCCTGGTTCAGGGGTGGTGAAGGGGACAAACAATAGCAGCTTAAATAGCTCTAGGCCTATACTCAGGCCAAGCAGCAGTCACTAGGCCCAGGCCCTGGTTCGAGGCTGAGCAACAAACAATAGCAATGCAATAGCTTCAGGTCTTGCACAATGGGGTGGGGGAGACTGTCACCCCAGGTTAGAGGTAGTAGGGGGCATGCAGGCCTGCCCGCTCCACTATGTCCCAGCCCAGGACCCTAGCGGTGGCAGACCCATCTGCTGTTGGGTCAGCGGGGAGCCTACCTAGAACATGCTGACTCAGTCACATGTTCTGGTTCAGCCAGGCGACTCTTGAAGTAGCTACTCTGTGCCTATGAAATGCACCCATTGTTTTAAAATACCAGGTGTGATATTTCAGCATCCCTGTATCCCTTGTTATAGGAGGAGTAAGGAATGCCCTGAAATAATGCAGTAGTTCAACATTTGGCACTGGGCAGACAGTGACAAATCCCAAAAAAAACTATTTTGAAACAAACTCACAATAGGATACACAATTTGCGCTATGCAAATCCCATATCCTGTTTGGAGTTTATTTTCAAATAGTGCAAATACTTTCCTTTAGTGTCAAACAACAAGACATAACTACAGAGAGCACAGATATAAAAAATCAAAGTCTTCTGAAAGGGAAGATAACACCATTGAAAAACGGATAAAGATTCAAAGTAAATGAGAATCAAAAATGGATATTGAAAGGACTCCAAAGCTAATTTTAACAAACTGATTTTTTTACAAAAGCGAAAAGCCCCCAAACAAGCAAACAAGCAAACTTAGAGGAAGAGAAGGACTCTGAAGATGAGAAGTCACGAAATGTATGATAAAGTTTCCTTTTTCCTTCAGAGAAGAAAATACTCATTAAGGAAGAAAAATGTTCTGAAAATGTGATGTAAGTGCAGAAAAGTGGTGTTTATCTTTGGCTTGTGATACTGACATCAACAACAGGGCTCTCATGCTAACCCACAGCACTTATCAAAATAAACAGAAGGGCACTTTAATCATGTTGTTTCTTTTTTTATCTGAGATTAGACCTCTTTCTTTGCTCTGTGTCCTCATTAATTGTAGTTCAACATGTGGAAATTAAGCAAGACTTATAAGTACTTTTTAGAAGACTAGAATCTTGTGTAAATCCCAGTTTGGGATATATGTCAAAACATGTCGAAATGGTATGAAGCCATTCTGCCATTCCAGCTCTATAATGACTAGATCGCTAGCATTTAACATTTTTAACATATTTATATTAAAAGCATAACATATTGGTGCTTTCCAGACTGAAGCTTGATGATATGACATTGGATATAAATTTGTTCTTGGGACGTTTTCTTTCGGATGTCAAGTAAATGTTATATGAGATTTGGAAAAGGGCTCAGCATCTGAATATGCTGAGTCCTATGGAAAATGTTATCATTTAGTCCTCAGTCCAGTGCTGTAGAAGACAGTGGCAGTTTTGTCCCTAATTTCAAGCAGGCTATGTCTACACGAGAGAGTTTTGTAGACAGAACTGTTTTTTGTTGACAAAACTCACAGAGCATCCACACACAAAATGCATTTTGTCAAAAGAAATGCTTGTTGCCAGAGTGGATCAAAAAATCGATCTGCTTTTATGTGTAGACATGACCTGATGGTAGATGTTTTGTCTGAACATCTCTACCACCAGTAACTTCCAGTGTAGACGTAGCCAAGGAGGTTTGATCAGTTTGGTGTCTGAATCGTTGCTCAGCTTTTGAAAGTCTGCCCTGAAGTGTAAAATTCACCTTTGGGGAGAGGTGAATGCAGCAATGCCTATGCGCTACTGAAGTTCAATGTCAATCCTTCTAACAGGTCCTAAATGTGACTTCAGCTGAAACTATGCTCCTCTGCAGTAGGCTGAGTATCAGTCAAGCAGTGCCTGCCAGCACCAGGGTGTAAATTCTAGAACTTCACACCGATGTTGTAGGACTTTTGCACGGGGTAGAACCTGTGCAGCTAAGCTGGTGGCTAAGACTCAGTGTAGACGCATTTCTAAAGCACAGTGGTTCTCAGTTGCTCACTTCTAGCTGTGGGGGCTTTTTCTTCTGTAGTGATGCGAAGCACACTCAACCTAGAGAAAAGAAATGCGGTTGAGGGTGAAATCTTGCTCTTGCTAATTAGAGCCACAGGGCAGGGGTAGAGAAGAAGTTCTTGGAAGCAACCTGCTGGCACAGAAGAGGGAGGTTCTTGCAGGTGGGGCTAGGTGTCCAGGTCTATGCTAGACTTTAAAGTTAACCATAGATAAGCTATTGCAGCTACAGTGATTGCACAGCTGGAAACAACATATCTACAATTGACTTATCTAGCTGTCCTCACCAAGGGAGGTTGATGGGAGAAACTCTCCCATTGACCTTTCTTACTTCTCACAAGAATGAGGAGTACATGGGTCAACTGTTGACCCCTGATAGTTTGGTTTCATGCATCCCCACTAGGCATGCAAAATCAAACCCCGGAAGATCAATCTGGTCACAGTGTATCTCCTGGCTAGTGTAGATGTACCCTGACTGTTTCTGAATCAAAAGCAGCAACATATGCCTCTCCTAAATTCTTTTCACATGCCATAGCATGTGTCCTGGGGCCCACAAGTCTGATCGTAATCCCAAGCTGGCAGACACAGAAGGGAGGTATATCTGCCCTTGCAGACTTGTGTCTCGCCAGCTTTTCTCAGAGGCTAGCTTGCAATCTGGCCTAGGTTCTGCACAGCAGGTGTGGGGAGTATGAGTCTGCTCTGCCATTGTCCCATTGCAGCTGAAGGTGGGATTTTTGTCTTAAAATACCACTACGATTAGTTCCATTTGAAGAGTGAATTTTACAAAAATCGTGAAACTGAAACAAGGCCTGGTCTACAGCCTCTGTTTATATCAGCATAACTCTTTTGATTAGGAGAAGGATTTTTCCAAAACCAGTATGCCAATACTACTACAATCCCAGAGGAGATGCCAGTACACAATATGAAGGTGTCCTATACAAGTATATCTTATTTCCCTTTCTGGGTGGGAAGGCTCTAATGGCATAAGCATCTTTATACTGCTAAAACTGAATCCACACAGGAGATAGCTTCCTCAACAAAACTTACACTGGAACTATAAATAAGCAGGGAAACGGCATGACATGAACAGAGGACCACCCAGCAGGAACTTTAAGCCAAGAAACCGCAAATGACAGCTGTGAAAGACCATGAAGATTTAATTGGTAACCTGTTAACCAGATGATCCTTTTTTTAAATCAGGCTGACAGCTACATGAATGTTGCTATACGTGTGTTTCCCAGTCTCATGAATTCACCCCATGGAGTGAAGAATGAATCTAGGACTCAGATAGGATGTCAGTTTCTGACTGCACTACATACTTCCTCTCTGACACCAAGCAAGTCATTTAAATCTATATCTTAACCAGTGGTACATGTATCCCTGAGGAAGGCAGAGGCCTTCCAGGGGTACGTAACTTATCATGATATTTGCCTAGTTTTATAACAGCCGACATAAAAGCCACTAGCAAAGTCAATACAAACTAAAATTTCATAAAATGACTTGTTTGCAGAGTTTTATATAGTGTACACTTAAATACAAGTACAATATTTATTTTCCAAAGGATTTATTTTATAATTATATTGCACAAATGAGAAAGTCAGCCATTTCTCAGTAGAAGTGTGCTGTGACATGTCTTTTTGCCTGATTTTGTAAACAAGAAGTTTTTAAGTAAGCTGAAGAAGTGGGTCTTACCCAGAAAAGTTCATTACCTAACACATTATTTGTTCATCTATAAGGTGCTACAGGACTGCTTGTTTTTTGTAACTTGGGGATATGCAAAACAAATCCAACTCATGAAAGGGGCACAGTTGTTGGGAAAGGTTTTATTCAGAGCCACTGACTTAGTGTACTGTGTGGCTCAGTTCTCCTCCTCATCTGTAAAATGAGGCTATAACACTTCCTTTCTTTCATGCCCCTTCTGGTAAGATTGTAAATTGACCTGGTTAAAAAACAGAAAAAACAACTGCAATTTTTTTTTTTTTAATTTAAAGATGTTTTCATTTCAAAACTTTAGAAAAGATCTAAGTTAGCAAATGTTCTGATCCAGGGTTAGTTTCGTTCACTTCCCCCCGGTATTGGTTTTTGTAGTATGTCTTGTAGTAGTGCATAGGAGCCTCAGCCACAAGCCAGTGCCTCATTGCGCTAGTTACTGTACAAACAACACAAAGATAGCCCTGCCCCTTCTTCACCAGCAGGGAAAAAAGGAGAAAATGGGAGAGAAAGATGAAAAAAGGAAGGGCCAAAAACTGAAACATGAAAACAGGTTTTTAAGGTCGTAAAGAAAAAAATATTTTTTTAAGTCTCACTGTACAAAAACGAACAACAAAAATAAGCAGCAGCAGTGGCTTTTTCCCAGCTTTGTTGTTGTTGAAATAATTTCGACTAGTTTTACTTATAGCCTGTGTCTTGCTGTGCCGGTACTACGCATATTAAGATCTCAGTTTCAGTGTGGGCCTCTAGGAGCTACCGTCAAAACCAATAAGTTGCACAAATTATGTTTGCATATAAATGTGAGGGGGAAAGGGAGGCCAGATTACAGGAATCTAGCTCTTTATGCCACTTGTCACTGCATGTAGTATTTTATGCCAGAGATATTTTGAAAATCACATCACTTTCTTCGAATTATTCTTATGAACACCCAAACATCAAGCTCAATATCACTGTCAGATCTTGAAGGTTTGTGGGACGAGAGATGGACCCAGCAACAGCAGAAATAGAAACAACTAAGTGCAACTTTGAAAATACACACACTGCTTTGCCTCAAGAACAGCTGGTGGATGACAGTGTGAAAAGGCTAAATGTGAGCTGTTAGGTAGCGTGATACTGCACTAACTTCACACTGTGCTTTCTTCTTTGTTAAGACTGCTCCAGTTCTTGCACTTGCGGTATGATGAACAGCAAAAGTGGCAAGGATCAGCTAAGAACAGCACATACGCATCAGGTTAACATTAGTAATGACATGTGAACCAGTGGTCAAATAATGAACTACAAGACAAATGCACATGACGATTTTAACCCAGCTGTTACCTTAAAAAGAGAGAGAGAGAGAAAAGGAAGGAATACAAGTTACAGTGAACTTGACACCAGAGTCTGCAATGTGGATAAGATCTATGCAGTGCAGTTCAAACACAAGCACTTTGCCCTGTAGGTCTGAGGCATAATGACAATGATGTGTGTGTTGAAGACAGGGACACAGCAAGGCACTGCAAGCTAGTTGCAGGCCTAATGTCAGAAACCTTAATATGTCAAGAGGCTGGTACAGCTTATGCATATATCTAACTATGGGCCAGATCTTTTGATCTCATCAAGCTGCACTTACTGCAAGAATGGAAGAAGAGGGCAAAGCTGGTCTTGTCCCTGGGCCAGCCTCTAGGGTAAGTTACAGGGTGTCTCATCTTATGACTGGTTGTTCATACTCCCGCAAGTCAGAGATGCCTGGGGAGATAAACACCCCTTTGTCTGAGTAACACTTTCTGTGATAGGCTGGGAGACATAGGAATGACTGCCACAGCGGTTCTACCTCCCCCTGCCCCAAATGATTTCCTTTTGCTAAACTGGCTTTAGGGTTGCTTTGTGTCCTGGAATAATACAACACAGTCAGAGCAGGGCCAAGGGTCTGGCCCAAGATCTTTAGAAAACATTCCACACTATGTTTTAAGAACCACTCCCCTTTTCCTTCCCACCACTCTGCTTCCTACATCCTGCTAACACTGCAGTTCAGTGCTGCCAGCCTGACTTACTCACACAGCATCAGAAAAAGGCGCCCATGCAAAGATGTGCTAATCCAGAGATACTAAACAACCTCTTGGTAAGGGCTTATTGTCACTGTAACCTCCTCCTCGTTCTCCCCACCTCTCTGCAAACAGGCTGGGCGAGGCAGATATGTGCTTTTTCCACATGCTGGAAAGTACAGGAATAAAAAAACAGGTTTTTCTTCCTCATCAGCTAAAACTCCTGCAGCTCATTAGAACTCTTCCTTCTATATGCTCAAGCATCTCTCGAGGGTTCAGAAAGCTGTGCATGAATATGTAGGCATGCACAAGCTGAGCAGGGCAGATGTTGCAGTGATCACTACTGGGGCATTATAGATCATGGAAGCTAATATACTGGCTGCCAATTTAATTCCTTCCCCCTTTCCTCCCCTCCCAAATTGCACAATTCTTTCTTTCTCGCACTGTAATAGAGCGCAGTTTGGTTACAGACTGCTGAGCTTGGTACATCTACAGCAGGTCTGAAGGCAACCTCAGTGACCCCATCCGCTGCTATAGGAGGTGTATCTAAGGGTATGTCTTCACTATGGGGTAGATTGATGCTGCAGCGACCTATCCACCAGGGGAGGGGAGGGGATCAACTATCGAGTCTAGTGAAGGTTGCTGGTAATGGGAAAATCAACCCTTTTCACCTTTTGCCATCATATTTAGAAACCACAGAAAACAGACTGCAACATCATCATATTTTAGATACCATCCTGGTTTGTTAAGTACAATAGCTTCACACAAAGTGGGATATCCCTCTGGCCCTGGCCTATGCTCATTCCCAGTAATACAAACTATAATATGTCCAACAAAACAAAAGGCATGCAGTACAGTAACCTACACTACACTAACCTACACTACGCAAGTGCTAGTACTGTACATGGGAATGCACCAAAGGGGATGCAGTGAAGATAAAAATTTCTTAAAAAGCATGCAGGGTGGGGTTCTCCAACAGCCAACAGCTTTATGAGTTCCTAGATGAGAAATGTCACTTTGTTTTGGATGACATGTTGACTGATGGTGTGTCTTTGACAGCTCAACAGAAGAATGTGGTTTTATTCTTATATAATAAGGACACAAAAGAATCTGCCAGCAGCTTGTACAAACAGTTGTGCTGATACCATTCTCTGTGCAATGGTGAGAATTAATGATGAACAGTAAAAATTAAGCAAGGAGGATGAAATCAATCAGAGTACAAGCTCATTTTGAAAAACAAGTCAACAACCCTCCCCCCAACCTATACAGATCAAAGACTTTCATTAATGCTCAGAAAGACACTTACTTTCAAGAATAAGTTGCAGATGCAAACATAAGACTCAGAGGTTCAAGAAGCTTATAGAAATCAAAGAGTTCAAAGAGACCCTAACTCTATATCTTCCAGAATATAGGGGATAATGATCTTTTAAAAATAGTCACACTTTACTTAATGCATGTTCATAAGACAAAATACTCTGTACAGTGTGTACCGTGAGAACTGTCTGATTTATTCATTGCAGACAATTTACTCAGAGAGATTTGCCTTTCAATTTGTGAAATGTTCATAAACAGCTCTTTGAAAATATATTCATTTAGCCTTAATCAATAATCTTAGTTTGTAAGTAATGTAATAATAATGCAAGTACAGGTTGAATCTCTCTCATCTGGCACCCTCAGGACCTGACCAGTGCCGAATGAGAGAATTTGTTGGACCATGGGAGGTTAATACTATCTAGCAGCATCATCAACACTTCCACTGCTTACAGGGCTCTGGGAAGACGTTTGGGGGTACATTACAGCTACATAACAGCACAGAACACTGAGAGCCAGGACTGATGGCTGTAAACAAACTTTATGGGACTGCAGGAAACTTGGCCACACCCATGATAGGTGGTTGTCCAGCTAACTAAAATCTGCCAAATTAGAGAGGTTCAGTCAATAGAGCAATGTTTAGTAAAGCAACAAGTAGTGTGGCGCTTCTTTTGGCTCATACCAATTCACAGTACTCAGCTACAGAGTACGCAAGAGCTATCAGGAATGTCTGTAACACCGAACAGTTACTCCGCAGCTTCTGCTTGCCAGTTTCTGGATCTGCTTGAACCTCGTCTTCATGTTGGCAACTACTTTCTTCAGATGGTTATAGAAGGTTAGCATGTGATACAGCTACACTCTGCAGTAGGTTGAAATGGGGTCACATCGCGGTGTTCTTTGCAGTGGTAGGGACCAGAAGTAATTACACCTGACTTTATGTCCAACTGAAAACTACAATGTGGTGCATCTCTGGAGCCTTCAAGTTGACCACAAAACCTTGGTTGCCACTGTTCTAATACTCTGCTCCTCCAGACATTCACTGTGATGTCACAAAAAACTTTGGGAATTCCAGCAGGTCATGAAACATGAGCACCTCATGCACATGATTTTAATGTCCCTCAACTCTGCTTGAAGTTGCGTGGAATTTTGTAGCCACACCTTTAACCTTCACCAATGCAACTTCAACTCTGATGAAGCTTGGTGAGCCAAGTGGAGTCTGCACCTCCTATAAGACCCAGTGCAGAAGATCCTTGGCTTCAATCTCCCAAAAGTTACTGGACAATCCTAAATTGCTTCTGCACAGACCATGGTAGATGCAGATGTAACACCAGGAGGAGGAATTGAACCTGGGAACTGGGGAGTTTAATGCATGAGCAGCTATCACTTGAGCTAAAAGCCAGTTGCCTTTCAGCTAAGGCTGTAGAGGACACTAAATCTTTCTCTCTGTAAGTGGTCCAAGTGCCACTACGGGGGGCGGGGGCAATGAACCACACCCAGTAGATGTGTGGGTTACACAGATACTTGCTGCACAAAGGGAAAATTAAAGACTCCCAGGCAATGTCTACACTACAGTAACCATTCAAAAGAAGTTCTTTCGGAAGATCTCTTCTGAAGAAACCTTAATGGAAAGACTGTGATCACACACAAAAAATCAATCAGCTTTTTTGATAGAGAGTGGCCACACCCATAACAGGCCAAGAAATGCCATGGATCAAAAAATCTGGCACCATGGAGGACTCCTCCTTCGAAAAAAGGCCCCCAGGCCATCTACATTCTTTGTTTCCAAAAGAATCTTTTGGAAAAAGGTGCTCCTTCTCATCTGGCAGTGCAAGAGGGTTGCTGGAAAAAGATATATATTATATATGTATAATACATATTATAGAAAGAATGCACTTTGTGTGTAGATGCTTCACAGGATTTTTCAAAAGTGCCCCAGCTTTTTCGAAAAAACTCGTTAGTGTAGATGTCACTCCAGTGTGCAACTGTGGTCACCCAGAGCAAACCACGGAGCATATAACAACTTACTGCCTGATTCACAAACAGGGAGATTGCAACACAGCAATACACTCTGCTACTCCTGATGCAATTATCTGGCTTAACCATTTAAATGTAAAATTATACTTGTTGTTTTAGATCAGTCCTACAGAGAAGGAGAAGTAAAGCAACTATGTCTTGTTTTGTGGTATTTTTCTGATTCAACCCTATGCATTTTAGAGTGTGCACTAACAGTTTACATAAGTGACTTACACCGGAATTTGGAAATTAGCTGAGTGTTCTAGTGCTTTAATACACAGCACATTTCTTGAATAATTTCATTTGGGCTATGTCTACACTAGAAGCATCTGTCGACGGAAGGGACTGTTGACAGGAAGATCATGATAGAACCTCGACAGCTTGCATCTGCACCCAACTTGCTCTGTCAACAGAGAACTGCACTGCCCTGTGGTGCCACAAAGCGGAATGGTAGCCCTGATGCCCTCTCTGTTGACAGAAGTGTCTACACTGCACTTCTGTCAATAGTACTCTGCCGATGGATTGTCATGCCTCAAATTTTTGAGGGATAACGCTGTGAAAGCAAATGCAGGGTTCTGTCAAGAATCTGTGGACAGAGCGCTTCAAGTGTGTAGCCGCTCCCTGAGTTATATCAACAGAAAGCCCTTCTGTCGACAAAACGCTCTAGTGTAGACCCAGCCTTGCTGTCTTATTGGTGTGATCCTCCAAGTAACCATTTGCCCTTATCTTCTAAAAAACGGTTTAAAATGTTACTGAAATGTTCAAGGAGCGATATCCTAACTCCATGGAACTCAAAGGTGAAACTTGTAGGCTATGTGTAGACTACAGGCTTCTGTTGACAGAGCATGCGTCCAGACTGCAGATCTCTTGGAAGAGGTCTGGCAGTTGGAAGAGGTCTGTCAACGTCCCTGTACACCTTTGTTCAACGAGGATGTCTCGACAGAGGGTTTTTTTCAACATTTGGCCTCTCGCATAGATGGGCTGAATGTTGGAAAAGCCTCTCCGGACAGGACTGTTGGCAAAAGATGCACAAATGCATTGTGCAATTTCCATATCTTTTGTGATAGTTCTCTGTAATCTAGACATAGCTCTACTGGCTCCAGGAAGGCCAGAGTTTTGCCCTTGGACACAGCAGCCACACACATAATTTCTTAAACCTTGTTTTGTTTCATTGTAGAAAACAGAGCAAGAGCCGCATGCCAGAGTACTTTTAAAACAAACAAACATGCACATTGGCACGTTTAACACGGCAGTACAGCTTTTCTGTTTAGAGCATGGGCATAATAGATTCTGTTTCTTCACCCTGGCTAAATCACAACAGATAATTCCAGAAACCAGCATTTTCTGACTCACTTAGCCCCTCATAGGCAGGCATAAACTATATGTTAATGTAGCTGTTTGAAGGGGGAAGGCTGTATTTTCTCAGGGCCAGACCAAGGAACTGACAGGCATTGAGATTTAAATGACAGTGTGTGACATTAGGAGCCAAAATTAAAAGTCATTATGGGTTTCATAGCAACAAATTATCATTGCACGCCACTCTTCATGAAAATATTAACAGACCAATAGACAGACAGTGGCTAGATCCATAGAGGGGACAGAGGGTGGGAAGGATTTACTCATCCTGAAAATCTCTCAACTAAACTGAATTGAAGAGGCTAATAAAAGGGAATCAAAGTCTGGCAAAGACAGCAACTTGGGTACAGTACAAGCATTAATGTACAGAGCATTGGGTAGGTTGCATTCTCATGGAGAACAATTGATTTGAAGTGCAACATTTTCTTCTCATTGTTTAGCCAGATTTTGGCTTGAAAAAGTTTGGATAAGGGGACCTGCCCTTCTCCCTCTCCTCTCTTCTATGCACGTTTGGATTTGCAGAGCCATGCAAGACCAAGCAACAGACCCCCTCAGAATGCTCCAAAGCCCAATATAATTTGCTTTTCCTGGCCACCCTTCATGCAAAACTAGTCCCCTTCGTATTTTGAATTAGGCACGTCAAGCCTCTTCCCCACTCTGGCGCTGTAAATGCAGAAGCTGGGAGCCTACGAGAAACTTTAAAACACCCTATGACTAAAAATTTGTGTTAAAGCTCTGCAAGGTCATAGATTCCCCGGCCTTGGATTGGTATTGCTGCCACCAGCCGAATGCAGAAACCTCTCTGAGAATCCAGAAAGGTGCATTTGGGAATTCCTTCCTGTGAAGTACTCTTAGGCTCTTTTAACCCTTCCATTGGGCAGAGCTTGAAAACCCAGTGGCTGCAATCAGCTGAAAGGGGAACCTCAATTTCTCTCACTAATTTGGCTGGGCAGTCTTAGGTATGTGCATACAGAACCTACTACCTTCTAGCACATAGGAATCAGATCAAG
Organism: Carettochelys insculpta; assembly: GCF_033958435.1. Classification (NCBI taxonomy): domain Eukaryota; kingdom Metazoa; phylum Chordata; order Testudines; family Carettochelyidae; genus Carettochelys; species Carettochelys insculpta. Next base: position 123,707,817 of record NC_134140.1, read on the forward strand.
TTCTTAAGAGAGAAATGTTTTTTTAAGGAAAAGACAAGACGAGACATTTGGTGGAATAATGTGTGGTTGCTAGGTGTTCGCAAGCTTTGCAAAAACAACTGAAAGCACAAGAGACTTGCTTCCCTGGGATTCAGGTTAGAAAGTTACATTATAAGGGGGTAGTTACATGTGCTCAGCACAGAGATGTCCAACAAGCCCCAAATAAAGAAAATAACCTCATCACAACTGCCTAAATGTTTCCTGTTCCACTCACACAGCAACAGTTTCAGGACTTAGTCCTTCCCTAGCCATGGATGTTGATGGCTCCTCCAAGTCCATGCCTGACTCCTGGCACCTTGCAGGTCCTCTCAGGCTCTCCTCTGGCCACACAACAGCAAGAGGAAGGGCTGCAGCTTCCAGATCAAAAATTTCATACTCTAGTTCCATAGGCTCTCCTGGCTTCCTGCCAATTCATTTCCTGCTTCCCAAGCATTCTTGGGAACTCTCTGTGACCCACTGTTGGTAGTCGTAACCAGGGTGACCATTTTTCCCTGTGCTGAATATGGACAGCTGATAAAATCACGTATGAATGAGTTCAATGGCAATCAGTCAGAATTATAAAGTACAAATGTTCCAATTAACATCAAATCAAGGGGGTCTCTTTCTCTGTCACACACACATACTCTTATACGTCTCTCACGTGGGGTGACGGAATGACCTTTCTCCCCCTGCCCAGCGCTCTCTGCCCTCAATGTCTTGTTGGACCCCTGGGACAGACCTGCCTTTCCCAATATCTGATGCCATGACTTCTGAGGCAACACATGGGGTGGGAAGAGCCATGAGGGGCCACCGGTTCCCCCTCCCTAAATTTCTGCAAGGTTCACACAAGAATGTGACCAGCAGCGGCCTTTTGGCACTGTGCATGACAGAAGGGATGGGAGCTACTTCCACCTGGAAAGATGGTAATGATCTGGCCCATGACTTTGCAGATATCTTTTTTCCCTCCCTTCACCCTCACTGCAGCTGGAAGCAGCTTGTCCCTTCCTGCCCACAGTGTTGAAACACAGCTAAAACCTCCAGGCTGCTGCTAACCACTCATGTAACCCAGCCACCCCTTAGCTCCCAGCTCCCGTGCAGGCAGGAAGGGGGTAAGCCCTTAGGATGCACAGTGTACGAGGGCCCAGGGAACCTGACTGCAAGGAGTTCAGCAAATGCAGCCGGAGAGATGCTCAGCAGCAGGGGGGCTCAGGGGATGGAACAGCCCCATGCTCCCTGGGAGCAGGACCCAGGGGGTGTGTACATGTGTGCCACCAGGGGCTGCTGTAGAGCCTTCCAGTTCGGAACATGAACAGGCTGGAAATCATTGCCTCCTGTGTCCCCCACCCACCATTTCAGACCTTAGCCAAGGGACACAGAGGCTTCCCCATGCAGCACTGGTCCAGCCTGACACATGCAAGGCTTGGCTTCTCCAGGTTGGAGGGGCCTGGGCGTTTTGGGTTGTTGCCCTAGCCAGAGGTAGTGAGGGAAGGAAGGTGCCTTCTGGCCAGGCAGTTGGCATGGTGAGTGCTCTGACTAGGGAACTGGTTCTCTGTACAGTGCTGGGAGTGGGACATGCCACTCTTGGAGGGGCTCAGAGGAGCAGCAGGGCTGGGGGCCAAAGAGCAAAGCAGGGGGACAACAACAAGGGTGGGAGCAAGTAACAGGCCAATGGGTGAGCAGCAGAGACAACACATAACTGGCCTCCACTCACCAGCATTCACAGCTCACCATGTGCAGCCAGAGCCTGCCAGAAATGGGGCAGGGGACAGCACACAGTGGAAGCTGTACTGACAAAGAAGCCGGGGAAGCAGCTGGCCCCACACACTGCATCTTTGTCCTGCCACCAGCCATGCACAGCTGTGCCTGTTACTGGTGACTGGACCCTCAGCCCTCCCACACAGGGGGAACGGGGATCTGTCCAGCAGCGGGACCCATCCGTACTGATTGGCAGGGAGGAGGGGAAGGGAGATGGCAAAAAAAAACAGAAAATGCAGGACAAATTAGACATTTTTAAACAGTGTTGGAAACCTGCAGGAGGGCTTAAATATGGGGCCGGCCCTTAAAAATGAGACATCTGGTTACTCAAGTTTCTAACCCTTACAGGCAAGGCATCTAGGGTGAAGTCTAAAGAGTTAACTATTGAGAAAGATTTTAGCTACTGAATGGCTGGAACATTCAGAAGATGGTATTTTATCCTTCTGGCTCCATTCACCACAAGGTGCATCACCAAGATCATCAGCAGTCAGGGGGTCTGGGAGAAAGTCTGCTCAGCTCTTGAACTATTGATCCATGTCAGTTTTTGTTTACAAGCTTCCTTGGACACACTCAGTCCAGAATGTTGGCCTGTTAAAGAAGAAAAAGAGAACTCCTCGGTCTCGCCTATCTGCTCACTCCACCTTGCCACTGAGCTGGGAATGTCATGGAGAGGGGCTGCCTGAAGGAGCAAGCTGGATCAGAGGATTTTGAAAGTTCCTTTGAAGGTATACTAGATTAACACATTTGGGACTTCACTTCAGACCTCAGTTTCTTTGTATTGTGCAATTATACTACACACAAAAGTGACAGCCACAGAATTTGACATCTTGAAACTTTCCAGAGATGTTGACTTCTTCATTTGGGTTTCATACAACCTCTGCTGCAGAGGAGCCCTGCTGACTGACAGCCCAGTCTGGGGAGTCCCGGGGCAGCTCTAGGGCAGGGAGCCAGGTTGGGGAGCCCCCCTGTGGGGAGTCTGGCCAGGGTTGGGGAACCCCACCAGGAGCCTTCCAGCAGGAAGCCCAGCACAAGCAGAGCGCACCCAGGCAGCCTGGGGGCAGGGAGCCTGCAGCTGTCAGGACAGCCTGGCCAGTAGGCTGGTGGGCCCCCCGCAGGGCAGCTAAGAGTCCTGACTTCACAACCAGCAAATCCCCTTGTTTGGGACTACTCAGCTCCCAAAGGTGCTGGACAAGGGAGTTACAACCTGTACTACATATTAGGTTTTACATGTGTGATTCATCCCACGTTTGACTTCTGATCTGCCTCTGAGACTTAGTGGGTTTGTGTATGCCTCTATCTATCACCAGCTATGTAAACTTGCATGACCTGTTCATCAGTGGAATAAGAAGGCCTGTGTTGAGCTTGAAAGCAGGGGAAAAGAACATGCAAAGGCTAGCTCCACGCACGGTATGGGTTTGAAAAATGGCTGAACAAGAATTTACAAATTGCTTTATTCTGTAGAGCGATTCTGCATTCTGTGGGGATCTTGCAATCCATCCCACCTCCTTTGTCAATTGATTTGAAAAGTCTCTCTTATCAGAATGTCTTCTGAGCCAGCAAAGTGCTTATGTTCTGGTTCTTGGTGGAATCTTTTCTGTCCTCCTGTCGTGGGCACTCAAAGCACTCCAATAAAACAAAGTTTGGCAGATCAGTGACAATCATCCAGCTCACAAACATCTGGAGTTGGGGGAAGGAGGGGAGAAAAGAACAGACTGAAAGCTGTTTGGTTCTCAGGAAACTGAGGCTGGGCATACATTCTGATGTCTCTTCCTCTCCCCCTGCCACTTTCATGCCCAATGTATTATTCTTTTTACCAGGCAAGAAAGCAGCAACTGCAATATTTCAAACTGATACGTTAATCATCAAGAAACCACTTGTGATTTTATGCGGTGGGTCTATACCTAACTGCTGAACACACATACAAAATTCTAATAGGAGCAAAAGGCTGTGAAACCAAAACCATCAGGTGTAAGACTGGTAACAGAGACAGCTGCTCAGCCTGAGGGCTTGTCTACACTTCCAGGAAGACTGACCCAGTCAGGGTCAATCTTCCGGAGTTTTATTTCCCATGGACCTTCCTTAGTGAAGACAGTCAGCTAATTCGATTTCTGATACTTCAATTCTAGCTATGCAATTGCCGAAGCTAGAATTGCTTATCTGAAATCAACTTTCAGGTCTAATGTAGACCTGGCCTAAGACTCCTATGGCCTTTGCTTTCTATCTTTCATTAAAAGAGAGTTGCTGAGGCAGAATCCTTTCATTGGAATCACTCAACACATCTCAGTCATACACCATGGGACATCAGTAATATTTAAGAACTACCTTTCAGCTATTCAGATGAATCTGTACACAATCATGTACTATGTACTAGCACTATGCACTTGTGAGGTCATTGTCTGTGGGCTGTGCCTTTACGCAAAAACTTTGCTCCTCTAACCTATCAGCAGGGGCTTTCCCTTTCTCAGGGATGGCTGTTTTGACACTAGTGAATCACACACACTGTGCTGGGTCATGAAGACAAACCGATCTCCCTTCATTCTAAAAACAAATGTGACCCAGACTGGAAGTGCATACATGAGCTTCATCTATGGAGAAACCATATACACTTGCAACTGAAATCAGGTTTCTGAGTGTGAATCATACCAAACATGGAGCCATTGATTTGCTCTCAGGAAAGGTCACATCTTCAAATTTCTGTCTGTCAAGCTGCTATGGGACAGGCGTAACCCTCTTTAAAAGCTATTCTTCATGGCACCAGGTGGTCTGATACAATGGATTTCAGGTATTTGAACTGTTGCTGGCCTACATAAAACTCTAGGTATATAAAAGTTTGGTCAGCAAAACTAGTTTAAATGTTAAACTATTATGGTCTGTGTTATGCGGTAGGTCAGACTAAGTGACCATAATGGTTCCTTCTGGTCTTAGAATCTAGGAATTTACTAATTCAGAAATAAGAGAATAGAATATTACACCTGTCCACCCCAGATTTTACACTAAATCTTTTCACTTCCTAATGGGATGTTGCTCAGCTGAGAGATGAAAGATTAAGTTGTCCTTGGATCCCTGAGTATGGGATGTTTGCCAAACTCTTCTGAAATAATTGAGAGTAGATGGAATAATTGTCTCTCATTCTGGTCGTGTGAGTGATGAACAAGAGCTCTTTGTGTTTCAGCTCATTAAAAATTAACAGCTACTAAAAACAATAATGATCGATCGGGGCATATAATGGTCTCAGAGTTACTAACAAACAAGCAAAGGCATTAAAGAAATATGCACAATTGACATACTTAATCAGGTTGTTCCTAAGTCCTTCCGCTTCTTTGCTGCTAGCGCTGGTGTTTGTCCAGTTGCTAATGTTCCACTGGAACATCAACAATTCAGTAGGGATTGTAGAAGAACTGGCCCTGGATGTGTACTTGGCCCTATATATCTATGTTTCCCAAAGCCAAGTAAGAATGCAAGGGAGAGTGTACAATAGTCCATAAACTGGGATGCTAGGAAAGCTTATAGAAGACCTATGGTGCATACAAACACACCAAGACAAGTAAGACATTATTATTTATTCTAAAGATCTACCCTATATCAACAAAAATTTGGGGTGGACTAGATGCTGGAAAGACAGCATTAGATTTACCAGCCTGTGTTATGTAGGTCAGACCAGATAACCATAGCAGTCCATTCTGGCCTTAAAATCTATGATGCACATGTAACCCAAGAACACATACTGTACATGTGCCAGTACACAATTACCATGCAGAAACTGGTACGTGCCCATACCAAGCCATGGTAGTGCTAAAGATGGCTTTGGTCTACTGTGGGATTATCTGAGCTTCTGTTTCCACTCTTGAGGGAAATCTCCATTTTATTTCTGCCCCTGCAGTGGCAGTGATGTAGGTACTCACTGCAGAGGACATGGGGTCTTGTACTTTGGGTAGGGATTCTGGAGATCAGAGATCTATTCTGGGCTCTGCCAAAGACTGCCTGTGAGACTTGGACAAATTATTCAATTTCTTTGTGCCTCGTTAGCTCTCCGTACACGTAGGATAATAATTCCCTACTTTGCTGGTTTTCTGTGAGATTAAATTCATTGATGTCTGCCAGGCAGTGCGAACTCCCTCTCCCTTTCCAACATTCCATGGTGGGATGGCAGCGCAAGGGATGTTTTGCTACATGTATCCACACATACACACCCATGTCCATGCACTTTTGTCTGGCTGACTCCAGACCTTTTGGGACCATGCATGCCTTTAAGATAAGTTCACTCTCCTGCCCCCATTCTCCTCCCAGGATGATCCAGCATGACCACAGGCCAACAATAGCCATGAACACATACAACCACCTGACTCCAGAATCCCCGTGCTACTGTGACTATAGGGCTCATGGTAGTTTGAAGATGGCTTGGTGCACTTTGATACTATGCCTTCATTTAGACATTGGGCGTGCATAGGCTTGGTCTTCAGAAAGTTCATTTCAACCACCCATTTCTCTGTTTATTCAGGCTATAGCCCTTATCCTGACAGTGGTTATTGACTGAGAAGAGCTGGTGCAATGCCCTCTACACAGTACTATGCCCAGAAGGAGGAGGGCGTGTGTATTATTGTGCTGACTGTGGGGTACTTTATGTTCTTTGTAGACACTGGTTCAAATTACACCCTCTTACCCTGTGTGGTACACTTGGACAGAGATAATCTGGCACCGTGTTCCTCCTGATAGGCCAACATTTTGCATGATACATTCAAAGTGACAATACTTAGGGTACACAGCTAAGATGCACACTTGGAGCCAGATTCTCACCCTGGTCTTCTGAGGGTATGTCTACATGGCAGTTAAACACCTGTGGCTGGTCAGTTGACTTGGGCTTGCAAGGCTCAAGTTGTGGAGCTACTTAATTGCAGTGTAGACATTCACATTCAGATGGGAGCATAGACACTGGGATCCCACAAAGTGGGAGGGTTCCAGAGATTGGGAAGCAGCCAAAACCTAAACAATTAGACTTTAATTAAACAGACCATAAGCCCCTTGAGCCCAAGTCAGCTGACAGCCCTGGGTGTTTAATGGCATTGTCGACATCCTCGGAGTGGCTAGTGCTCCATGGCAATCTGTAGTTTTGGTTCACAGGGCTTTGCTGAACGCTTTTTGTCCTTCCTTGGGTACCCATACCATGTGTTTTACTTTGATTGGGGTTTTAAGCTCAAATGACCCACATTTAAAAGGAATCCTCTCCTGAAGTTTGGCTTTACTGAACTTCACTAAACTTTTGGCAAGTCTGAACCACACTTTAAGTTTGAAACAAAATCCCAAAGCATGCAATGTGGTTTCGCAAACCTCTGCAACATAGGCTCACCAGCACTCCTCCGAGCATCTGAAGGCAGAAGACACCATTTCATTGCCACTGGAAGTGATTCATCTTGTAGGGGCTTAGTTAAATAACCATTCGAAATCTGTGGAGGCAGAGTGCTCCCAAGCTCAACCATCCTGAAGCGCAAACACCACCTGCATGTTCTTCCTCAGTCACTCTGGGGCATGCGTGTTACAGTCCCACACAACTAGCTGAGCTGTCAAGCTGTCCAGAGTAGCACTGCTTTTTAAATGGCTTTAAAGAGTTCTGCCAAGAAGCATAGTCACATTATTTAAAGACCTTTTAAAAAGATCCCTCCCCTTTAGTATAGTCTTGGCTGGTAGTCTCGTTTGAGGAAAAAGGCTGCTATATTTCTTAATGACGTAATTTAAAATCCTTTTAAGGAGCAGTTCCTCTTCTTTTATCCAAATGGTTGATACCTGTGAAACGATTAACATGTCTGAAGTGGGAACGTGAGACAGACCGCTCCTTAAAAGGATCTTAAATAATGGGGTGACACTATTTTATCATAGTTTGGTCTAAAAGCCTTTTTCAAAATCAGTGGGCTTTCCTTTTCCCAGATGTACTTTCATGGCTTGTATATTCTTCCTGGTGTTTGCCCCCTCAATGGCTACACATTGCCACACTGCTGCTTCATTCAAACATAATGAAACTAACAGATTGACACTGCAGATTAAAACTACTTTTTACAAAGCAGCCCATGTGATTGAGTAACCTATATGGATTTACTGTGCAAAGGGACTTAGAAAATGGTGCTTGGGGAGTTAGCTGTAGGCCTTCTAACAGCTGCTCTGAAAATGACCTTAAAGGGCCACTCAGTAAAAAAGGAAAATGCCTGAAAAGCACAATTAAGAACGATATTGGAGGAGACTTACCTCCAGGTTGCATACTGAAGCACCAGCCAAGAAGGGATGAGCAATCAAAGACTTCATTTCAGACCTGCCACGTAGGCACCTTTCATGGTACTGAAGGCAACTAGCCCCCCCACCCTTAACCCCAATGAAAAAACCTAGAGTGAAAACTGGGGATGCATTGAAATTAATGGCAAATGAAGTCAACTAGGTGGGAGGTAGTGGATCAGGACCAGGCTGTGGGGAAAGGAGGGACTGTGGGCGGAGAAGGGGCAGAGCAGAGGCAGGGTGGATGTGGGGCCTGCAGTGAGGGCAGGGTTGCCCTGGTCCCCAGCCCCCTGGGGATGACCTTGTTGAGAGATCAGGGCAGAAGGAGCTATAGTTGCCAGAGCCCAGTCTCTTCTAGAGCCTGGAACAGAGCTCTAAATCCCCAGGTCTCACCATTCCTCTGCTGCCAATTGAAAGTTGTGAAGCCCACTGGCAAAGTCCCTCTCTCCTCCTCGTCAAGGTTTGGTCAACATGGAAGATGACAACCTATTACTGCTTTCAGTTACTTCATCAACATCAAGTGGAAGAGGTTTGGGTGGGGGATTGAAGTGGCCCACCCCTGTGGATGAACAAGGACTGATGACTTGGGAGAGTGGGGGCCCAAGGAGGCAGTTGCCCCAGGGCCCAGCTCTTCAAAAAAGCCTAGGGCCACCACAGGAGAAGCAGCAGCTAGAGACCTGGGCCCTTGAATTGCCACCAGTGTGCAGCATAGCACACTCTGGATGGATCTGAGGGCCAAACGGGGGGCTGCAGCATGCTCCAGGCAGCAGTAAGGGCTAGCTGCTGCCAGCCCTGCCCCTTCTTCCTGAGGCTCCACTCCCACCTGGAGCATAGAGCCAGCCCCCTACCCCTTTGCCCAGGGGCCCAAAAAGTCTTTCACCCCTAACCCCACTCCCCAGGATGAACCGCGCAGTGTCTATATGTTGTCACATAATGAAATTTACTTTTTTTCAATTTTCTTTTTAGAAGACTCTAGGAAATGTCACTCAGTACCATTCCATAAACAGCATTAAAAGAACAAGTCAGCCAGGCCAAAAATCAGGATACACTAAGCCAGCAGTTGGCAAGCAAAATAGAAAGAAGAGCCATTTTTTCCGATTTGGTAAAAAACTCAATAGTTCAAGAGCCATAATGCATTCGAATATGAGATACTCCTTAACAAATAGCATCAAACCATAATTTTTGTAAGTCCTATTTTAAGAACAGTGCACACACAATAATTTGTAATGCAATCCATGTTTACTGCAGGACTTTCACAAACTTTTTACATATTCTATTTCCTCACACTTTACACGTGTATTTGTAACACTGTCTTCCTGACTTTCACTCCCAAACCTTTTCTCTCTCTCTCTGGAGGATGCGCAGAGAGTTATCAGGTCTATGTAATGACCTTGTCTCACTTGTTGCAGAGGTTGGGAGATATAGTGAATGAGGCAAGGGATTGCAGTAAGAGAAAGAATGGACTCATGGTTAAGGGTATGCCCTATAACCTGCTGCTCTGTATAATTATATTCTACCTCTGCTTCTGCCACAGAATTCCTGTGGCAGTCTGGGCAAGTTGCTTAAACCAAACTTTTAGCATGTAGTCACTAATTTTATGTTCCTCATTTTCTGGTTGCTTGAGTTGAGATGCTGGGATCTGATTTGCAGAAACTCTCCATGCTCACAGGAGACACTGAAGTGAATGCGAACTGTGCTTGGAACATGTATAGTGCTATATAATGCCAATTATATAAAAATCAGCCCTCAACGTCTCAAAATCTACCATGAGTGGACACTTTTGACCTTATCCTCGCTCTGTCTCTATTCCCCAGCTGTAAAATGAGGATAATAATGCCACCTCACCTGGCAAGGAAGTTGTGAAAGTAAAATTGTTAATGTTTGTGAAGTACTCTGATACTACAGTGATGAGTAACACTGAAAAGTCCATGTAGAAATTAATAATTCTATATTCAAAGCAGTGTTTAAACAGTGAAGTAAACATCACATTTTGCACAGACACATTTTGCATTTCCTAACTTTTGAATGTTTGACTTTGCAGACTTAACACATAACCCACCCGCCTGACATTGAGCGGTCACACACACACACACACACACACATACACACAAATTTTATAAAGATTTTGATAGGGTGTAAGTTTGGAATGACTGCATTAGCTGCAAGAGAGACGATTCTTTTTTTTCTTTCTTTCTTTTTCCTCCCTCACCCCCAAACAAACATCACCATGTCACAAGAAAAGAGCAGGGCAGGAGAAAAATGGATGAGACATTTGCTTTGCAGCTGGAATCATCAACCATGAACATAATGAGAAAGGGGAGAAACACTCAAGGTTATAGAACATCAGTCACATGTTCTGCTAGCTCCTGGCTCTCCTTTAAAGAACACAGTATGGGAGGGAGGTACATAATCTGGTTGGCAATACCCCTACACCAGGAAAAAAAAAGCACATTACTTGTGTTTAAATTTAAATGCACCCCACGCCACGGTATGATGGATTCTCCACTAATATCATTAGCTGCACATGCTGCTAATTGTAGCCACTGCTAATCCATCTGAGTAGCCAAAATGATATTAGCTTTCAATAGGATTTACATATATTCAGTCTTGTGTCTGCATCAGCAAGCAATTAAAATTTAAACTGTTGAACATGCAGCTTGCTGTAGTCTAAGTAATATTTAATAGCATTAACAATGCACTTCCCAATCAGCCTACGAATCTCTTTACAGGCTCATCAATTCACTAGAATGGCTGGGCGAATGCACAACGGGCATTCATTCTTATTTTAACAGCTTCCAGAGGAGTGCACTGTCATGGGAAACAAGATCTAACTGCCAGCTACACTTAGGCCTTAGATATACTTACCTTTATTGATAGTTTACTTCATATATGTAAACTGCGTGGCTGAGGTTTACATACCTGCTGTAGTGTCTTCAACACAGTAAGGTCAACAGTGGTGCACTCCTGTCCATGCCGGCTGCTCTTCTTGTTTTGTTGGAGCACTGGCGCTGATGGGAATGTGTTCAGAGATCAATTTCTTGCATCTTCAATGATGTGATAAATTGAGGCCCAGTGGACTGATCTCTGCCGAGTCAATCCCTGATGTAGTGTAGACAGCCCCTGACTTTGCCAGCAGAGTACCTTCACCCTCATATAGAGGGGAGGGTGAAGGTGTTGTCATACACACGGCCCATGGGGATCTCCCAGAAGGAGGGCTTCCTTCTGGGAGATCCCTGAGGGCCGCACATCTACACGGCTATTTTGGAGTCTGGGGAAGAACTTCTTCCAGACTCCAAATCAGGTGGCCATATGCTAATGAGGTGCAGGAAATGTACATCTGTGCCTCATTAGCATCTTCCGGGCTGCTCATTGCCATGCCACTTCTGGAGGAAGAGGCACATGGCCTAAATGCCTGAATCAAGAATTCACTTGTTGCAAACCTTCTGAGGAGCACCTATGCATGCCCTGGTATAGGGAATGTAAGATGGGCAGGGCTGGTGGCACGAGGCTGGTACTTTCAGCAATGCGCTATTATTATCCTCATTTACACAGGTCTCCAAGGCAGTTATGATTATTCTGGGGCTGCTTAAAGCCATCACCATCCCTTTTGTTGCCCTGGGCTATGTGTTTTATACTGTACTACTCAGAGGCACAGCAAAGATTCTCATCCCATCTGTGATGCCATATGATTGAATATGACCATTCATATAATTGATACTGCCACAGTTATACAACTGCAACAAATCTTGTAAACCATATGTCACGTAAGATGCCAATGGAACAATTATGATACACTAAGTGTGATTGTTCTGTTTACATGCACGTATCAGCTTTGTATCTGAAGTTATGAATCTTGGATATTTACTGGCATTTTACATACACTGTATTCCTGGTTGACATCCACCATGCAAATTTACATTGGGACCAGACAGTTATGCATTTATGACCCATCAAAGACACTTAGCTCTCTCAGTGGGTCATAGAAGAAACTCAGTTCAACCAAATAGTTCCTCTTGTGGATGTCTCACACTCCAAGGAACTAATGGCTACACTCTGTAAATCATCAAGCCTTGTTAGGCCACGTGATTTGTGTGTGCAACCCTGGACTCCATCTTGGGCCATGGACTTTCCACAAACAACAGCTGTGAACTTTAAGACAAGAAATTCCCAGGCAGATGGCAGAGGACTCAAGATGTCTACATTTTGCCTCTTTTCTGCCCTGATTCCTTGGACTGTGGATTTACAACTACAAGGAGCATTTTCAGCTATGTACCGATGACCTTCCAATCTTACCAGAGAGACTTTACAAGACAGCAGTCTAATTCCATCACTGCTACCAATCTGCTACAAGGACTTTGCAATTATTTGTATGTACATGATCTTTTCACCATGACTAACTCTCTTCTTTTATTATTGAACCTTTATATTTTAGTTACTAAATAATTGGCATCTGTGATTATGAATCTGAAACATCTTTTCTATGAATATTCTGCAAAATTACTGCTTCCAAAAACATGTGTATCATAAACTCCCTGCCTAGAATATTCAGGGAGAGGAGACATAAAAGGGCACTCACTCAGTAGCAATGAAGTCATTAAAACCAAATGATTCAACTGACTCTGAATGGGAATTTGCAGAATTCCTTTTACAGTGTTCACTCTGCTCTATCAAATAGTAAATTTCATTACTGTAAGGGTCTAACACAGTTGCTCCCACAATAACATATTCATCCATTATTATATCATTTTCTCTTCATTTTAATTGTCTCGGCAACAAAGATCAGGTCCCTCTTTAGCATTTTATACACTGGTGTATCAGCATTTAAAATGTTAGAAGATTTTTAAAATGCCAGCCTTAGGTAAGGGCTGTTAGTGTTGTTTTTCAAGTCTCTTGCTATGTGATTTATTGTGTCAGTTAAACAAAAGAGTTGATCTGCCTTGGGGCAAAATGGTCTGTTAATGGGACAGACACATAAGAGGATTCTATGCATTAAACGAAACATACAGAGAAATTTGAGAAAGGCAAATATCTTTTAAAAAAAACTTCCACATCCACTGCAATAGAATAATACTCCCTACACCCCAATCCCCTGCCCCAGGTTACAACCCACTCCTTCACCCAAACTCCCTCTCAGACCCCACACTCTCCTGCACCACAGTTCCCTACCCTAAGTTCCCTTTTGTACCAACCTTCATCCCAGACCCCGTACCCTTTCCATAGAAAAGTGTGTCCCTTGACCCAGATTACCAAAATCTCCAAGTGGCCCTCCCATCAAATATGTTGTTCACCCCTAGTTTAGAAGCTAGTGAGTTGTCAGACAAAAATCTGACGCTTTTGGAAGGAAAGTGTGAGGAAGGAAACAAAAAGAAAGATGTTGACTGCTTGTTTCCGGAGCATCTGTTACAGCAGTGGTTCCCAAACTTTTTCCAGTCATGGAACACTTGGACATCATGGCGCCCTCTGTGGAACACTTTATCTGTTTAACATCATCATACTAACTAGGAGGAACATTACTAATAGAAAATATTTCACAATAATATTAATTAAATTTTTGGACGGTAAACACAGCTCAACAAATAATAGTGAAAGCAGACATTGACAAAACAAATACAGCAGGGACGACAGATGAAACATCCCAAAATTTATTTTTTCCCCTGAGAATGGGGAAGAGACTGCCATTACTTAATTTTAATGGTGGACCACTTTGCCATAGCTTGTAGAACACCAGTGTTCCACCAGAACATAGTTTGGGAACTACTTTTTTACGATATAAAATGCTGGTTTTCCCTTCTCGCAGACAAACTTAGGAGGGGACAGAATGAGACTACTTGACCTCTACTCTTAGTGGTAAGGTAGAGATCAATTATGAGAAGTCATGCCTGATGCTTGAGGGGCAGTGATTCATCCAGTCAGTAGGGCCTCATTTACTCTAGGATTTATCATATCAATGGTTTCCAATGGGTACACCTGTAGCAGCAATGCTACCAGATTCTCTAAAGTTCAGGCTGTGGATGATAAAATAGCAAAAACATATGCTTTTTTTCTCCACAGTAACCTCCACTGGTGCTTCCCCAATGAAGCTGCAGCTATTAGGAATTACAGCTAGAGCTGGATTATTATTATTATTATTATTATTATTATTATTGATAAACTGATACTGAAATCTATTTGTTGAAATCAGTGAAAAAGTCATTTAGATTGGAAAGAGCTGGAATGTTCATTTCAATTACACCAATAAATTAAAAAAAATACACCCACCAAATGGCCCATTTGACATGACCTTTTTTGCCCTGCTTTCCCAATAATAATAATAATAATAATAATAATAATAATAATAATTTTGAGTCAATATGAAATTATTTTTTTAAATTTTTGTGTTAATGAAATCTTTCAAGAAAAAAATATTTTGGTTTGAATTAAACCAAAATTTCCTTTTGATTTTTTATTTGGTCCTCCCCAAACCAAAATAATACCTTATCCAGTCTGCTCAGATACAAACCCAGAAACAGCCATAGTCTGCTCCTTTCCTTCTAATCTGCACTCTGCTGCCTCATACACTTCTCTTGTTAGTTTACTGTTATAAGATGACAAATGTAGGCATTAAATATTGAGTCTGTTCTGGTCTGGCTATGGTCTGAAGAAGTGGGTCTGTCCCACGAAAGCTCACCTAATAAACTATTTTGCTGGTCTTTAAAGTGCTACTTGACTGCTTTTTGTTTTGATAGTGTATAGACTAGCACGGCTTCCTCTTTGTTACTATTTTATAGAATGGTGTTGCTTAAACTTTTTGAGACCACAGAATGCCAAACAAAATTTTTCACAAAAAACAAACAAACAAACAAACAAAAAAACCCACTGTTGTCAGAACAAAAAACCAAAAAAATCAAAACAAAAAAACCCCAAACCAAAACCAAACAGCAACATACAGAGCAAAACCAAACTGAAGTAATTTAATCAGGTACCATAGCAATGAAGAAGTAACATTGTTATCTGGTTTTAACAACAGAAAACATATAGCATCAGTGTGTATGATATCAAAAACGTGTCAGACGCTCACAGCATACCAAAGACTTGTTCACAGAATACCAGTGTTTTGTGGAAAATAGTTTAACAAACACTGAAGATTAGAAGATAGAAGTAGACATAGAAGATTGTTGGTAGAGCAACACGATGGGGAAATACCCTAACCAACTGAAACAGAAATCTACATTCTGATAGATGGAATAAATGACTCAAACTGAAATTTGGTCAGACAGCTGGATCAGAATGTATGCCTCCTGTTATGAAATTGTCTCGGAATCTTTAATAACATCAGCAGCAGCAGCAGCAGCCATGGGCTCAGCACCCATTGGTGTCTGACGCCTTCCCCACTATTCCTTCCATCTTTCCCTGTCCAGTGCAAGCGGCTTAGTTTCTGTAGACTAACTCTGCACCAATCTACTACATCATCTACCAATTCTCTGTGGGGTCTGCCTCTCCTATTTGAACCATCCCTTATGCCGAATACTAGGGTTTTGACTTTTTGTTCATGGTTCATTCGGCAGATACGCTCAAATAGCTGTAAATTCCACTGTATATCTTTAATAACCCTGGGCTTTGTATCTTCTATTAAAATTGTAACTCATCAGCTCAGCAGCATGTACTACCACGCTGAAACTAAGATTAAATACTGACTCAGAGGGATGTTAAATTTTACTAGAACCCTTCAAAGGGAATCTTAGCCTTACTGTGTGAACAATATTTTTTATACTCTTTAATTCCAGTGGTGGGGGGGTGGGAACTAATGTCTCTAGGAACTGAGCAACCACACAGAATCACTGCAAAATCATGACTCCTTCGTTCTCAGTGTGTCTTTGATTTTCTGCAGCCCCCTGATCATAGAAAAACATTATTCAATAGGTTAAGCAAATAATGATTTCTTTTCAGTTCTGGTTGAATCAATACTTTTTAAAATTTTTTTTCCTCATTAAGAGAAAAGAAAATAATTTCAAGCTGAATTAAGCACGTTTTTCAACTCACAAGAGGTTTCTTTTCTTTTTCCTTAGTTTTTTCTTTCTTTTATGTCAGGTGCTTTTCACCATTTAAAAAAATAAAGAAATGAAACACTATTTCGAAATGAAAGGTCAAAACATTTTGTTTCAGAAATGTGAACACAAAATGTTTCCAAACAATTTTTTCCTGCTGAAACTATTTACTAAATTCACAGAGAATTTGTGAATAATTTTGATGCTCTGAAAAGAATGTTTTTTCCCCACATATCCATTGTTCACTGATTTTCTTTTTGACAGCTGGGCTGTCGGGGCCATACCCTTCCTTAGCTTGTGTAAGTCAGCACGGCTCCACTGAAGCCTGTGTCCTTGCTGCAGCTGGGAGGTGCGGGAAGACAGACCTGCACTAGTTCCATTGGACCTAGCACACTAAAAATGGCAGTGTGAATGCTGCAGCGCAGCTACCCCAGTCAATGCCCACCTGCCGTTCTTTGTCCAAGTATGGGTGATCAGCCTGAAGGGCTGCTTGTGCCACATTGTGCACTCTACTATTTTTAGTGAGCTCGCTCCAGTTGAGCTAGCAAGAGTCTGTCCGTATGTCCTGACAATCACACCTCCCTGCTCCAGTAGAGGCAGACCTGAGCTAGCATTCCCCGGCTGAAGCTCTTAAAGTATAAATGCTTCGTTCTGCTTTGTGTGCGTGTGCATATGGCAGTGAGTTAGGTTGGACACCAGATGATGCCAATTTATAAGCAAGAAATTTATGGCTGGATCAGTCAGTCTACCAAGGCAGCCGAAACTTGTCATTTCTTACAAGATCATTTAATAAACAGATCAGCACTTTACTGCTGTCTCAGAGTCACTCCACTTTTAGGGATGTCCAAACAGACTAAATATGA
Source organism: Carettochelys insculpta (assembly GCF_033958435.1). Lineage (NCBI taxonomy): Eukaryota > Metazoa > Chordata > Testudines > Carettochelyidae > Carettochelys > Carettochelys insculpta. Next base: position 123,724,735 of record NC_134140.1, read on the forward strand.
AAAACAAACAGTGGTGGAAAGCCTTGTGAGAAGTGGCTTATGCTAGCTGAAGATCAAAGATAGCTAACTCACAGCAAGACCTCGGGTTCATTTAAAGACATAGCAGATGGGAAATACAAGCTATTAAACCCTGGCTAATCAACATTTCTTTATCCATCAGGATGACTCAGGGTGGAGAAACACACAGCAATATACAGTACAATGTTGTTCCTATAACAAAACAATTTGCCTTACTACATATGAAATGCCCTTCAATCGTGTGGCCTGAAGTGAAATTTATTAAGGATATTTGGGGGTATATCTAACAAATTGTTAACAAAAGATCATAAGAGAGGAAAAGGCACTTGGAAGTGTGCTTGGACTATGGAATATGAGCAAAAAAGGACAAGGATCAATGTTCCCTAAGGTGACGTGCAGTTTATTTAACATAACATAACATGTGGTGCTCTAGGGCTTGGTGAAAAAGGCCTTCTAAATGCATGTAAAAGATAAAATGAGTTAATATAGAGCGAAAAGAATATGCCAAACAACTGCACTCTAGCACTTAAGACCCTTCCTGAAAACCTACTCCTCTGCCCACAGTCCCATTTAAGTCTATCAAAATATGGTAGTCATAAAATCATACTAAGTTTTTATTTATAGGATTTAACAACCAGCTGTATTTTCAGTTGCTATTCTTGGTACTGGCAGATGATTGCTGTAGGTTAATGGGATTACTCAAGTGATTTCATTGGGATTACTAAAACGAGTCACGTTGGCACAACAAGACCAGGGCCATTGGCAGTTACAGGTTTGATCCTACAAGATGTTGAGCATGCTAGTGCCAGTTGAGCAGAGCACTTAAGTAAGTGCTTATCTTTAACCAGGCGAGTTCTCCCATTAATTTCAATGAGGCTGTTTGGATGTTTAACATGAACATGCATGTAAGTGCCTTGCTGGATCATGGCCAGAGAGCTCAGGAACTTGGGCAGTTGGCAGTGTACTTTTGAAGGAACTGTATTTGTTCAGTGTTCAGCAGATCAGCCCACCTAAGTGTAGGCACCCACATTTACAGATTTTGTCCCGTGATTCTAGTCCTATGAGCTACTTACACACTGGAGGACTTTGGGAAAGTCATGAGTTAATCCTTTGTATCTCAGTAAACCCAGCTGGCAAAAACCAAGAGAAGCAGGACTGCAAAACCAAATATAACCAAAGTTTTCCATGTAATGATTTTTTTTTAAAAATCCCCAAAGCCCAGCATCTTTATCTATTTACTCTTTAGATAAACCACATTAAAGCAAGTTTATGGACAAAATATATATATTCTAGATCCTTTGCTGTACACAGATAAAACATTCTTAGCAGCTAGAACCAATTTTCTCTGTGTACAAACATCAAGGAAAGAGACATGGGAGATTCTCTAACCAGGGTCATCAAAACAAAATAGCAATGGCCAACTCAGGGAGTGATTTCCATGATTAATTATATCAGACAATAGGAGAGGTGTTAAACTGTGAACCTCTTATTTTCTTGGGACTCAAGAGTCTCACTGCCTCGCAAGAGTTTCTAATCAAATCTTGGGGTAGATTGTAGTAGATAATCCGTTTGACTGGAGCCATATAAATAGTGGTATAGATTATTCATTGGACTGGAGGTTAGTACATTTTGCATGGAACAAGAAACTCTTTCATTAAGGGTCTGTTTCTAAGCCTCTTGCAGTAAATAGAAAGACTCACGCTGGCTTCTATGGGCCTTGGGTGAGGCCTTAAAGAGACTACCAGTTATATAGGCTGACTGTGTCAATGGGCACAATTTTATCCTGCACAAATCCTCTGTTCTGAAAATATTTTAAATTACAAACACCCTCAATAGAAAATTTGACTCTAATTCCTGCAGCATTATTAACACAAAAACTACAAACCTAGCTAATAATGAGGATAACCAAAAAAATTCAGACAGATGCCAATTCATTTTTAAAAGCACGTCGGAGATCAGAGTGTAAAATGTGATGAATATGGCAAATTCATACAGTAAGAACATCTTTTTTTCAGTTAAGTAATGAACATTGAAACCATTCATTGCAGGAAATTTCCTGATTTATGCTGGGAGAAAAAAATCATATTATTTAGGATACCATCAATTAATATTTATTGTAAAATCACTGTAACACTTTCTACTGCATTTATATGACAGGATGTGCTGGATGCTGAAGAGCAGATTTGGCACAAAAATGAAGCAAGTTCACTCTTTGAAAAAAACATCCCGGGTCACCAGCCTTCCTGAGTTGTAAACCTTCTTGATTGGCTGTTGATGTAGACACAGAACTGCTTCAGCAAGGTGACGGTATTCTACAAGTCTCTGAGTCTCCCGGATGCATGGAAAGACATCAAGAGAATCCAGGGCTGCTTTTCTCTTGGCAGCAGTTCAGTTACTTTGTCATCATCTGACTGGGCACCTGTCTCATCTGATTTTGTAGTTGTGGTGCACATAACCAACTCTGTCTCTGCAATATGAAGAAGTTTCCATTTTGTTCCCTGTCTTCAGCTAGCCACCCCAGCATATGCCTTTGATCTGTGCTTAGGCTGCATGCTACTGCAGCCATGGTGGTATAAAGAAACCACCAGAAGAAGGCAGCATTTCAGGCATTATTTCTGTGTTCAGACATACCTCTATTAACATACCCTTTTTCAGCAACCTCTCAGAATTTATATATATTCAAGCTCAGGAGCAATTTATTGTTAAGGGAAGCAATGCTCAAAGGAACTAAGGTGAAGACAGAGTGGTCAGCACCACTGTCTGTTATGTATGGTCAGTAGTGCATGTAAAATCAAGTGCATTTGCCTTGTATTTGCCCTTGGCATTTTTCATTATAGCAGCCCCTTCATTTTCATTTCTTCTTGGTTGGTGTCAGGAAGCTTAATGTGAGTGCTTTAAATGATTGGGAGCTGTTCCCTCTAGATAACACTGTCAAAACTGAACATTTTCATCTTTTAATGGTGAGTGATAAAGCTTTTGTAAAAAATATTAACTATAAATAATCCCACATAATTAACAGAACATGTGCCAAACCCTGTCCTTATCCAAGGGAGTGGGCAGCTGAGCTGTGTCACTTTATGTCTGGCTTCTGAGCTTTCTGCAATCGCACAGCAAGAGAGTTCAGGACCAGCAAATACAATGGGCCAGATTCTTTCAAGAATACTTTTTTTACACTGGTGTCACTCCACTGATTCCAGGGGAGTTACTCATTTACATAAACAAAGAGGTCAGTGCTTCTTCCTGCTCCTCTGAGTAAGCAGCTGCTTAGCTATCGCATGGGAAAAATTCCAAGAAAACCTGTCAGAAAATGTTGATTCACTGAAAGCAAATTGTGGCAAAGAAACAAGTCAACTGGGATGAAATTTTGTTTGGGGGAAAATAAATGGAAATAAAGCATTTAAACATGTCAGAATATCCCAATATTTCAGGATTAAAATAAGTTTTGTTTTCAAACTTTGGAATGATTTTTCATTTCCAAAGATAGTTGATATTAAAAAAACATAAACATGTCAAAATTCAGACTGAAACATGTAATATTTACTTACGGTAAAACCTTGAGTTACGCAGGGGTTGCGCTCCTGAAACCCCCGTGTGACTCAGATTTTTGCACAAGGTGGGGTGGGGAGCAGAGACAAGATTGTTGCTTGGTTCCTAGCTCCCCACCGCTTGTGGGTCCTGGGAAACTGACCAGCCCACCAGGGCTGGTCAGTTTCCTGGCTGCTTCTCCCTGCCTGCCCCCAACTGCATGGCTGTCAGCCTGACAGCCGCATCACCAGGGGAAAGTAGGCAGAAGGGGCTCTTAGCTTGAATTAAATGGGAAGACTCCTGTCAATTTCAAAGGGCTCTCGATCAGGCCCTACTTTCCACCTGCAGAATCTCTATTGTTGGTGACACCTGAGCCAAAAAGAACACAGCTTGTTATATGTTACTATAGGTTCATCATCATCAACAATAATTATGGGCTCAGCCCCCATTGGTGCCCGATGCCTCCTTCACTATTTCCTTCCATCTTTCCCTGTCCAGTGTGGAATGGCTTAGTTTCTATAGACTAGCTCTGCACCAATCCACTATATCATCTCCCCATTCCCTGTGGGATCTGCCTTTCCTATTAGAACCATCCATTATGCAGAACACCAGGGTCTTGATTTTTCGTTCATTGTTCATTCTGCAGATACGACCGAATAGCTGTAACTTGCATTGTATAAACTTCTGCAGTAGTTCTCATTCAGCTGTATCTTCCCATATAATTCCTCATTGGTGGCCTTCTGCATCCACCCTATTCTCAGGATCTTTCTATAACAACTCCTCTCAAATACCAATATCTTTCTCTTCAAATCTTTCGTTATCACCCATGTCTCACATCTGCACAAAATGCTGCTGAATACACACATTTTCAAGACTCTCATTTTTGTTCCTAAGCTAATCGGTTTGCTTTTCCAGATTTTATCCATTGCCTTCAAACTCGCTCTTGTTTTCACTGTTCTACTCAAATTTCCTTCTTACAATCTAGATCGTATGTTATGTTGCTTCCCAGATATGTGAACATCTCTACATTCTCTAGTTTGATCCCATCTACTCCGATCTTCCTTCTGATTTCTTTATCTCCAAATACTACTGGTTTTGTTTTATTGATGTTCATAATCAGGCCGTAGCACTTCCCTTCCTCGTTTGGCACCTGCACCATGCTGGCTAGTGTCTCTTCATCTTCTTCAATGATAACTATATCATCCACAAACCTCAAGTTGTTGATTCTCATCCCATGCACACATGTCCTTTCTACCTCTTCCTTGATCTTGTCCATTGCTCTCTCTAGGTGCACAATGAAGATACTCAGTGATATCGGATCTCCTTGTCTCGTACTTCTACTTGTTCTAAATCAACTTCCCATCTCTCTACGTTATCACTGCTGCCTCCACATTGTCATTGATATCCTTCAACAACCATATCAGTCTGCTATCCACTCCATACAACTCCAACACCTCCCAGGTCACTTTCTGATCTATACTGTGAAATGCATTCTGAAAATCAACAAAGTAATTGTAGATATTCCTGTTCTTTCGTTGAGCTTTCTCTACTATCAATCTTTGTGCAAATATCTGCTGTATAGTTCTTCTATCATTCCTGAATCCTGCTTGCTTGTCCTCTAGGACTACAGAGTGAACCCCTCTAATCCAGCACTCTTTCATCTGGCAACCTCTGTAGTCCATCAGCTGGTTATCCATTTATCATGAGTATGGCCAAGCTTCCCGCAGTCCCATAACGTTACTTTCCAGCCACCAGTCCCGTCTCTCAGTGTTTTGTGCTGTTATTTAGCTGTAATTTACCCCCAAATGTCTTCTAAGAGCCCAGTAAGCAGTGGAACTATTAATAAAGCTGCTAGGCAATACTGAACACTCCTGTTCTGGCAAATTCTCTTGTTTGGAACCGGTCAGGTCCTGAGGGTGATGGACTAGAAAGGTCAAACCGTAGTTAGATTTGATATGAAGACACCAAGAGAAAAGCTTTAGAAACCTTTACAGTCACTTTTCAGAGCTAGATCAGCATTCTAAAATACAGTAGGGTCACAATATTCACGAGAGGTCAGTGCTGAGAACCGTCATGAATGTTGAATTTCACTGATATCTGGATGCACCACACAGGTGGCTGGGGCACCTTCCAGCGGCTACAGAGGCATCACGCAGGCAGCTACAGTGCATTGTTCCACATGGTGGCAAGAGCAGCACCACACAGGCAGGTATGGTGCCTCACGCCACATGGCGGCATCAGCACCTCCTGCCATGAGGCAGCAACAGCACCTCCTGGGGGCAACAGCAGCACCGCGTGGGTGGCTACGGCACCTCACGCCACATGGCGGCAACAGCAGCACCGTATGGGAGGCCACAGTGCCTCGCACCACACAGCGGCAATAGCAGCACTATGCGAGGGCAACAGCGCCTTGTGCCGCATGGACAGCTCTGGTGCCTTGCGCCACACGGTGGCAACAGTGCAGGGGGCGACAAGCCACTCACGAATAACTGAATTTGCGAAGTTAAATTTGCGAATGTCACAACCTTGCTGTACTCAGGACTCCTATGCTTTCCCATTAGGACATCGATGATGTAATCAGATAAGTCTTTTGGTACTTTAATCAGAATGATGACTTTTCTAAAAACCACATGGTTTTCTTGTGCCAAGGTGGACAGCTATTTGACGCCCTTCAGTGTTAGTTATGCGTACTGAGATATATAACTGGAAACTCACTCAGTATTCTTAAAATATCCCTTCATTATCATTAGCTCTGTAATGCCCTTTCATCAGTGTCTCTGTCTGGATCTTTCCTGCAGAAGTCATATGTAAACAGCATGATCAAGGCTCTTCTCCACCTGGAAGCCTTTTCTGTTTGCAGGCCCCTGAACAAAATCTAGCAACGCTCTTCCATGCCACTTAGTTCTTTCATATAGTTCTGATTTGTTTCACAAAATGTGTTAGATATATTAACCTCATGACAAATGCATGGTGTGCACATTCAATTAATATCAAATGGATCCTTTTCTTTGGCGTGTAAAAGATAGGGAATAAAATCATGAATTTTCTTTATAATTTTTGAATTAATGAAAAAATAAAGTATCAGAGAGGTAGCCGTGTTAGTCTGTATCTTCAAAAACAAGAAGGCCTGCCTCCCAAGGTCTGTGAGAGTGAAGGATTATTGTCCAGGATGCGTTGCAGACCACCGATCATGCGCTGAAACCACCTCCCCAATCATGCGTCTGACGAAGTGGGTCTTTGCTCACAAAAGCTTATGCTCCAAAATACATCAGTCTAAGAGGTGCTATAGGACTACTTGTTGGTTTTAAAAAATAAAACTTCCCATCTGAAATCTATGGGGCTTATCAAATCCAGAGGAGAGGGCTTCGGAATCGAATGCTAAGGCTACATCTACACTACCATGGAACATCGACCCACTCAGGTTCAATCTTCTGGGCTTCGATTTCGCACTTCTACTATGGATGTGTGAGATTGACCTCTCAGGGATTCCAGTCAACCCTGTACTCCTTGCAAGACATGAGGAGTAAGGGAGAAACTCTTCTGTCGACCTTACCCTGTACAGACAGACAAGTTAGCCAACCACAGATACCTCAGTTTTAGCTACGCAATTGGTGTAGCTAGAATTGAGTATCTTCATCTGATTTTCTTAGTCTAGGCTGTGTCTACACTATGAGATAAAATTGAATTTATTTATATCTATTTTCTAATTCTGGAACTTATAAGTTCAATTTTGACCATCCTCACTTCCGCCGTGCTCCCCACAAAGTCAAGTAATTGCTGCCACAGACAAATTGGCTAACATTGACAGTTGCAGTAGTGCATTGTGGGAAGCTATCCCACAGTTCCCTCATCCCCACAGCATTCGAGGTATGCTTGCTGGTCTTGATGTCATCTTCCCCCATAGTATTTTCCTCATTCTTCTCCCAATCCCTGAAAATATGTCAATCCCTGGTGTAACGCTGACAGACACGGGTTGCTGGCACCCCAGATTGACCCTGTGATCTTAAGGGCTAAAGCCCCCTGCTCTAGCACATGAGCTAAAGGCTAGCTGATTCTCAATCAAGGCTGTAGAGCAGAGACTTCACTCAGCCTAGTATGAGGTCTCAGTGCCTCTGGGTACTACATGCTTCTATAGGCTGAGGAAACACATCCCAAGCTTCTGAGACCTTCCAGCAGTTCATCCCCAACAAGCCTCCATTTGTAACACTGACAGACCCAGGTTGCCAGCACCAGGGGATTGAACGTGCAGTTATAGGGGCTAAAGCCCTGTGCTCTACCACATGAGCTAAAGGCCAGCTGGATCTCAGCCAAGGCTGTAGAGCGGAAGCTTCACTCACCCTAGTATGAGGTCTCAGTGCCTCTGGGACTACACTGGAAATACTGCAGAGACCCTCAAAATTAGAAGAAAGAATTTTTGATTTCCCCTCACATTACATTGCTAACACTGGTGCAGCGACTGTATTCTCAACTGTCCATCCACTTGTCCCACTTCCCGTCATTGCCTGCATGTGATCCCTGAAATGAACGCAGGGGCCTGGACTGTTTTTCAAAGTGAGAAGGGAGAAGATACGAAAGTGCAGGAAAAAAGAATTTCTGGTTTCCCCCTTCACTATATTGGTGTTGGGGAGAGTCTTTGGCTTTCCTGTGCATTGCAAGGCTTCCATGCAACGACTGTGTTCTCAACTGGCCATCCACTGCATATCCCACCTCCCATGACTCTATTTGATATAAATGGTCTGGTTCTTGCTAACATGGGGCTGGCATTTACGGCCTATCATTTGTTTTCTTCAATCTCCGTTTTTTCCCCAAATTCCCATATTGCTCAGATTTTGCAAGCCAAACTCACTTTTAGCAGTTGTTTGTCAGGAGCTTTGGAACAGAGCAGGACAAGAACCAAGTGATATTGAAATCAAGAGAAGAAAGTGGGGATAGCTAAGGGTACATTCGCAGAAAACCATCATCCAGCATACTCTGTTAAGCTCTCACATGGAACCAGCAAGGAAAATGCAAAAGAGGAAGGCCTCAGACAACACGGAGAAGGTCTACTGAGATTGAAGGACAACAACTGGGGTACTCCTAGACTCAGCTAGAAGCTTTGTCCCAAGGCAGAGTGAAATGGAGGAGACTTGTAGATGACCTATGCTCTGCTCAGAGTACAAGGAATAAGTAGTAGTAGTAGTAGCAGCAGCAGTCAAACTGCAGAGACACACCCAGTCTGATTTGTATACTGTGGCACCCGACGGATATTATAGGTATCCAGACATGGATACAGATGTACACTTCTTGGATATGACATGCATTGGAATTACTGTAAAATCATTTTTAATATTTCATTCCTTTGTTTTGCATTTGCAGATGTTGACAGTGAAGAGACTGAGGGCACTAGGGAAATGAGTGGATAATTAAACAGAATGATCAGATTTGGCCATGCAGAATGTAAAGTTTTACTGCTTATGTGGTTTTAGAAATGATGACATTTTTTCACTCCTCTATTAACCCAATTTTCACATTTGTGTTCTTAGACTGTATCATATTCTTTTTACTCATTTCCTTCATCTGGAGAATTGTAGATATTGCGAAAGGAACTATTTTTAATGAGCTCTCTTGACTGGGTCACCACAGGGTCTAGGGTGGCGTTGATTGAATAACGAAGTTGGGCATTTCTCATTGCTAGTCATACCCTCTCACACCTGCAATTTTCGTTGAATGACAGTTCTCAAACTATGATCTGCATTGTAACTGCACTGAATGAAGTTATCGTAATGGTAGGAAAGTACTTTTGAGGGCTAGATATAGTGTGTCAGACCTTAAACTTTGATACTTACGCTCTGCATGTTGTTTATAAAAGAATTTTATAAAGTGTAACTCTTTCATTATAGCTAGTTTTGAGAAAAAACATTCGATGGCTACGTCTACACGTGAAGCCAACATCGAAATACACTATTTCGATGAATAACGTCTACACGTCCTCCAGGGCTGGCAACGTCGATGTTCAACTTCGACGCTGCGCGGCACCACATCGAAATAGGCGCTGCGAGGGTACGTCTACATGCCAAAGTAGCACACATCGAAATAAGGGTGCCAGGCACAGCTGCAGACAGAGTCACAGGGCGGACTGAACAGCAAGCCGCTCCCTTAAAGGGCCCCTCCCAGACACAGTTGCACTAAACAACACAAGATCCACAGAGCTGACAACTGGTTGCAGACCCTGTGCCTGCAGCATAGATCCCCAGCTGCCGCAGAAGCAGCCAGAAGCCCTGGGCTAAGGGCTGCTGCCCACGGTGACCGTAGAGCCCTGCAGGGGCTGGAGAGAGAGCATCTCTCAACCCCCCAGCTGATGGCCGCCATGGAGGACCCAGCAATTTCGACGTTGCGGGACGCGGATCGTCTACACGGTCCCTACTTCGACGTTGAACGTCGAAGTAGGGCGCTATTCCGATCCCCTCATGAGGTTAGTGACTTCGACGTCTCGCCGCCTAACGTCGAAGTTAACTTCGAAATAGCGCCCGACTCGTGTAGCCGCGACGGGCGCTATTTCGAAGTTGGTGCCGCTACTTCGAAGTAGCGTGCACGTGTAGACACAGCTAATAAGTAGCATGAACCTTATTTGTGGTGCTGGGGGGATTTGTTTATATATACAAAATAAATCCATAACTGGATATCTGAGCAATTTGTATGACTGGTTTAAAGATATTAGTAAATTTTAAAGTAAAATAAAATATATCCATCTTGCAAAAACAAAGTATAGGTTTGGTTTGGTTTTTTTGTGGGAGGGGGAGATAATTAAAAACTTTTTATAAGAGTTTATAAGAGCAAAATGATCTCTGAAGTTTCATTGGAGTGATTTGTGCAAGAGCACATGAAAAGGTAGACAGAATTTAAAAAAATAAATCAGCAGTTTAAATAAATTCTGCTCTTAGATCTAACACTCTGCTCTTTCTGCAGAGAAGAGATTAAAGTCACAGTTAGCTCCTTAAAACAAGGCTTGAGTATGACTTATGCGGCGCATGAGCATAGTTGTGAAGCCATCTGAGAGAAGGAATTTTGCTCTACATGCACAGAACTCCCATTTACACAAATGAAAGGTCACCTGTGACTTGAGCTATGCAGATGTGGGAGAAGAATCTTCTACAGGTGCAGAGGTAGTGCTGCTGTTAAACAAAATTAGATATGTATGTTCTAGGTGTTCTGTTACTGTTTGACTTTTCTAAAAATTTCTACAATGCATCAGAAATTTTTATGGAATTACTTGCCATTCCCCGGTGATATCCTGGTCATGTGTTGGGTCACTGAGGTCCCCTTGGGGCTGTCACCTGCGGTGTTGATCATACCACTGAACCTGCTTACCTGCCCTCTGAGGCACCCCACCACCCTGTCCTGCTGCCCAGAAGTGGAGCAACACAGATGCTGAAACAGCTCAGCTCTGGGACTGCTCAGTTATAGGGACTTGATAGTACGTAAGAGAAGAGTCCTTAAGAGGGACTGAAGTCTCAAATAAATGTATCTTACCCTGTAAAAAACTTTGACACAGAGAAAGCTCATAAAGATGTTGACTTGTTTTATCAATGAAAGAAAGATATGCACCGCTGTGGCTTATGCATTTGGTATCCAAGCACCCCCCTGGCAATGAAAGGACAATTTCAGGTCTATACGTAGGTGCAGGAATCAGTTTCCACAGATTTAACTATGTTGATATCTGGACAGGTGCACTTCTGTGGTTATCCTCTATGGATTTGTGTTTGCACTTCAGGAGAGGGCCTTTAATGGACTCATTGCAGCTGTGATAATGTGGGGTCCTAATTCCACACATAAAATTAGTGAGCAAAATTCATGGATCCAGTTATCAAAAATGGGAAGAGGGGAGGGAAAGAATCATGAAACACTTTGTAAAATTAAAAATTACCCTTTTTCACTATTTTGCTGCCACCTCTAGCCTCCTGTAAGAAATAATACCTCAACTTAGCATAATACACCTGTCCAAACAATAAATATGCTTGTTTGGACCTTGCAGTGAAAATGAGCACATGAGCATGGGTAGAGGAGAGAAAATGATATGCCCACGTGAACTGTACACACAAATTCTCTGCTGGGATTCGCCTCCACTGGTATATTCTGTTAAAATCCAAACACTCAGAACTTTGGCAAAATTTGGATTCACAGTAGAAGTTTGTAGCCTTATGTCAAAAACTCAAAATACATCCAGCCTGAGCAAATTCCTTCCAGGTAGGTTATTCCTATTTCTGGATGAGAAGCTAACCACCGTGAAACAAATACCATAGGTTCATAAGCACTGGTGTACTTCTCTGAGCCTGAGTACTCTTTTGTCACTTAGCCCTTGATTTCAATGGGGGATGCAACCCTATATGTGGGCCTACTTGAGAGTGTTTTAAGGTTCACAACTTTAGACCATTAATACTTCGGATAACTTTGTGTTAAACACCAGCCTCTTCAGTCTAGCCCCATTTGAACTCTCTTTCCACTTAAAGAGACCACCTTTCATTTTTGCTATTGGGCACATTGTAAAATTCACATCATGAATCCTATGTGGTGCACTGATATTAAAACAGCACTCTCCTTTCAAATAACCAGTCACCATCTGCTTTCCAAATCTGCTCAGCAATTTGTGAACTGAAATGTTGCGGGGATCAAATAATATCTGGGTTTGGAAACTCCTGGCATCCTTCTCTGTAATCAGGACCTCTCCCTTTTTCTCTCTCTCCCCTGCAATGTCCGTTTACAATGAAGATCCTTAACTACAGGGATATAAACATCCAATATCAACATATTCAGTCTTTTCCTCAGATTCAGGGAAGAAAGAAAATATTTGCAAGGGTTCTTCTATCCCTTTTCCTCTTCTTCCCTTGCCAGCCTCTTGGAAGAACACTGTACGCAACATTAACTTGACAGAAACTCAGATGCTTTGCTTAAGAAGGCTCTGCTGATCCTGAACCTGGGAACATTTCAGTTAATGGGAAGTAGTTAACACTTACGCTTGATGAAGTGAATGTGGCAGTTTATGCTGCCAGTTTCAAGGAAGCTTGTGCAATCTCTGCGACAGTTGTGCTGCTCTCAAGGTAAAATAATGGTCTTGGACTCAGATGGCAGTACCTGATTGGAAGGAAGTCCTCATTACAGCCAAACCGGTGAGAGCAAAAGCTTAAACAGATTTGATTAGCAGTAGAATTTGCCCTTGACTTACTACCACAGTGCTTTCTTCAACTATTTGTTGTCAGTGTAAACATCTAGCAAACAATAAAGAAATTTAGCCTAGCACATAGAATTAGGGAGAGCAAATCAAAAATATTAATGTTCTAGCCCTAACACTAACACTGACCTGTTGTGCAGCCTTTGCAACAGATCATGTAACATTTTTATGCTTCATTTGTCATGCTGTAAAATGTATCAAAATAAACTGAGGTCTTACAAGGCTTAATTAAAGTTTGTTAGCTGCTTTGGAAATGTCTGTCTAAACTTCCTATACACTTGCAATACTTATTTGACCAACAACCACCCCATCTGAATGGAAAAAATGAAGATTGCTACTTGTATTTCTTCCATTTCAAATTCACATTACAAAGCGAGAGGTCTGATCCTGGCTATGATGATGTGGAAAGAACTGATAAAGGCATCTAATCTGTGAAGGAGGATAGTTTTGTTGCCACTATGAGACCTAAGAGGAAAGACTATTTATTTGTGTATCTAACTGAATGGGCTAACGTGTCCAGTGCAACTCCACTGATTCCCAGAAATTTGTGCAGTTGTTGTAAAAGTGGTAAAGTAGGTGGAGAATATTACTGCTCATGTTCTGCTCATGACTTTCATAGGCTACATACTTGGGTTCAGCATTTTGTGCGTGCGCATGTTACTCTTTTTACATTCTGTATTCCGAGCCAGTATACTAAAGCATTTTTTAAAGTTATCCCAACTTCTTGGTACGGCTGACTTTCTCTAGTGATTTTCATCACTTCCAGCTTTCAGTAGTCAGAATGAAAATACCACAAGCGAATCATTTCTGAGGTTGTTAATTTGTCCCTTCCACATTTAGTGCAACAGCATAGAGTATTGATGCAATATGTCTTTCAGGAGGGTATCATAAACAGTCAGAGTATATAATTTGCTAGTGGCTTTTGTAACAAACTGAGAGTAGCCTCCATCAAAATGTCCCTTTGGCATAAAGACCTTCAAAAACTGCATTCTAGAACACATGGAAGGAAAGACCAGAAGAATATTTCAATGCTGTTACAGGCAGTTGAGCAAGCCAGAAAAACAGAAAACGAAACTAAATCAATAAGAGAAATCATGCCACACAAGCTGAGTCCTGAACATGCCACACAAGCTGAGTCTTTAAGTCTCCACAACTGACACACACAAACAAGCCAATTATGCCAAGCCATAAAGTGCATTAAAAACATTAAGAATATCAACAGGACTAATAAACTTGGGGTATAGGTAGTACAGACAAGTTTGCCATTGCTTGTGGAAAAAAGATCTTTGTTTGGTGGTCTTTACTAGAAACATACTGGGCCAAATTCTTCTCTTAGTTTCATGCATGCAACCCTGTTGATGTCAATAGGGATGCATGACTTGGCCCACCCTCTTCAAAGAGGAGGAAAACCACCACAAATGCTGGTAATTCAACTAGAAATAATAACCAAAGGCTCCTCTGCACTCTACGTGGTGAATTTTTATTGCAGTATTCTCCTCTTGGGAGCTATCTGGTTTATGTCTACGCTGGAGTTGTTGGTGTAAACTGCAGCTGCAGGGGAGACTAGTTACCTCCTGTATCTATGTAGGGTTTGAGAGAGGGCTGGACTCATCCTGACAGCTATCCTGTCCCACCATGGCTATTCTGCTGTTTTTAGCATGCCCAAGCTGGATATTACACCTCCAGCTTCAGTGCAGAGATACACCTACCATACTTAAATAGCCCCATCACCCTAGTGTCTACACATCTTATCATCTGTAACAACCCAGCAAGGTAGGGCAGTGCTCTTATCGTAATTTTACAGATGGTGAACTGAGGCACAGAAAAGCTAAAGTGATTTGTTTGGGGTCACATAGAAAGGCTGGAGTTAATCCAGAACTGAATCCAGGTCTCCCAGGTCCTTGGCTGGTGCTCTAACCATTGGGAAATCCTTCCAGTGTAACTAGAGCCATTCTTTGCAGCTCAGGTCCATTCCTAGTTTGAACTCACTCAGCCTCATGTGACATTGAAAGCTATTCTGATCTGTGAAGCATACGTGATTTTTTTAATGTGGCTGACTATTGCTTATTATAGGGTTATTGTACTACTTTGACAACAAGCAGGCTCTCTGTTATCCAGTGCTTTTTTTGTGCCAGTACTTGCTGGGAATGGCTGGGGGGTTGGGAGCAGGGAGCTAGCTGAGTACTGGCACCTCTTTTTTGTTACCAAAAAGCGCTGGTGTTATCTATGTGACTTTGACAGCAGAGACCTCCAATTCACTTTCTTGCTTGTTGTAACTTAAGACGGGATGTTGACTCACTTGTGAGTTTCTATATTGCAAGAGTTCTACTGAGTGCTTTTTTCTGTTAAAAAAATAAAAAGACGAGCCAGTATTCAGCCAGCTCCCCACCCCCACAGCCAATCCCACAGCTGGGGCTGCCAAGGTGCCCGTAACTCAGTACTGACAAGTACTGACATAAAAAAAAAAAACACTGGTTATAATCACACATTCATATACAAATAAAATTCAACAAATGAAACAATCTTTTCATTTTTCACCATTTCCTCCTCTCTCTCTCTTTTTTTTTTTTTTTTTTTTTAAAGAATAGGAAACAGCAAGACTAAATGCTAGAGCTCTATCCATAGGAGGTTAAGTTTGAAAACTTAAGCCTAAGAACTCTGGACAATGTTAATTCTGTCACACAGGACACAAATCATGGAATGCTTTGAACATCAGATTCCACTATAAAAATTTTGCAGAAATGCAAGGGAGGGGAGCTAGTAACATTGATGTGGAAGCTTTCACTTTAGAAGGTTAAATTCTGCTGGCAAAACTCAACTGACTTCAGAGAAACTGCCTCAAATTGTTCTGCTTATTGTGCACTTCAGTTGTCAATATAATATTATATTAACATACATTTTTACTGATATTTCCTAGAGTACCTTCTATTGGTCTAAACAAGAGACTGAATGAGAATTAGGCTAATTCATACATTTGTCATACTGCTAATTTTACATTTTCAAGCCAAAATTGTGACAATTAGTTTTTCGTTTCAATTTTCAAAATGCAAGAAAAATGTTTAGTCTATTGATTTTTGATAACTGCCAGCACAACTGTATTTTTCAAAACATTCTGATTTAGTTTGAAAAGCACCTCAAATTGCCCATCAATAGTAATTTTGAATGTTCTATAACAACTGAAGTGATTTGTGTTTGTTGCCAGAGCCTATGCCTTCAGATTTGAACTTGGATCCCCTTTACTACAGAACAAAGACAGAACTGCTTGGTGTAATGTAGCTGAAGAATTCCTGACTTGAATGCACAAGAATCATAGAATCATAGAACACTAGGACTGGAAGGGACCTCAAGAGGCCATAGAGTCCAGCCCCCTGCCCCAATGGCAGGACCAAGTACTATCTAAACCATCCCTGATAGACATCTATCTAACCTGTTCTTAAATATCTCCAGCGATGGAGATTCCACAACCTCCCTTGGCAATTTATTCCAGTGTTTGACCGCCCTGACAGTTAGGACCTTTTTCCTAATGTCCAACCTAAACCTCCCTTGCTGCAGTTTAAGCCCGTTGCCTCTGGTTCTATCCTCAGAGGCCAAGAACAAGTTTTCTCCTTCCTCCTTATGACTCCCTTTTAGATACCTGAAGACCACTATCACGTCTCCCCTCAATCTTCTCTTTTCCAAACTAAACAAGCCCAAGTCTTTCAACCTTTTTTCATAGGTCACATTCTCTAGACCTTTAATCATTCTTGTTGCTCTTCTCTGGACCCTCTCTAGTTTCTCCACATCTTTTTTGAACTGCAGTGCCCAGAACTGGACACAGTACTCCAGCTGAGGCCCAACCAGGGCAGAGTAGAGCGAAAGAATGACTTCTCGTGTCTTGTTCACAACACACCTGTTTATGCATCCCAGAATCATATTTGCTTTTTTTGCAACAGCATCACACCGTTGACTCATATTTAGCTTGTTGTCCACTACAATCCTTAGATCCCTTTCTGCTGTAGTTGTTCCTAGACAGTCTCTCCCCATTCTGTATGTGTGAAACTGATTGTCCCTTCCTAAGTGGAGCACTTTGCATTTGTCCTTATTAAACTTCATCCTGTTTACCTCAGACCATTTCTCCAATTTATCCAGATCATTTTGAATCATGACCCTATCCTCCAAAGTAGTCACAACCCCTCCCAACTTGGTATCATCTGCAAACTTAATAAGTGTACTTTCTATGCCAATATCTAAATCATTGATGAAGACATTGAACAGAACCGGTCGTAACACAGACCCCTGCGGAACCCCACTTTTTATACTTTTCCAGCAGGATTGAAAACCATTAAGAACTACTCTCTGGGTACGGTTATCCAGCCAGTTATGCACCCACCTTATAGTAGCCTCATCTAAATTATATTTGCCTAGTTTTTTGATATGAATATCATGAGAGACCATATCAAATGCTTTACTAAAGTCTAGGTAGACCACATCTACCGCTTCTCCCCTATCCACAAGGCTCACTATCCCATCAAAGAAAGCTATCAGATTAGTTTGACAAGATTTATTCTTTACAGATCCATGCTGGCTGTTTTCTATTACCTTACCACCTTCCAAGTGCTTGCAGATGATTTCTTTAATTACCTGCTCCATTATCTTTCCTGGCACTGAAGTTAAGTTGACTGGCCTGTAGTTTCCTGGGTTATTCTTATTTCCCTTTGTATAGATGGGCACTATATTTGCCCTTTTCCAGTATTCTGGAATCTCTCCTGTCTCCCATGATTTTCCAAAGATGATAGATAAAGACTCAGATACCTCCTCTATCAGCTCCTTGAGTATTCTAGGATGCATTTCATCAGGCCCTGGTGACTTGCAGACATCTAATTTTCCTAAGTGATTTTTAACTTGTTCTTTTTTTATTTCAACTTCTAACCCCACCCCTTTCCCACTAGCATTCACTGTGTTGGGCAATCCTTCTTCAGACTTCTCAGTGAAGACCGAAACCAAGAAGTCATTGAGCATCTCTGCCATTTCCAAGTTCCCTGTTACTGTTTCTCTCTCCTCACTGAGCAATGGCCCTACCCTGTCCCTGGCCTTCCTCTTGTTTCTGATATATTTATAAAAAGCCTTCTTGTTTCCCTTTATGCCTGTAGCTAGTTTGAGCTCATTTTGTGCCTTAGCCTTTCTAATCTTTCTCCTGCATTCTTGTGGTGTTTGCCTATATTCATCCTTTGTAATTTTTCCTTGTTTCCATTTTTTATACAATTCCTTTTTTATTTTGAGATCATGCAAGATCTCCTGGTTAAGCCAAGGCGGTCTTTTTCCATATTTTCTATCTTTCCTACACAGCGGGATAGCTTGCTTTTGGCCCTTAATAATGTCCCTTTGAAAAACTGCCAACTCTCCTCAGCTGTTTCCACTAGTCATTCTCTCTGGGGTTCCTGTCAGCAGCACCCTATTCCAAAGCCTGTCAGATATTTGGTACAATAGCAAGCTATATAAACCCTAAGCTCAAATTTAAGCATAATTGGCAGTATTTCTAGCTCTAGCCCTTGATGAATCCAATGCAAATGCTCCGAAACACACAGACCTACTAATGAAAGGTACACTAGGGCTGGGAGAAACTTAAGGGTGGAAATGCCCTAGGTGCAAATAGTAATGACTATTTGCAGAAAGAAAGCTCAAAGTAACTCCCAGTTAAGCTTCTAGGCATGTTCAACCCCATGCTTCTTTTGGAGGGATGCAGATTCTTTTGGTATCTCGAGGCTTGTTTCTAGTTCCACTGTTCTGTACATATTTTGGTCATTGCAATTAGTGAGTGTCTATGTTTGCCTCTACCCACCCATCTATATGTTTAATATGGCCTCATTATGTCACCATATTATGTCAGCCTTTTATCACCTTGCTGCCTAATCACATTGGTGGTCCACCTCCTCCACTTGATAGCATCTCGTGCTGTGGCAGAAGCTGTCTGGAGAGGGTGAGGTGTCTGGCCCAGTTCCAGGAGAGTCCTGGCAAGTGTTCTGCACTTGGATGGAAAAAATTAGAAGGAACAAATTTTGTTACGTGCACCAATATCAAGGTAATGCACAGATGTGCACCACTGGTAGAAACCAAAATCCTATATGTGTGTATACATATATTTAAAATTACCACATGGATAATTACTCCACCCATCACAGATTAGGCATTTTAGAACTCTCTATGGAAAGAAATAAATTTAAGCATAAGAGAGACATGAAAGCTATGAAATGCACATACCAGTCAAAAACTTTGAAAGAAGTAAAAACAACAAAAGCACATGTTGGGTAGGGAGTGGAGTGTAAAAGACAGAGTGTGTTTGTGTGAGTGACATATACAGACAATGTGTGTGAGTGACAGAGATGCACATTGCCTTTTTAAGTATGGGGACCACATTCGGACACATGAGACGCAACCATCCTGCTCCCTCCATCCTGAGCCCTGTTGTGTCCCCTCCTCTGTAGAGATGGGGTATGGGGTGGGGAAAAGGGTCATCATCACCCCCTCCTCTATCTTTCCCATCCTTCACAGCAAGCAGGAGGTTTCTTGGGCAGCTCCAAGGCAGAGGAGAGGAACAGCACAACAGTGTGGGAAAGGGCAGCTGAAGTGTAGGCACATCATAGTCACCCAATAAAACCAGTCAGGAACCCCTGTCAGAGGCTCCAGGATCTACCAGTAGATCCTGATCTACTGCTTGGTGACCACTGTCTTACGCATTGTGTGTATCTGTCACACACACAGCGTATCGGTTTTTTTGCACCTTAGAGAGCCCCAGTCAACATTAGACTGTATCCCCTTGCTATTTCGTCTCTTGACCCTTTACAGGTCTGTCTCCTGCAACTTATTCCTCTCAGTGCTGTTGGAAACACCCATGAGATACTTTCCATTGTTACTACATCTATTGGGTCTTCAAATGCTTTAATGACACAATGAAGTTAATGGGAACCTTGCCACTGATTTTTGTGGACGTTGTGGCTATGTCTACACTAGAGGGTTTTGTTGGCAAAACTGGCATTTCATGGCAATTGTATATAAAACAAGTAATCATGAAGCCAAGGTTGGATTAAGAAAGGGGCTTTGGAGGCTGCGTCCCAGGGTCCCAGGCTAAGGGGGACTTCCCTTGCCTTCAAGCTCTTCCACTGCAGATCCCATTGGCTGGGAATCACAGCCAATGGGAGCTGTGTGGGGGGCTGCTGGCAGGGCAGTGCGTAGAGCTAGTCTATCTCCTCCCCTCACTGGGGCTTGCACCACCAGAGGGGAGATGTCCCAGTAAGCGCTGTCTCCCCAGCCCCCTGCCCCAACTCTGATCCCCCTTTCTTATGCTAACTCTGTCCCTGACCCTGCACACAACCTTCAGCCCTGAGTCCCTTCCTGCACTCTGATTCCTGCCTAGAACTTACATCCCATCCTGAGCCCTCTCCTTCACCCTGACTCTCTCAAAGACCCTGCACCCCAACCTCCTCTAAGGAAGCCCTCCTGCATTCCAAGGAAGCACCCCTCATCCCCATCCCAGACCCTGCACCCCAAGAAAAGTTCTTGTCCCCTCCTGCAGCCAACCCCCTGCCACAACCTACACCCCCCTCCTGCACTTCTGAGTCCTACATTTTGACCCCACCCTATCCTGGAGCCCAGGGCTCCACAAAATCTAATAGTCCTGCCCCCCGAAAAGGGTTAATCCAACCCTGTAGTAAACCAGCCTCTGCACTGGAATAGTCTCCTGCCTAGCATATAAATCAGGGATCTCAAACTCACAGACTGGGGGCCATCCACAGCCTGGGCAGCTCTGCAATCTGGCCTGCATGCAGCTGCCAGCACATGAGTCTCTGCTGCCCTCAGTGGTATGTGTCTGTACTCTCCCACCAAGCCCAGCTCCTGCTCCCCACTGCCCTGCCTCTTCCCACTGCGGCTGCGCCCTACCCCCTCCATTGTAGCCCTGCCCCAAAATCCCCTACCCCGAGGGAGGTGGCCTTGGGGAATACCAGGGGGATTTGGGCAGGGGGAGAGGAGGGCAGCAAGGGTCAGGCCCCCTGCACACACCATGGCAGGGAAGCAGAGCAATGCAGCAGTTTCTGCTCTGCTCTGCCGCCATCTCCCAGGCCAGCCCAGTAACTCTACTTCACTGCGGCGGCAGAACCAGAGCGACAGGGCTGGGCTGGGCTGGGAGATGGCAGCAGAGAGGAGCAGAAGCTGCTGCGTCACTCTGCTTGCCAGCAGCTCCTGCGGCCACAGTGAGTGAGGGGAGGAGGGGTGGCCCCATCCCACCTAAGGCCCAACCTGAGTATGGGGGACTGGCCCATCGATGGGGGACTGGCCCACCACAGCCCCGCCCCCCGCCCCAAGTGCAGGGCCCGGATGACCAACCTGAACTCTCCTATGGATGGAACAGCTCTGCACACAGCTTCTCAGGATGTGCCGGCAGTAGCACAGAGCTAGCAGCTGGAAGCTGCTCTAGCCCTGCTATGGTGGACAGCTGGATGGCTTTAAATCACCCAGGCGTGGTACGTGGGGCTGGTGGATGGCAGGGGGGCGGTTGGTGCACAGAGACCCCTGCCTTCCCTCCCTGAGCCCGACCAGAGGGGGTTCCCACTGCTCTGCCAGGATTTGAGGACCAGCATTGTCCCTAAGGTAAATCAGCTGAGACCCCCGATGTAAATTTAGCAATGTGAGAGCTTATATGAGTTTGCATTAGTTGTCAGTTGTCTGAATGCTTAACAAATGCATGGCCCCCTAGCTTCCTGTCTCCGCGTCCAGTGCTCCTGCCCCAGCACAACCAGCTGCATCACCTCCTGCAGACAAACCTCATTCCCTATACCTGGCATTGTCATACTGGTGTCTTCCTGTCACCCCCTCTGGCGCCTTTGGGGGATGAAAGATTGTTTCTCTTCTGGTGCCTTTTGCTGACCCCTCTTTTCCCTCTCCTCAAAACACCACCAGATCCAAGTAAGTACAGCTTCTGCTGATTCTCCCGAGTAAACAAAGGCTGCTCAGCCAACCAGAAATACCACAAACACCATGGGACTTCAACCACAGCATAAAACCCAATCAATGCAGCTTGAAGTTTGAGAGTAGAGAATGTAAAGCTGGATTGAAATTTTCACTGATGTAGATTATATGCAACTGCAATGAAATATTTGCTAATGTAAACTTCTGAGTACTTGACTTTGCAACCTTGCTCTTTGCCATAACGTTTTATTATTGGAAGCTGTTTGTATGTGATTCCTTATGTGCAGTATAACTAATAACAGTACTTGAAAAATAATAAAAATAATAAAAAGCAGAAGTGTTTATAGTCCCAAATGACAGAGAGACAATGATGGATTCTGATGATCAAGAATTGATTATGGTGGCCTTATGTGCAGGTACACTCTCATAATCTGTAGTGATAAAGTTTGATGTCCCACCATAACAGAGTTCCAAGAGGCTGCCAAAGGTGACAGTTTAACAGTATCGTCACTATGCATTATGAGTTAATCTATGCAAATTGCCATAAAGGCTAAGGCAGCCAGGCTCCCTTTATAGCAATATGTGCCAGCTCTTCTCCATAATGTAATATAAAGTAATCATTCCATGTAACACATTAGGTTTACAATATGCTGTGTCTATTCAATTTTTCACTGTGCAACTCCATGCAAACAGAATCTTAAGATGCGTTTTCTTTCCCTCTGTTTCATAGGGCGCAGATGAGATGAACATTTTACCTGGTATTTAGCTCCACCTTTCCCTCTCTGTTCACTACCTCATTTTACACTCAGCAGCAGGCGCACAAAGAGTCCAGTTATCAGTTACTCTGCTGTCATGTTTGGGACAGAGATGGAAGGGAACAGACAAGGATGGATTTAAGCCATCTTTGTTATCTCCATATTCTGGTACTGAGCAAAGCTCTGATGGCCATGAATATAAAGTAGAGCAACTTCAGGGCTACTCCACCTCATGTTCTGCTTCCGGTGTCCTTCTAGAGATCTTTGGAAGATGAGAACAGCCATAGCGCTATGTATTCCAGGCACGTTCCACTACAGGTCCCTCCACATGATGCATGTAGAACCCTTTCCACCAGTTCTACACTGGCAGCGGAAGCCCTGTTTGCCAAGCATATCCTCCTTGAGTATTTTCCACCCATTTTGAGGGGTCACCAGACTGGCATAAAGGGGCCTTTGCGTGACCCAAAAAATTTAAACAGCAAAGCACAATGACGAAAGACCCACATTTGCTGCCCATTTCTGAATAACGGATTAAGTCATCTGAAACCGAGACAATGTCACTCACAAGATGCCCCCCAAAACAGATGAACCTACAAGCTTCTCCCAACGTGCCCTCACTGTAAACGAACACCTCCATTACTTGTCTGTCACTGGTCAGCAACTTTTCCCAGGGCTGTGGGAGTGCTAAATATAGGCAGGGGAGACTGACTGCATATATCCCCTGCTGTTAGGCCCGCTGACAGGGGAAGGAGGGCAAAAGGGGCAATTACACCAGGGCCCAGCATGTCAAAGGAGTCTGGAGCTGCAGCTGCTGCGGCAGCTCTGGATCCCTTTGAAACGCCACAAAGTGCTTGTGCACCACTCCATGGGGGAGGGAAAGGGGAGGGGACAGTGCTGCCTGCCCCAAGCCATGCTCCTTCTGCCCTTGGCCCCGCCGCCTGCAGGGCAGAGAGCCAGCCCCCCACTCCCACCTTGTCCCCAGGCCTGTGGCGCCTCTTGGCGCTGCTGCCATCTCTGGCAGTTCCATGGAAGTGAGCTGTTGTGCCTCATAAGGCTACACTGATGAGCCCCATTACTAAATAAATGATAAATTAACAAAATCCTCTTTAATGGGTTTTTTTTTTTTTTTAAAAAAAAAAGAGGCCATTTCAGGCACCTAAAGCGGTTAATAATGACAAGAAAAGAAGGGATTTCTGGCTAATCAACATCAAGGTCACAGTCCTGTGGAATAAATTTCCTATACAGTGAATAACTCACACAGGGCAATGGCATGTTTAGCATCAAATCTTGGCAAAGATTTGTTTGCTTAATGACTTTTCTCCTTTTTTCAGGCCAGCCACCTTTGACTGGCGAGAGCTTGTTAAAAGAGCTAAATGTCACCGAAAATATGCTGTTAATCCTACTCCTCCGCAGATGTTAACCATGAAGTGATAATAAAGAGGAAAAAAAAGAAAAGATGCAGCTCCAATTGGGATTATTCTTGCTAAGGGCAGGGACCCCCCAGGACTGTAAAAGACGGCTCTCACACTGCTTCTCCAAATATATGTCACCATCCCTGCATTCTATGGGAGAGCTTTGATGTTCATTTTCAGCCGGATACACGGTACTTTTCCTTTTGCTTGTTCAAACAAAGCAAGACATTTCGGTTTTCTCGGCAAATAGTGTCAGATGTTTTATGCGCAACAGTGAAAATTAAACACATCTTTGATACTACAAGTCTGGCTTGCTTGCAATGAGCTGGGCTCAACTATTACTGGACCTTAGTTTAAAAAACAATCAAATTGTTCTAGGTAACAACATAGGACGAGATTTTTTTAGAAGAGCTCAGCATCTACAACCATAAATATCTCAGTAGAAGCTGTTCGGTGCTCAGGTTTTTGAAAATCTGGCCTCAGTTGTAAGCGTTCAGCATATGAAAAAGCTGGTCTGAGGTCTTCTGAAAATCTGCCTTGTGTACTCTACTCTGTTCTTTTCACATTTGTAATTCTTTTTTGTTTGTTTGTGTGTGTTGTATTTACACAAACAAAGTATTTAGGGTGGGACCTTTAGTCAATCAAAAACATTTCATATTTCCGAGGTGACGTCATTTTAAGCACATTATTGGATATGGCTGAAAATCGCTGACGTTCTTCAAAGGCTCACATTTAGCTTGAGTTAAAGCCTTTCGTGTGCCTTTCTCAGGCCCAAAGAACATTTGGTTGCTGGGAAGCTTGAATCTTTCAATAAAATATATTCCTTCACCCACTTTGTGTAGCCCATCATAAACGGGATTTGGAACAGTCAGACCTGAATGCAACAGAGCCTGAATTTTTCTGCCTGTATTATTACTAGATGCCAGGCCTATTGGGGGGCAGAAGGGGAGGAGGAAGGGGCAGGACAAAGGGGGCAGTTGCTCTGGGACCTGGCCATTCAAGGGGACCTGGAGCTTCAGCCACCATTGTTGCTTCTACTGCTACGGTCCCAGGAGCACTAAGAGTGACTGCCCTTGCCCCTGCCTCTTCTGGGGGCAGAAAGCGAGGCCCCTTCCACTTTGCCCTGGGGCCTGCAGTGGGCGTTCGCCCCTCTGCCAGACGTATTTCAGGAGCAACCAGAGATTCCAAGTAGGATTGGAATTCCATTGTGATGGGCACTCTATATAACACCCTGTGGGTGCGCCTACACTTGCATTCCTCTTTCAAAAGAGGTATGCAAATGAGGTAAATTGAAAATGCAAGTGAGGTGTAAATTTGAATATGACACCTCATTTGCATATTCTAATTTCAAAAGAGCTTCTTTCAAAAGAAGAAAGCCAGAGAAGATGCTGCTCTTTTGAAAGAAACCCATCTTCAAAAGAACCCTTCTTCCTTTTATTTAATGTTACCCAAATGAAATCAGGGAATAACTGAGACTGGAATGCGACATTACATCAAATTTCATTCTGCTAATAACCAGATGGAATCAAACAAAATTCTCAAATATGGGTATTCAGTGTCTCTCAAAATCAGGACTCAGATATCTGAAGCAGGACACTTTAATCCATATTCTGGCACCTATGTAAACAACCTGATTTCAATGACTGCTAAGCCCCCATGGCTCCCATTGAAGTCAATGACAGGCACAAGCTGCTTGGCACTTTTGAAAATTCAGGACACTTTTTTAGATGCCTAAATGTAGATTTAGGAGCCTGATATTAAGTACAGAGAATGTGAAACTTTTTTTCCTCAGGGTTCAATTTGGTAACATAACTCTACAGTATCCCCGTGTGAAAATCAGGGGGAGTTTCCATCCTGCTTCATCCAACAGACGTGGAACAACTGGATGAGCAAACTGCTCCCCCTTTTCTCCCCGTCACGTGTAGATAGAAGGTGGAGTCATAATGCTGCTTCCTCTTTGCCCTCCTCTGATTCTCTGCTTGCAGATAAGGAAACTACAAACAGGCAGTATGCTGCATTTGAGAACTACTAGAACCACTGACTATCACTTCAAATTATCAAGCTTTTCCTGGTCGCAAAGTAGGCAACTCCACAGGAAAGCATGTGATAGAGTCAGCTTGCAGATAGAGAACCCCTGGCGTGACTTGTGCCGCTGAGCAGCCTGTTTTATCGCTTTGCACGTGTTCTTATTCTAAATTCTAAGAAATAAAATAGTGTTAAACTGCGTAATGGGACATGTGTCGCCACTGTAGCACCTCCTGCTGGTTGCTTAGGGAATCATCTCTTCAACTTCTGGAGCACCATCTTCTGGACAGTGTCTCACCCGTGTTACCCATCAATGTGTTCTCCACCACCATTTATGTCAGCACCCACATCCCTCCAAGACCACAGTGCCCTTCCCTCAAGCTACTGCCCTTCTGCAGTGCCCTACTCTCTCAGGCCTCCTCCCCTCCTACGGAACCTCAAGCTCCTAAAACCACCTTGCCTGCAAGTCTTCATGTACCCCTTACCTCAGGAGTCTGCAGCCTGAAAGGGCCCCTCACTATTGGCAAGTGGGTTCTGAAACTCCTGCCTTTCACTATCCTTGCTGCTTCCCTGCAGCTCTAGTACCCTCGGGCCTAGTCTCAGGCCCTGCATCTGGGAGATTGCCTGGCCAGAGCTTCCCAGCTCTGCCAGCCTTTCCCCCAGGTCTCCCCTTTGTTAGGCAGCTTCTAGCTTCCCTAGCAGCTAGCTCCCTCCTGCTCCACAGCATGAACCTTCTCTTCCACCCAAGGAGCCCTCTATTTATAGAGCCCCAGATGGCCCTTATTTAGCTGCAGTTCTAATTGACAGCTAATTGTTTCAGCTGCTGGGTCTTTCAGCCTTAGTCCTCTCCTAAGGCTGAGTTTTCCTGCCAGTGGGGCAGTTGCCCCCCTACACATTGCAATCATACAGGGAGAGTATTAATATTTTTATTTAACTTCTGTGTGTATGCCATAAATGTAACAGGCAGACCTGCCCTTCGTCTAGCACAGAGACTGCTACTGTGTGTATGGCTTTTGTGCTGCAATACAAGGAGGATCTGGGGAGGTGATATTTCTTGATTATCCCCTCTGGCTCTGTGACTTTGCAGGGAGTGCATGCAGGTTGGCTCTTAGTTTGGCATTTTTAAAAACACCCATGAAGCCAAATGTAAAGAAAATCCATTGTAAACAAGTGCCCATCCTGTCTTGCTGTGTTGCCTCTCACTGATACCATCTGTCTGCTCAAACCCATGTATATCTAAGTCTGCTCCCACACAGACCTTCCTTCCACAAACACCACCACCAACAAATATGTAGAGGAGGCAGAGTTACTCTTGCACCTACAACCTGACCTGTGAGTGTGCAATCATACAAACTTCTATTTTAAAGTAGTTCCATCCATATCTATATATACTGTGCAGTATTAAATAATTCCTCTCTTCTCTCCTGTTGCGAGACTTCACCATGATATGCTTGAAAAGTACTTCAGAAACGCATGGAACATAGACAAGAATTTGCCATTTGAAATTAGGGAATACTGGTCATTATATGACGAGGCTGGTTCACCTCCACAACAAAGAGCTGCAGAGGGATCTGCACTCCCGTCACCTGCTACAACAACAGGACACAAAGGGCTTTGCTCTGTGGCTCTCGCTACCCTTCATATCATTAAATCAAACATCCCTGCAAGGTGTTTGGAACTTGCTTGCCAGCTTGCAAAGGTAGCTGTTGGTTTTGGCTCTCCCAGTACAACCGATTCCTGAAGTGAAGCCAAGACCTGTAATCATTTGCCTTGGCTGAAGCTAAAATAAACATACCCCATACCATGCACGCTTCTGAAGTCATTATTGCCATTAGATCATAGCCTGGAAGCAAATTTAAACCTCACAAGGAAAGCGAATACCAAAATCCCTATGTCAAAATAACGTGAAAGTGATTACAACCTGCTGAAGGAAAGATAATCCATGTGAAGGATTGAACTTCAGCTTCGGCCTATCACACTGGGTCCAGACACTGTAACTCATGCAGCAGTAAAATCATGCAGTGGTGGGAGATGATATGCAGTATCACAGAGAGCATTAATGGGATTCATTTAGTTTCCATTTTTGCGGTCATAGTTCTTTTAAACCAGTAAAAACAGAGAATGTGCTATTATAAAGTACCTCTGAAAACAATCATATTTTCTGACTAGCTAACATTAACTGATTCTGTATGATCATTTATCATGAACCCAGGTATGTTTTATTTGTTTTCTATTTATTTCAAATGCACCTGCCAGTAGCTTTAGGTTCACTCATCAGCCTATTTATAAAATTCATACAATATTCAAAAAGCACAGCTGAATTCCACCCAGAAAAAAAAAATCAAGACTCTCCTCATCTTACCCATTTAACACTATTGACAGCCCGGGAAAACATATCTGCTTCACAATAAGACATAAAAAAAAAGAAAAAAGAAAAAAAATCAATATATTCAGACCATACTGGACAAAGGCGGAGAGTGAAATCTAAAAGTCAGGAACAACTAATTATGATACCATGTTATCTTTCCATTTAAAGCTGGAATTGTTGGCTTGAATTACTCAGTTGTCCTCAGTTGCTTTGATAATACACGAGGGGAGATTATATATTTGAGGCAGTCAGGCTTAAAAATGTACAGCCTTTTTAGATCAAAATCAAGATCTTCCACTCACAGAGCACCTGAAATATTACAATCTGGGGTAGCAAAGGTATATAAAACTCTGGCAAATGCATATCAAAGAGAAAAGGTCACAAATTCCTAGATAAGTGCAAATTAAAAGGAGGATTCTCAGACTCTGATGGTATCTGAACATCTAGAAGCAAATCAAAAGATAGGCAAACACCCTCAAACTAGGGGGCTCTATCACCAGCACTAGTTTCTTTACCTGGTGCCTCTTACTAGATCATAATCTCTTAGTCTGGCTGAACCTCATTTGAGCACCTACTAGACACTAGGGCTAGGTCTACATGGCAAAGTTATTTCAAAATAACAGCAGTTATTTGCAAAATATATTTGAAATATCAAGTGCGTTATTTCAATTTCGGTAAACCTCATGCTACAAGGAATAATGCCTATTTCAAACTAACCTATTTTGAAATAGGTCAAAATAGGCTGAAATAAGTGCTCTTTTGAAATAAGCCATAATGGCTTCCTATGGCACTATTTTGAAATAGGTATATGTGTCCTGAAATGATATTTTGAAGGCATATTTTGTGCATGGGAGTGTTATTTCGAAATAAGATATATGTAGGTATAGCCTAGCTGACCCACCATGCTGTCAGGGTCATATACCTGTACATGAATATGGGAGAAACCACAGCATCTGCTGTTCCAGGATCCCCCTTAATGATTCCACTTTTGCATTTGACAAGAACAGACCTCTGTCAAACCCCATGATGGAACAGTTGGAGTTAGGGTGCAATTATTCATTAATATCTCTGGTTTCTTTCAGAATAAAATGAGTGGAACCTCTTGAAAGCAGCTCCATCCATACCTACCAAGATCCCCAAGTTTGCCAACAATACAGTAGCCAGCAGAATGAAGACAGCTGGCAGATCTATGGATGCACTCCTCGAGTGTCTGACGAGGACACGACTCCTTGATTTTACATTTCATTTTTAAAATGATATTATAGGAAAAAAAACCTATTTTTGTAAACTTCAACTACCAGATGCCTCTACTACATAAGAAACAAGACCTGCTTATTATTGCCAAAAGTCCACCAGAAACCAAGTCTTTTATTATAATATAGGCTTGAGTCAAAAGCTCACCATGTTTGGCCATCTTGGTGAGACCGAGACACTGTTAGCCATCTTTGACTCTTTGCTGACCTTGCTATCTTCTTTGAAACTGCCAGACACTGTTGCTCCCAATGACGCCCAGGTCCTTTGTTAGATTTACTGCCGCTGACTCAGTGACAATGACCTGGTGTCTAACTCCTGATTCAGAAAGCCCTCGTTCAAATAATGGAAGCACAAGCAGCCCATTAACCATAGCAGCAATTGTTGCTGTGACAATTTTAGATAAACACCTATTTAAAACAAGATTAGATTCTTGGACAACACTCAGTTTACTCTTCTGTTGTTTTTTCCCCTCCTACAAGACAACTCACTTTGTCTTTTCCTACAAGATAAACCAAATCTGGCATTTGCTTCCTCTCTGATCTAGTTTCAACTTCATTATAACAATATTGACCAGCAGCAAGTAACATATTAAATAAATGCTATTTAATGTTAAATGTTTCTGACTATAGAGATTCAGTAAAAAATGGAGTGGGCTGGGACTGCCCAGTCCACTCTTCTCCTGGTAGGGAGGAGTTGCATAATCCTTATTGGTTCCTCTGCTGGGGGTGGCCTTTTCTGCCTCTTTGCTGAATTGATGGGAGAACCGGTGTAGTTTGTTTAAACAGAGTATCAGTTGTCTATGAATTATGTAGTCCTGGTGGAACATTTGTATTAATTGTGCAACTAAAGCTGAGTGCACTTCTACAGACATGACGGTAATGCTTCTTAAAAACATATCCGTGCTTTGCTGTTCACGCAAACATTAATTTTCTTCTTTTTCTTTTAAAAAAAATCCAGAACTAAATTCACACATATAAATAAATAAACAAACCCCAAACACCCCTTAGTGAATCATTGAATAACAATGGGAAGGAGACCCATGGGACCCATGGGAAGGAGACTCTGGAGGAATTCCACCGGGACTTCAACAACTTTCACCCCAACATCAACCTCAGCTTGGAACAGTCCACAGAGGAGATCCACTTCCTGGACACCATGGTGCTAATACACGATGGCCACATCAATACCACCCTGTACTGTAAACCCACTGACCGCCACGCCTACCTTCATGCCTCCAGCTTCCATCCCAGACACACCACACGATCCATTGTCTACAGCCAAGCACTAAGATATAACCGCATTTGCTCCAACCCCTCCAGCAGAGACAAAAACCTACAGGATCTCTACCAAGCATTCTTGAAACTGCAATACCCACCTGAGGAAGTGAAAAAACAGATCAACAGAGCCAGACGTGTGCCATGAAGCCTCTTACTGCAGGACAAGCCCAAGAGAAAAACCAACAGAACACCACTAGCCATCACCTACAGTCCTCAGCTAAAACCTCTACAGCACATTGTCAGAGATTTACAACCCATCCTGGACAATGATCCCCCACTTTCACAGGCCTTGGGAGGCAGACCAGTCCTTGCCCACAGACAACCTGCCAACCTGAAGCAAATCCTAACCAGCAACTATACACCACACCACAGTCACTCTAACTCGGAGACCCATCCATGCAACAAACCTCGTTGCCAGCTCTGCCCACATATCTACACCAGCAACACCATTACAGGACCTAACCAGATCAGCCACACCATCGTGGGTTCATTCAGCTGCACATCCACCAATATAATTTATGCCATCATGTGCCAGCAATGCCCCTCTGCTACATACATCAGACAAACTGGACCGTCTCTACGTAAAAGAATAAATGCACACAAATCAGATATCAGAAATGGCAATATACAAAAACCCGTAGGAGAGCACTTCAATCTCCCAGGCCACACAGTAGCAGACTTAAAAGTAGCTATCCTACAGCAAAAAAATTTCAGGACCAGACTCCAAAGAGAAATTTCTGAGCTACAATTCATCTGCAAATTTGACGTCTTCAGCTCAGGCTTAAACAAAGACCGTGAATGGCTGGCAAAATACAAAAGCAGCTTCCCCTCCCTTGGTGTTCACACCTCCAGATCAACTGCTGGTAGTAAGCCTCACTCTTGCTGACTGAGCTAACCTTGTTATCCCCACCCTTGCTCTGGCTTATTTATACCTGGCCCTGCAGATTTCCAAGACCAGCATCTGATGAAGTGAGTCTGTGCTCACGAAAGCTCATGCTCAAAACTTTTCTGTTAGTCTATAAGGTGCCACAGGATCCTTCGTTGCTGAATAACAAGTGGCAGTGCAAAAATTAAGGTTCATATGGTAGGATTTACGCAGTGGCACTGCAGTGACACAGACTGTGAGTGACTTTAGACAAAGATTGAGATATACAAGATGCACTACCGCCAACATAGTCCTCAGCAGGCCTTTGAGACACACCTGACTCACACAGTTTCCCCTTTTCCTCTTGGGAACAGCGATGTGCTATGATCCCTACAGGGGTTTTGCTTTGCAGCCCAGTGAATAGGCATCTGGATTCAAGTCACCACCCGCTTATTGCTCCTCCATGTTCTTCCCTAATACAGATGCTCAGGGAAGTAACAAGGTGTGCTGTGCCCTCTGACTTCTGAAAGCCCAAATTCAAGGTGCCAGGTAGTATGATCATGGGTGTAATGGGAGTGGCACAGTCTGACTCCTCACTCTCTTGCTTGGGCATATCATCCAAGTCAGTGTGGCCTATAGCGTTTCCTGTTTCCTGTTCTCTAGCTGTTTCTAAACATTTATCAAATGTTGGATATGCATTGGGGCTGAGACTGTATTGCTATATAAATTTCAAGTTTTTTATTTCCTGGTTTGCCAAAAACTCAATTTCAGTGAAAAATGGAAAAAAAAAATCCAGGAAAAGTTTTACAGGCCTCATATAGAGACGAGTGGGGAGAAGTGCTGTGTTTTATTGGAAGTTGATACTTCATTCACTTTCGTGAGTTAACTCACTTCTTCAGATGCTGGTCTTGCATCTGAAGAAGTGAATTAACTCACGAAAGCTCATGCTCTAAACTTTTCTGTTAGTCTATAAGGTGCCACAGGACCCTTCGTTGCTGCTACAGATCCAGACTAACAAGGCTACCCCTCTGATACTTCATTCACTTTGTCTCTCTAGTACCCTGGGACTAACATGGCTACAACTACACTGCATACAACTTTAGTACACATGACTAGAGTAAATCAACATATCTACATTACCTTCAGTAGGGTCATGCTGGTTTGCACCAAGGACTTGATCCAAAGGATCAAGGGTAAGGAATGGGTAAGGAATGGTGTCCCTAGCCTTTTTGTCAAAGGCTGGAGATGGATGGCAGGAGACAGATTGCTTGATCATTACCTGTTTCTTCACCACCTCTAGGGCACCTGACATTGGCCATTCTCAGCAGACAGGATACTGGTCTGGATGGACCTTTGGTCTGATCCCAAAACAACAAGAAATCTTGTGACACCTGACAGATGAACAGATTTTTTAGCACATAAGCTTTTGTGGGCAAAGATGAATCTGACGAAGCGGGTCTTTGCCCATGAAAGCTTATGCGCTAAAATATCTGTTAGTCTCTAAGGTGCCGCAGGACTTCTCATTGTTTTTGCGGATACAGACTCACACAGCTACCCTTCTGATACTGGTCTGACCCAGTATGGCCATTCTTAATATGCTTGTGTTCTTAAGATTTTTGAGCCTAATCTACATTTGTAATAAAGCCTTTACAGAGTTCTAGCAATGAAAAGGGCCGTTAAAAATAAATTATGTCCATCTGAAGGCTCCGTTACACTGCCTTAGCAACACCACGTGGCCTCTCTGTAAATGAGCATTGGGCCCTATTTTATGCTAGTGTCTTGTTTACTGTCTGCGATAGACATTCATATTGCAGCACAGCAATAATAATTTGATCAGTTAAAAGAAACGTATCAAGTCCATGAACCATTGCACATCCTAATACAGATCACTGCGCCCTTCTGCGGTCTGTCTCAGGAGACTCTTGCACAAGAGGTTATGGTGTCCATATTAGTTTTTCCTCACGTACTGTTCCTCTGTCTGGAGGATCACAGGACTTCTTGCCCTTAATCAGTTACGTTGTCCAAATGAGGCTGTTTCTAAAGGCAGTTGCCAGGCATAGATCTGTCAAATCTGTGACTCATTATCAGCCCAAAATATTTTTGCAAAACTTCAAAGATGCCAAAAAAATACGGTTTTTATATTTGAGCAGGGTCATTTGAGATGGTCTTGTGTTCACTTTGATGTTCATCCCCCTTTAGTGATGTAATACTTCAAGTCCATTTCCTGCCCTGGGAATTTTGCAGAGATAGGTATATTATTATAAGAATGTTTACTTACCATTTAACCGCTCTTTTAGCCAAACCTATAGTGAGTTTCTTCTCCTACAAAAAGAAATTGCTACACATCAGCCTTTATTATAGCCCTACAATGAACCCTTTAGAACAAACTTCAACAACAAACTTTGTGTTTATCAAGTGATCCATCAGTTTTTCTTCTTCACTTCTTTGCGTGAAACAGATAAAAGACGCATTTCCAGTATCACAGCTCATTGCTTTGTAACCAAAGTCTGTGTGAAGGAAACATTCCTCTGCTTTTTAAAAGTTTTTGTTTCCTTATTTTCCTCCTGTGCTTTATCCTCTTTTCCCCCCCTTTCCGTAAAATTCTAGAAAGCCATTGTATAGGCAGGTCAAAGAGAAACCAAATTAAAAACTAACAACTTCTGCATTTCAACTGCCAGACAAAGTTAATGTTGACTAAGGAAAAAAAAAAAAAGTGGCCCGATGGAAAGAAAAGCCCAGCTGAGGGATTTGGAGGACGGCAGGCTCTGAAGAAGCAAAGCTGCTTCGTTTGATGTGGGAGGTCTGAGAGTAACCTGCTGGGACACTCCCTGGGACATCTCATTAACCGTGTCATCAAAGCCCCCCAAGGTCCAGCGAATCATAACATTATCTCTGACATTACCACACAGATACAAGGTTCCTTAGGCAGTCTATAAACATGCCTGTACTAACCAATTCATCGTGGCTTGACACCCCTGCAAGGGCTGGATGCCCTTTAGTGAGCTGCGTGAATTGCCCCAGTCATTCATCAAAGTTTCTTGGAGTGCATTTCACACAGCATTAAATTTAATTAAAGCAACATTGACTGCATTGTAATCCTCTGGAGGGTCTTTGTCAGAAGGAGCTGGAACACTTTCTGCTTAAATACCTATTGTTTTGGTAGGGCCCCCTTTTTTTTTTTTTAAAGAAAAAAGTTCTCTTGTCCAATCTTGCATGATTTACTGCCTTTCCCCGTTCCTTATTTTATAAACTCATAAGTCAGGAGAAAATTCTATCTGATGCAACATCAAAAGGAAATGCTGTAAGTATCTTGGAGTCACAAATGAGCACACACACATCTTCATGTGCTTGTCTTCAAGTCCTGGGGAAATAGTAAAACTGTTTTTTGTTTTGGTTTCTGTTTTTAAACCAGGGTGCATGGGGTGAAGAGGAATTCATGTGTACATAAACTGTTGCAACACATGTCCTTTTGTTACCTTCCCTGGCCAGTGTCCACCATCACTTTTTGCCTGGTCTAGGTTGAATTTAAGCTTTGATCCTGAAAGCTGTGCTATGCAGATGGACCCTGAGTTCTTGTAGAGACCCCTGGGTTTCTCTGGGGATCCATGTGAGTGCAGGATTCTGGCAGCATGGAACAGTTTTCAGGGAGGAGTAAGGGGACAGCAGTAGTATCTTACTGGGAAAGCAGTCCCACTGACATTGAGGCAAGGGTAACATATTTAGCTCCTGTACAGAAAGGTCTGGAAGACTGACAATCTGGTGCATTCTGAAAAGGAAAAGAAGCAGGAACAAAATTTGGATATGGCAAGGATGAAGGAGCATGTTGCAACAAAAGCAATAAACTTCAGCAAAATCACCATTTCAGACCTAGTTTACCTGTAATGAGGCCTCTGAGCCAAATCAATCATTTTCTTTGCTGCTCCTTCACTTAGAATATGTAACTGGGGGATTTGTATTTTCTTGTCAAATAATTTTGGATGTATCCTATTTCCCTTATGCATACACTTAACCCCACTGAAGTCAATATGGTTATTACTAGTCCAGTGATTTAGGAGTTCGAGTGCTCCCTGTTTTTTTCAATGAGGAAAATAAAATAGTGTGCTCAGGCTGTTGTATTTAGGTAAACTACAGGTGAAAAAAATCAATTCCAACTTTGTATTTTTTCAGATTATAGTGAGTAAGAAGGGGCCTACATTGTCTGTAGTATGAAGAGGGCCTGAAACGTAAGCCCAAATATCACATGACTGTTGTAAGCAAAAGTAGTCAAGACTTTGCTAGTGTGGAGCAAAATTGAGCTGTGAGCCAGAAGCAGGCCCTGCCTGCAGAATATGGCACTGATTTCAATGGGCTAATATGACAGAAATACTAACAGGTACTAGGCACAGGTCAAGTAAGCACATTCCAGGGTAGAACCAAAAACCAACAGTAGCACACTTCCCATAAACAGGAACAGACTGACCCATCCCCAGGATAAGATCGGGATGACAGCATGATGGATAAGGATAAGGTCCAAGGTTATGGGTTGGAGCCAGAAACGTCAGAGGGTGGCATGAAGATGTGTCAGGAGTGATATGTAACTTGTTCATACCTGTTTATGGAGATGAATCTCAAAGGAGGCTGTCTTTGTCTGACATAAGGGAGCAGAGGAAAGTCCTCATGGTCAGGGGGCATGTAATAGTAGAACTATAGACATTTGATCTGGGAGCTGGAAACTGTTCCTTGTTTGGCAATAAACCTGCCCTGGGGGTTCTCTCCGGGTCTTCTGTACTGGCTATCTGCACAGAAGCAGGACAGCACACACAGGGTGCATACACATGCAGCTGAATGGTTATCAAAACTGGACAGAGCAAGACATCTGTCAGGGTACCACCCATTGGTGACATCTGACAATACTGTCCGTAAGAGGAGCCATTTAGTTTTTGAGGTTACAAAGACACAGGCCTAGGAGAAACCTACCATTACTCAGTCAATTTTGCTTCTTCCTGGAGCTCAAAATATAATTATTTCATCTCAGTGGTGTTGTTGTTTCCAATTCTCAATATTTCCCTGAGCTCCTCATCCAGAATTCTTCACTGACTTCATGCCTTGGGTTGTCATGGAAATGGCCATGTGAGGTTTAAGGTGGTGAACAATCAGCCACTCAGGCTAGGTCTACACAGCAGCATTATTTCAGAATAAGCTATTCTGGAAGAGATTTTGCGTCTACACACAAAGGCTATGTCTACAATATTCATTGCAGCACCTCATCAGCATGTCACAAAGTGTCTCATTAGCATTCCTCCTTTCGAAAGGAGGGGGCTGGTGTTCACGTAGCCAATGTGTAATAGACAATGCAACTCAATGTATCCTGCATCTGAAGTCAGCCCTGCAACTATTAACCTGCCAGCATTCAAATGTGAGAGATGAAAGAGCCAAAACATGGCACAACACAAAGAGAAGGAAATTTAAAATGGTGTGTGATTAATTCTTTTATCATAAACATTTTCTGCTGTAGTTTCATCAGTCAGCATTTTAATTGAATTAATTCTTAATAGCAACATTATAAAAAGACTAAAGGCCAAATCTTGCTGCCCTTACTCACTCCATTTGACACAAATGAGACTTTTGCTGAAGTCCCATTGAATCTGCTCATTTAAGTAAGAGAATAGAGGATCAGCTCTTTTAAGTGGACTACAAGATTTGGCTCTGAGTTTGCATGGAGAGGCACTGAGGATCCATTTGGGCCATCCTTTAAAATGAGGGACAGCTAGGAAGTAAGTTTCCTGAGCCAAGAATTTATGTGTGGTACGTAGGGATGGTGAATGTAGCTACGTCTACACGTGAAGCCTACATCGAAGTAGCTTATTTCAATGTAGCAACATCGAAATAGGCTATTTCGATGAATAACGTCTACACATCCTCCAGGGCTGGCAACGTCGATGTTGAACATCGACGTTGCGCAGCACCACATCGAAATAGGCGCTGCGAGGGAACGTCTACACGCCAAAGTAGCACACATCGAAATAAGGGTGCCAGGCACAGCTGCAGACAGGGTCACAGGGCGGACTCAACAGCAAGCCGCTCCCTTAAAGGGCCCCTCCCAGACACAGTTGCACTAAACAACACAAGATCCACAGAGCCGACAACTGGTTGCAGACCCTGTGCATGCAGCATGGATCCCCAGCTGCAGCAGCAGCAGCCAGAAGCCCTGGGCTAAGGGCTGCTGCACACGGTGACCATAGAGCCCTGCAGGGGCTGGAGAGAGCATCTCTCAACCCCTCAGCTGATGGCCACCATGGCGGACCCCGCTATTTCGATGTTGCGGGACACGGATAGTCTACACGTGCCCTACTTCGACGTTCAACTTCGAAGTAGGGCGCTATTCCCATCCCCTCATGGGGCTAGCGGCTTCAACGTCTCTCCACCTAACGTCGATTTCAACTTCGAAATAGCGCCCAACACGTGTAGCCGTGACGGGCGCTATTTCGAAGTTAGTGCCACTACTTCAAAGTAGCGTGCACGTGTAGACACGGCTTATAAGAGGCACACTACACTGACTGTGTAGCAGGAATAGCTGTATAGCAGAGAGAAGCTTATGGCAACAACAGTTAATTTCCCCCTTTTCTAGTGGGAATGCAACACCGCTTTAAATTGCAGTAGAAAAAGAGGTGTTAGGGCCATTAAAAACCTAGGACAAACAGGCATAATTTTGTTTCCATCCTCTTTGCTAGACAGATTGGGATCATTTTTACATAGACCTTCTACAGTTCAAATCCTGTATAATCTATATATGCCATATGAATTATATTATAGCAATCAGCATCATTTATTTATCACTCACAGGGGTGCAGGTAGGTATGCCACAGGGGAAAGTAACGTCAGTACAAAAGCAGCAATGCATTTCTTTTAAGTACTGTGCAGGAGGTATACTCTCTCTGGCTGGAGTAAACTGTCACCACTGAAGTCAGTGGAGTCACAGTGATTTTATACCAGCTGAAGGTCTGGCCCTCTGTTTGGTTACTGCCCTGCAGAAGTTGCTTTTGCTTTTCAATATTTTGTTTTACTGAGTTAAATACTGATCTGAGCCAAGCTACTCATCTTCAAAACATTAAACATACACCTCCATCATAATATAGCTCTGAATACTGTACTGGGATTCTACCATCTGTGAAGTGCCAAATTAATTAGGCATGGAACAGTGACTTTACTACTGTAATCGGACACACACACTGTCACACACACAAACACCGACTCTCAAGCTACAAGTTGTGCATAATATTATAGTTTAGATGGCTTCCTGATGGTTTAGAAGGAAACACTCCAACATTTTCTATTCTCCCTTGGTATTTACTTCTATTTCCTTTTCAAAATCCTCAAACACACAATAAGCTTTTGATTACATATCAGGGTTTCAAGTGCTTCCCTGGACACCAGTGTATTTATGAATGGCATTAATAAAGAAGCAACCTGATGCTGTCAGGGGAGCTTTTGCAGCTACTCTTAAGTACCACTGAGTGACCAAACTGGAAATGGAAAAGATCTGGTGATAGTTGACCTTAATTTTTGTACTTGTTTAATGACACCTGATGAAATCCATAGAGCTGTGAATTTTCCCTTTTGGGGACTCTGTGAACTTCATTTATTCAATTTATCAAAATTAAGGGTTATCGCCAGAAAAATGCAAACTATAAACCTATTTGCCATATTAAAACAATGTCAACTATCAATCATACCATCATTATTAATTAGTAAAATTATGTTTTCTTCCTTTTGCATCTTTTTAAGCTGGACGATCATCTTTGTGGTTGGGAGCCTCTCTAAATTCTAGTGAGCTGGGCTGCTCAAACTTAATTCACATAGGTGAGGACTTACTGGAGGTTTTCTAAAGGAGACTGAATAGCTATCTGTTTTGGATGGCTTAGATACAGCAAATCCTACATCTTGGCAGGGAGTCAAATTAGATGACCCTTGTGGTCCCTTCTAAGCCTATGGTTTTATGATCTTCTGATTCTTCTTACAAGTAGTCCAACTGAAAAATAAAAGTACTCAGTCCAATAAAACACCTAAGCATATGGCCTTTCCCACTGAAGTCCATGAGCCTACTGACGCACTTAAGGCAGAGTACATGTCTAAGTACTATGCTGAACTGGGACATGAGTGAGCAAGTTCCATTATACAGCACTATCTCCTGTCATGGTGGTCACAGCCAATGCTCTGCAGAGAGAAGATATGTGGAAGTGCTAGAAACCAGGGAGACTGGGAGGAGTGGAATGTAGTAGCAGGGAACATGTGACATGAGCAGGTCCTGCCTGGCAAGTCAGGCTCTTCTAGACCAGGTGTTGGCAACCTGCAGCTCCGGAGCCACAAGTGGCTCATTAAGGAGTAATTTGCAGCTCCAGATGCTGCTGCCACTGACTCCTCTGTGGCTCCCTGCCATGCTGATGCTGAAACACTAGAACTAAATGTAATTGATTTAATGTCTGGCAGGGCAGCGGGTGGGATCCAGCCATTAAACCAACTGAATTTAGTTCCATTATTTCAGTGGTGACAGGGCAGAAAGCCGCAGAGAGCCCCTCACTCACCCTGCTACCCAAAGGGCCGCATCCCTCACGTGGGCGTGGCTCAGCTTGCGCCTGCCAGCAGAACACCTCCATGTCAGCCTTTCCTCCACTGGGCACATGTGGTCACCCAGCGTAGGCTTCCCAGCCAGTGCCACAGATAGGTTAGTCCTGGGGTCCGATTTGGTGCTGAGGCGGGTTAAGCCTGGGGGTGGGAGCTGAGGGGGGTGGAGCCTGGGAATGGAGGGTTGATATAAGCCTTTCTCCTTCCTGCTTAAGAGCCTATCCTCAGTCACAGTGTTTTCCTTGTCCTCATTTGCTTTCCAGTCCAGGGGTGAAAGTAACTTAAAGTTTCTAACTGGTACAAATCATTGTGTGTGCACTGTTCTTAAAACAGAAGTAAAGAAAAGTATGATTTGATGTTATTTATTAAGGACTGTCTTGTATTCACACGCACATGAATCTGGAGAACATGACTTATGAAGAAAGGCTGAAAGAATTGGGCTTGTTTAGCTTGGAAAAAAGAAGATTGAGGGGGGACATAATAGCGGTTTTCAGATATCTTAAAGGGTGTCATAAGGAGGAGGGAGAAAACTTGTTCTTCTTGGCCTCTGAGGAGAGAACAAGAGGCAATGGACTTAAACTGCAGCAAGGGAAGTTTAGGTTGGACATTAGGAAAAAGTTCCTAACTGTCAGGGTGGTCAAGTACTGGAATAAGTTGCCAAGGGAGGTTGTGGAATCTCCCTCGCTGGAGATATTTAAGAACAGATTAGATAGATGTCTATCAGCGATGGTGTAGATAGTGGTTGGTCCTGCTGTCGGGGCAGGGGACTGGACTCGATGGCCTCTCGAGGCCCCTTCCGGTCCTAGTGTTCTATGATTCTATGATTGCAGCTCTTGAAGCATTGATTTTGTAATTGTATTTGAAAAAAAATGGCTCTTCTCACTATTTTGGTTGCAGACCCCTGCTGTAGACAAACAGAAAATCTGCAAAAAAATATCCCACCCAAGCTGAGAGTCATGTAATCCTTCAGTGGAGCTGCCAATATTTTTTAAGCTAGGCATGTCATTAGGTGTCACCCCAGAACTGGGGTTTATATACTCCACTGGTCACTGTTACCAGTGGCAGATTACCCACCTGGCCAACTGGAAGGGCCATAGAAAAATGGTGCTGGGCATGTGAGGGCAGCAGTCATGTGTACTGGGATGCCGTTTGCTCTTCTTCCTATTCCCCTCTCCTCTGCCCCCTTCCCTCACCCGCCAGCAGAGAGAGGCATGTACACAAGCCGTGTACTTTCCCCTCACTCCCTGATACTCAGAGGCATGTGAAGAAGAGTAAGCAGTGTTCTGCCCCCGCGCTCCCAAAATGGCACCCTTGCCTCACAATCCAGCTGCCCAGCACTCCTGCTGGGGAGCAGGGCTGGAGTGTGGGGACTTGCTCTGCCCTGTTCTTCCTGCCTGACCTGCCTGCCAGTTCCTGTGCCCCACTGCCTGACAGGAATGCCAGTAGGACAAAGTGAGACAAACCCCCCCATGCCTGGGTCTCACTCCCTGGCAGGAATGCTGGGCAGGCAGGGGACGCTCTCGTGCCCTGACCCTGCTTCCCCACAGGAGTGCTGGGGGTGGGGCCACAAAAATGTAACCCACCTCTGACTATTACTGATGGCATAAGGCTACATGCTCTGTTTTGCACACACCACGGGATGGTGTGAGAGGACTGCAGATTCCCT
Source organism: Carettochelys insculpta (assembly GCF_033958435.1). Classification (NCBI taxonomy): domain Eukaryota; kingdom Metazoa; phylum Chordata; order Testudines; family Carettochelyidae; genus Carettochelys; species Carettochelys insculpta. The sequence continues at coordinate 123,766,646 of NC_134140.1, forward strand.
GCTTTGGGCTGAGCAGGAAAGTGATGCAGAGAGTAGCCCAATAAATTCAGAAAATCAGAAACACAACACAAATGCTGGTTCAAAACTAAGTAAAGGTACCTCAGCAGAGGGTCACTGAAAAGGGCTTCTGATGAACTTGTAAGAGGGCACATTTTTTCCTATCAATATCTTGTGGGAGTAAATTTTAAAGGTGGGAAATCATTCAGCTGAAATGCCCAACTATTAGTAGACATGAACTAGGCTTCTGACCACAAGCTCTTTCCAATTGCTACAATTGCAATCATATAATTACAGGGCCCAAATCATTCAAACTACATCCTGACTTGTCAGTCAGTGATAACTCATGTATTGAACCTGCAGAGCAGACAGGGGCAGGAAGGCAGAGTTAAGAACTTCCTGACTTTCAGACATTTAAATATTTTAACTCTAAATTTCTAATACTTTCCCCGCCTCCTTTAAATTATTTGTGCAAGTATTTTGGACTTCGCTATCTACAGTTAGGAATTTACATTCATGTGTAACCATGTAAATAAGTGGCCTGATTTTGTCCACGATACCTACTGAAGACAGCACATCTGACAATTGGGACACCCAAATTTAAGGCATCCAGGTTTGAAAACTTTAATCCAAATATGGTTTTACAACTTGTACTCCAGTTTAACAAAGATTTTGGTCTGAGAATATCTATGAAAGCCTTATAATGAATGAGTGCATATGAGTTATGGGGCTTAGGGGGACAAATGCTGTGTACTAAAAATGCAGCAGATTTCTTATCAATGCATTTGTGCTGAGGGAGAGTTCCTCCCTACCAGAAAAAAGTACTGACCCATCCTTAGTTTTTCAAGTGAAGGAGCCTGTCTCTAATTTGCCAAGTGTACTTTGTCCGGAAAAATAAAGTGTATCCAACCAGAACATCCTTCTGCATCCAAGCTATTATGAAATGTTAAACACTCTTCCCAATAAACTCCCATACCATGCAGCTCCAGCAGTGCCACTCCACTCCCGCTCATTGTAAGTACCCAGACTAGGCAAACAGGAAGACGAATGGTTATTCAGGCAAATTTGGGCCACCACGATGGGAAAGGTGCAGAAGGAAAACATTATAGCCAGAGCTCCTTTGAAACAACCTGACAGTTGACAGATGAGCATCCATAAAACGACAAAGACTCCCTGTGTAAAGCCCCTTGCTACCAACGCCTTCTCCCTGGGAAACTAATTACCCTGAACTGTCAGTGAAAATATTATTTTTCCGGTAATTATTTTTCCTTTTCAATGACAAAGTGACCATGAAAAGCTCTCCCTCGGGCAGCCCCCCCCTCCCATTTTTGTCAAAACTCAGGAGTTAAAAATGTTTCTGTTGATCACATGATTTTAACTAGCTGATAAGGAAGTGTATTGTGTGAAACGGACTTGCAGCTGCAGCTTGTGCTCTGTGTGTACTGAGGGAGATGTGCTTACTGAGGGAGGTATCAGTAACTGTCAAGTCTTCCTTATAGTTGCTGTAGTGGTAAACGGGGACTAATGTGGTGGGATGGGAATTTGGGGATGGAAAGTTGCTGGTGGTAATGGGATGTCTTTGAAAATATATTTATATGAACTGCCCATTTTATTGTAGTAGAAAAAAAATTGTTGTTCTCACTCAGTTGCTGGGGCCAATTCCTATTGCTGAACATCCACAATATCTGTGTATCTCTGCAACATGTGCATAATGAAATAGACAGTGGCCTAATCCAAACATCATATTAAACAATCTTGAACTCTGGGAAACTCAAAACTCAGAGTGTATGCACATAGCAAAGTTATTTAGGAATAACAGCTGCTATCCTGAAATAATTTTGTGAGCATCTCCACAGCAAAACTGCTATTTCGAAATAATTTCAAACTAGTGGGAAGCTTAATTCAAATTCTGTAAACCTCATTCTTCAAGGAATAGTGCCTATTCGGAAATAGATATTTTGGAATAGGGGCTGTATAGACAGGGATTTGGGGATAACAGGGTTTTTTTTTCCTGCCAGAATTCCATGCAATGGTGTTCCGACACTTTTTTGCCCAGGGCTGCCATTTTTGAATGAGCCCCTCCCGCCGGCTCCATGTGTGCGTGCTCCAGCTGTGAGCCACGCAGCTCTTTCGGTCCGGGCATGGCACCTGTGGCTCCATGCTGGGAGCCGTGTAGTTACTGCTGCTCCAGTGCCTGCAGCCTGGCGTGGTCCTAGAGCGGCCTCTGCAGCAACAGGAAGGCAAGTCACCGGCATTCACTTGAGGGGAGCAGGGAGTTATCCAACTCTGGGGAGTGAGGAGGGCATTGGGGAGAAGCTGGAAGTACTCGGATCTGGGGAAGGGGGGAGGATATTCAGTTGAGGGGGGGAGCTGGAGGTACCTGGCTTGGGGGAACAGGTAGGACATTCGGTTGGGGGGGCCTGGAGGTACCTAGCTTGGGGGAAGGGGGGGCATTCAGTTGGGAGGCGTGCTTTGTGGGTGGGGGAGAGCATTTATTTAGAGTGGGGGGGAACTGTGGCAAATGTGCACGCACAACAACCACAACTGTGGTGATCCTTGATTTGCTATTGGACACCACTACATTAAGAAGCCATTTGCAGTTCCAACCACTGCTGCTCTCTTCCAGCTCCCCGCTGCCACACTGAAACAGGAGTCAATTTAATTGGTTTAATGGCTGGCAGGAGGGATCCAGCTGCTAAACCAATTAAATTGAATCCTATTATTTCACTGTGGCAGGATACTGAGGTCTGTCCCTGCTGTGCTGTACGTGGCAGAGAGGGAGCTGCACAGCTGTGTGGGAAGGTGAGTGAATCCTCAGGTTTTTTGGGGGGTTATGTGGGGGTGTGGTTTGGGGCTGTGGGGGGTGGCTAAGCCACTGTGGAGACAGCTGAGGCCCCAGCGGGGGTGGCTTGGCCCTTCAGTGGGGGGCAGCTTGAGCACTGCTGGTGGGGGAGGTGGTTAAACTGCCAGGGGGGCAGCTCGGGAGCAGTTAAGACACCCAAAGAAGCAACTTGGGCCCTGCCAGGGGGGTGTTTGGGCTCCACTGGGGGGGCGGTTAAGTGACAAGGGAGTGGTTAAGTTGCCAGGAGGGGTGGCTTGGGCCCAATGCAATTGGGATGGTTCAGGGCCCAGGTGGGGGAATTAAGCTGCTGAAGAGGGGGTTGGGCCTCAAGGTAGGGGGTGGTGGTTTCGGGCTTGAGGTCCACCATCTTTTTTTCTAAGATTTTGAAATACGATATAGTGCTTCCAGGAATCTACTCTGAAATAGACTCTATTGTGTGTGGACACTCTATTTCGAAATAGCTAAGCACTATTTTGATAGGCAATTTGTGTGTAGACATGTTATTTTGAAATAAACTATTCCAGAAAATCTCTTCTGGAGTAGCTTATTCTGAAATTACACTGCTTGGAGACATAGCCTCAGAAAGCAGGGCTAGAAGTGCATAGCTGGATCCCAGTTTAGGGTCTTAGCCAAACCCCTAGACGTGTACACACTGAGGTATGAGATGTTAAATGTTGTCTGTCTAGCAGATCTATGAAAAAGATCCTTATTTCCTGTTTTAGGTCTTTAGCCAATGAAGGACAAAAGCTAAAAATTGGGAGGCAGAGATTTTATTTTTTGTACCTTGCTTTGTATATTTCCATTTCTGTAAAGCATGGTGTATGCCTGCAGAACAATGGAAATAAATGATCATAAGAGTCATAAAAAGTGCTGTCATTAAATCATCAAGAAAGTGTAGATTCAGTAAAGCTAGAAGAAGCAGATGATAAGGTTCCTCATCAAAGCAAACAAACCAATAAAAATGCATGTTACTTACAACTCCACCTGCTTTTGTAAAAGTTTAATCCTGTAATTTGCTAATGGCAACGTGAAGAAAGGTGGGTTCATGTGTTGGACCTGCATTTACAGGTGATCTCAGTTCAGTATCTAATACATAAAAAATGGGGATGATAATACATACCTCCCTGGGGTATTGTAAAAATTAACATTTATGCAGGTACGTAACTGAGAGTTTAAGAAGAATAGTTTATGCAAGCTGTAAGGTGGTGCTAAGTAAGAGGAGAACTGGACTGATAGGCTTTTCTGTTGCTCCACGGCATTTGTTTGGAGAGCCACATACAGCGTTTGCCACTGCTCTCGCCATCCGACGGCACAGTATCCCAGGCACTAATAGTTACCATATAGAGGATGAAGAAAGCAAGAGAGAAAGAACATAACAGATGTCATGCTTACTGGCCATTGTCAATTAAACTACAAATGTTAGCAGGCAGCTTTTGCCAGTTAGAAACAGCCGAGGTCAAAGGGAAGCTTCTGATGACCCAGTTCAAATACAAAGTCTCAAATATTTTTCTCTTAAACAGCATGACCGAGGCTTTCGTGTCGCCAGCTTGATGTGACAATCTATGATCACCTGATAGTTGCATTTCATGTGTAAGTTGTTGTCAGCTTTCCCTGGGTTACATTATCTTCTCTAGTAAATATTTTCACTTGAGCTACAGGAGACAAAAGCTTCTGTTTTCCTGTCTAACTGCAGCTATATTGGAGAGCACTTTGGTGATTTTTCAGTGTTACAACCTATGGAAAAGGTCCTTATTTCTTGTAAGATTTTGTTCAATCCAGGACAAAAAGACAGAGAGAGACAAAGAGAGACACTTTCTGTGGTTTCCCTCTGGGACTCCTCTGAGCAAGATGGGATGAAATTAGTAGCCTAACCAATACAAAACTTTTGTACATCATGGCATCAAACAGGTGAAATAAACCAATTTGATGCATAGTGAAAACCAAGAGAATGTGTGGGGAAAGATAATTTGCTATTCAGACATCTCACGAGCTGCTATTCATGTACTCATCTAGGAATTATTCTTAATCTCTCCTGTCTCAAAAAAAAAATACAGTAGCTGGCCAAAGACATTTCATTAAAACTTTTAAGATTTCTCTGTTTGCCATTTATAGCATTCACTTTTCCATCCACAAATATGATTTCCCAATCCTTTTCAGTTAACGATGTTAGCTAAAAGAGAGGAGATCAAATCTGATCTAAAATGTCTCACATGTAAAAGTTAATTTGGAAAGAGAAAAAATTAATCCAGTAAATATGTAACACTACTGCTGTAAAATCAGCATTACCAGAAAGGAGCAAGTGTTTAAATGGGTGGGTCTAACTTTAACTAAGACTAATTTGGTTTGTTTGCACCACGTTAGAACTTTGCATATGAGAAACCAAATTAGCCCCCTAATCCTTGTAATGTGACTGGTTATATAGGTCTTTATGTGGCTGAACTGTTGTTTAGCTAGATAATTCTTAAATTTGGACAGTAATTAATATTTTGGACAATGAAATCACATTCACAGAATAGTATTGTTTTTCAAACTGAAATGGTATAACATACTTCAGCAATAGTGCACGTTCTTCCAGAAAGGACTCACCCCTTTTTCTTTCATATCTTATGACTAGAAAGACAAAGTTTCAGAAACATGGATCTGAACAAGAGTTGGATGAATCATACAAAATATACCTGACTAATACCTAAGTGTAAATAAAAATTTGTTTTAGCTCTATCTGCATCCCTATTACTTACCCTCTGTGAAAATCCATTCATTTGGGCTTTACTGCTACGTGTGATCTCAGAAGTGAATGTTCAACTTACATATTTGAATGACTGTGGAAAACAAATTTCAAATTTATTTCCATTAGCTCTTGAATTCAGATCATAAGCATTTAAACTTGTCCAATCGGAAAACAGAAACAATATCATGTGACTTATGGTATCAATCAAAATTAGGTCCAATAGCACATATTTTGCATATCAAGCATCAAACTGAATTCTTTCCCTGCTTAGTGAACCTGTGCTAGGGTCAGGCATAACCTGACTCTTCATTTTGCTACACTTCACCATTAACTTCATTAAACTTCAAAAGGAAATCAACAGAAACCTTTCTCTATGACATGCACTGAAACATCCTTTGATGTTTACCATCTTAGTATTACTACTAGCAATTTCTACCTGCAAACATCTTCAGCTGGACATAAAGGTACATGAAAACGAGCACAAGATAGATCCCTCTTGGCAGACAACACTGTACACCAATTAAGCAATGCAGAAGACTTTCTTAAATATCTACATGCACTTCTTCAAGAACACAATGTCATCTCAGGTTTCTACAGCAACATAAATAAATGAGAACCAATGCTAATGACTAAACAATGCACAATTACTGGTTACCTTGATTACAAGTATTTATTATTTTCATTGCAGTAGCATCTAAAGGTCAGGGCATTCTTGTGTGAGGCACTGTACAGATATATAACAGAGATGATTCCTGCTTTGAAGGGTTTGCAATCTCAATAGCAATGACTGTTTATGGGAGTGGAACATCCAAAAACATGGGTAAATTGATTTTATTTATTTTATTCCATGTCACACTATACCATTTCACATTCACTTTCTGGAATCCACTATGAAAAACTATGCAAATCTTAATAAATACTCAATTCTGTCATCCTTATTCATTTTATTCTATGAATAGACCCTTTTATTTTAACAAAGTTATTCCTGGTGTAAGCTAATGCTTCACCTGAGTATGAGTGGCAGAATATAGCTTTATACTTGTCAATCACGTACTCTGTTGGCATCCTAGAAATACCGCACACAAATAGGAAGTTTTAACTATAGTACAATCTACCTTTCTCTGTTTTTGGAAAAGCCCAATTAATCAAAACAAATCTCACATGCTCACTGTGAGAATTTTACACATGCTGATGCCAACTGATGCAATAAAGAAAAAGAAAAAAGAAAAATGAACATAGAGGTTGCCTGTCAAGGACAAAAGACTGCAGATTATATTCATGAAAATGCAGTGGAAAAATACAACTGGAGGGATTCATTTACCAAACTGAAAATTTAACAGCTAGGCAGCTTCATGAACTTTTGTGATAGGTTATGCTCTCAGAAAACTCCACGAAATAAATTTATCTGCCAAAATGCCAAGGAAAATAACTGTAAACCTGAGGATTTTGGTAATCTGATACCAAAATACCCATATACCCATATAGGTTTTTACAATTCCAGTTATATGGACAGCTATGCTCATACAGAGGGAAATAACTGACAGGCTGCTCCATGGCCCATCGAAGTCAAATGTCTAAACATGCCCTCACTTGTTATGAATCATACAAAAGGTTTTCCCATCAATATTCAGCTAAGTGTAAATAAAAAATCATTTTAGCTCTCTCTGCACCCTATTGCTTACCCTTAGTGAAAATCCATTCAGTGGGGCTTTACTCCAAGATAAAATGACTCTAATTTTTGAAAAATTTTAAAGTGAAAGACAAAGCAGAAATTATAAATATATTCCTGACAGGCAAAACTAGACAACTAGATATAATCCCTGACAGCTATTTCTGTAGGTGTCTCCAAAGCACACATTTCTTTAATATGCTAAGTGCAATGGAAAACATTTAGCGCAACTCCTTCACTCAGGAGCTCTCTGCTGAAATAGCACATCAAAATATCAGCCATGTGTTGTATACCATATACAGATAGCTACACAATTTTTCAAATGATCAAGCCACTAAGGAAATTATAAATTAGCCTTACTGACCCTGGATGAAAAACAATGGGATAAATTTGGGACTGAAATACAATTAAATTATAGAACAGGGAAGTGCCCCACCAAATGTCTGTTAATCCATGGGCCAATTTGGGAAACTTTCATTCACACTGGTAAGCAGTTACTCATACCGCTAGTCCGTCTGATTACCGTGCACTGAGTGACTGCTCACCAGTGTGGGATGGTTTTCTCAGTCTGACTCACAGTAAATAAACCAGTAACAAAAGCTCCAGTGACAATCCAAGATAACATGCTTTATAATTCATGCTTTCATCAATATTTCAGCCTGATCCTGGAAACCACTCACACTAGCAGTCCTTAGTTATATCCACTGGAAACGTCAAGTCAGTCCCCATACTGTGGCTGCCTGTGCTGCAATGCCCCAGCCCTCCAGGAAGTCTAATGAGTGATGAAAATGAATACCACTCCATCCACCCGAACCTCAGCAACCTCCTGCTCCACCACCTGAAGTCACGCAAGCCACATTTGACCACCGTGCTTAAACTTCAACAATGTGACTTCAACCCCAACGAAGACCGGAAAGCTAAATGGCATTCACAACAAGTCACAAACAAAACACCTTGTGAAAGACCTGTGCAGAAGACCCCTGGCTTCAATTTTCCATGAAGCTTATGGACAGCCCTAAACCAAACCCAGATAAACCATGGAAGATGTGGGTACCTGATGTGTAAATGTAGGGAGAGCATATTTCCCTTGGTGCAATATAGGACCTCTGGTAGAATTATTCATATTCAAGACGTTTAGTGTCAATCACTCAGGACTTGGCAGTACAGATATTCAAATTAACATCAAGTTGACTGTGCTCCTGTTAAAATGAAATACTGGATAGTTGGAGGTTTTAAAATGTATCTTATCTTTAAGGTTTGCAGAGGGAGAGGTGACATACACACCTTCCTATACACCTCTCTCACATGAGGATGAGGGTGACTGACTGACCTGACCCCATCCTCCCTACTCAATGTTCTCCCTGTCTGGCTGGGCCCCTGGGACAGACCCACCTCTCCTGGTTCCTGGTGCCACATCTTCTCAGGGCAACATGGGGGGCACACAGTGTCACAGGACCCCTCTCAAGATTTTTGTTGTGGTTCACGCTAGAATATGGCAAGCAGCAGCCTTTCAGCTACGGGCAGGAGGGTGAAGCTGAAGTGGTGTGGGAGTAGGGATGACCTGGCCCTTGCTTTTCCAGAGGTCATCTATTCTGTCCTCTGTCTGTTTCCCTATGTTTAGACGCAGCTTGTCCCTTCCTGACTACACAGTTTTGTAGAAAGACAGCACTAACATCTCCAAACTGTCACTGGCCATCCACATAACCTGGGCTGCCTCCTGTCCTCTGGCTACAGTGTGGGCAGGAAAGAGTTAACAATGCATTATACATGAGGTCCCAGAGAACCTGGCTGCAGAGGCTTCAGCAAGCCCAGGCAGAGAGGTGCCTCAGCAGAGGATAGTACCTGGGGACAGAGCATCCCCACACTCCCTGGGGACAGGACCTGGGGTGAGGAGCAGCATGAGGGTGCTGTGTCCCACCTGGGCACCTGTATACAGGGTCTGGGTGCAGACAGGCTGAAGTTAGCTTCCTCCCCACCATTCCAGAGCTTTAGACGCTGGGGAGAGAAACTTCCCCAGGCCAGTGCTGTGTACGGCTTTGGCACATTCAGGGCTAAGCTCTTCCTGGCCAGCAGCCTGAGCCAGATGATCCTGAGCATCCCCTGTATGCCAGACCAGCCAGAGGCAGTTTGGAAAGGCAGGAGCCTGCCAGCCAGGCTGTTGGTGAGATGAACGGTCAGACCAGGGACGAGTTCTCTGCACAGTGCTGGGATATGCAGGAGCAGCAGGGCTTGGTGGGGGAAAAGGCGTAGCAGGGAGAAAACAATGAGAGAGAAGCATGTAAAGGGTTGATGGGTGGACAGTGGAGATGACCCATTACCAGCCACCACCTGCACGCATTCACCAGCCATTGCTGCAAGCAGACAGTGCTGGCTGGAAACAGGGCAAGGGAGCCCGCTGGCCATGAGCTGGCACACAGAAGTGACTGCACTGATGGAGTCACTGGCCATGCATGCTCAGGCTGAGTGATGGCAGGGGAGGAATTGTGCTGGGGTCTGGTGCTTCAAAGGAGACTGGAGCTCCCAGCTGCTGATATAGCAGCAGCAGCAGTAGCCAGAGGCCTCAGAACTCGGAATTGCCCCCCGAGTGCTGCAGTGCTGCTCCGTGTAGCTCTGAGGGCTGGGGGGGTGGGACGGGCAGTGCCATGGTTGGGGTGGTGCTAAGGGCTGACTGCCATTGGCCCCACCTCGTCGTCCTGAGGTCCCACCCCTGTCAGAGGCACGGAATCTGTCCCTCCCCCACAACGTCCCCCAGGGCCCGGCATGGCTGTCGGCCCTGCTGGGCATGCTTCAGCTTTGCCTGCCCACCAGCCTTGAACGCTCTTCCCCATCATCAGCCACTGAAGCCACCCCGCACTCATCCCTAGAGGGTGGACAACTGGCGAGCAAAGCTTGGACCAGCAAAAGGACCCACCAGTACTGATGGGAGGGAAGAGACAGAAAATACAAGCCAATTTGCCCAGTTTTAAGAAAAAGTTGGGACACGTGCAGGAGGGCTTAAATATGGGACTGTCCCTTTAAAAATGGGACATCTGGTCACCTTAAAGAAATGGAAACATAAACACTCTCTGGCATGCAACTGTGGTCAGCCAGAACAGACCCCGAACAGCCAGAACAGAACAGAACAGATATCTGGCTAAACCCCCTACAGGTCATACTATTGCTGTGGCTCTACAATCACATAAGCCGCTCAAAGATGCAGTAGTCACACAAATAGCCTCTTTGGCTGTAGTGGGACCAACTATGCAATTGAAGTCTTATAAGGAGAGCTCCAGGGCCTGATTCTCTAAGAGTGGATTTATAAGCTCTATGAATACTGTGATTCAGGGCTTGTAGCTAATATAAACTGCTCTGACAAGGTGAGAGTTTGTAATGATCACGAACCAGCTATTTCTGTGCTCCTAGCTATTATAACCTCCACAAAACAGCCAACAGCACGTATAGTATTTATGAATGGGCTATTTCTGGATTTACAGCTTTTACAATCCCCATAGAGAAACAGACAGATTACGTTATAAAGGACATGAACTACTGTAACAATGGCTGGAATTACAAACACTGTGGAAAAGCCCACAGAGTATATAATGGTGACACTCTGGGGCTCTCAGAAATATGTATACTGAATTTGCAGTATTTCTGCTAGTATTATTTCCAAATACTAAATGTCAACATTTCAATAATAATCAATTTATCATAGAAACTGTTTCAGAAGACTCTAACTTTGCTCCATAATATATGCTTATGCATTTTAAATACATTTTTATTTTTAAGCCAAATATTTGAATCAGTTCTCTCTGGACTAACAAGAGCCAAGGTTTCACGGTCCCCCGCTCAGGTGAAGGACATCACAGCCACCCAAAAGAGCAGGACTGCAGCTGTGGCTGCTCTTGACGCATCAGTCAGTCTTCATAGGAGAAAACTGAAACCCTGAACTCAGATCTTGAGACAGTGATTTCCAAATAAATGTTAGTCCCTGTAATTTTGACACACAGTGGAAAATCCTGTTTCATGAGAACCTTTTTTTTCTATGCACCAAATGTTTAGTGCACTAATTCATTAATGGCTTTATGCCCAAGAGGTGGCACATTGGGTTAAGCTCTTGAAGAGCTCCAGAAGACATTTGGCTAACTAGAATTTCTGCTGGGCCTGTGTAGCTCCCCAGAAACACATAACGTGGATCCATAGCTAATGGACACAATCTAGCTCTGCATATTTTAGATATCATGAAAGTAACTGTGATGCAGATTAGACTGTGCTATGTAATAATGGGCAGTTGTCCACGTTTTCTCTTTGGTTTTGTCCACACAGGAACAGGGAGGGTGATCCCCAGCATGGATAGACAGAAAGAGGCTAGCAGGCCCAATGATGGGAGGTGGGGAAAGGGGGCAGGTAGGCCTTTCAAGGGGCCTGGAGCTCCAGACACCACTGCCAAAGTAGCAGCTGGGAGGCAATGAAGGGGGGAAGTGCCGCTGTCCCGGCTGTGCTTAGGGCTGAATACCCTTGGCCCCACCCCTTCTGTTATCGACCCCACCCCTTCTGAGGCGTGGAGCCGAGACCCCCTCCCACCTTGCCTTGGGGCCCGTGGTGGCTCTGCTCTCAAGCTCTGCTTCAGCTGGTATGTTATAGCAGCACTGTGGCTGTGATGTCGCCACAATCTTGTAACTGGCCCTAGTGCAAACTCCCCTGACTGCCGGTGTCATACTTGGGTGGCCAGCCTCAGCCACTGAGACCACAGTACTATTAACAGCACAAGCAGAGCTATATCACGTCTGTGTCCATAACCACTGGGAGGCACCCTTCCACCTGCACTTCCTCCATATGCTTTTTTTCTATGTACAGCACACAACTACTTCAAAAGTTCTGACTTCATCTGCATGCTTGCCTTATCATCTCAGCTACATTTCTTCCTAAACGCACGTGCCATTACAGTGGGGATCAAATAAATGTTTTTAATAAAATTGATGGAATGATTGGACACTTGGAAGAAAAAAAGACTCTGCAACGCAGTGATCTGGCTCAAAAGTGAATATTGTCTCATGCATATTCAGCTATCCTTATTGCATGAGTGGAGTTGGTTAAAAAGACCTTTTTTTTTCCCTTTGAGGAACTAAGAATGAAATACGTTCATTAGAAATGCTTTGATTTTTCATGGAAAGAATTTTAAATGAAACAAAAATTGTTTCATGTCAATTTCAATCCAATTTCATGTGTTAATGTATGTGACATTGAATTTGGAATTGTTTTATTTTTCTGCCCTCTCCCACATGAACCTTTCCTGGAATGAATAATGCCTGATGTTTTCCCTCCCTGAATTTTCTTTTTCTTTTTCCGCTTTTCTTAAACTGTAGCTTTTCAACAGAAAAATGAAAATCAGAAGAATGGAAAGGTAAAAAAACCTCTCAGCATCATCATTCATTCACTTTCATGCCGCGGTAATAACAAGGGGAAAGGAAGAAAAAGAGGAAAGAAGCAAAAACCCACAATTTCATTTAATTGAGCCATTTCCCACTTAAAAATGTAAAAAAAAAACTTTGTTGAAACATTTTCCAATTATATTTTAGTTTTGAAAAAATCCTATTTTATGTCTGAAAAATCAGTTGAAAAATTTCATTGAGCTCTAATGCTTAGCGTGGTGGTCTCATTCTGTTTGTTACTGAGCAGGTGTTCAAACTATAAAATCTAGTAACACAGCTGGAATTAATTGATAATCTTGTTAAACAGGAGAGAGACTAAAGAATGACTAAATCTGCGTGGAATCAGAGCTATTATTTTACCCCTAGAGGTCACACTTCCCAGTTAGGTATACCAGCAAGCACAGTTCTGTTGAAATGTCCACAGCAGATAAGATGATAAGAGTCAAGTTGACAGAATTAGCATTTAACAGAATTAAATTCAAATGCAGTATATGTAGCACTGTACCATGTACTTTGAATCTCATCAAAATTGGCCTTCAGTGACTGTGTCTACACTTGCATTCCTCTTTTGAAATCGGCATGCAAATGAGGGAAACCAAAATGCAAATGAGGCGCATCTTTACATATCTGGTATCTCATTTGCATATTATTCTTTTGAAAGAGCTTCTTCCAAAAGAAGAAACATAATGTAGATGCAGCTCTTTCAAAAGTAAACCTCGTCTTTGAAAGAACCCTTCTTCCCATAAAAAAAGGAAGAAGGGTTCTTTCAAAGATGGGGTTTACTGTCAAAAGAGCCACATTTACACTGCTTTCTTCTTTTGAAATAATATACAAATGAGGTGCCAGATATGTAAATCTGTACCTCATTTGCATTTTCAATTTCCCTCAATTGCATGCCTCTTTCAAAAGAGGAATGCAAGTATAGACACAGCCATTTTGTAGAATTTAAAATGACTACACACACACTTGCAAATGACACTCAGTGAATCATATTCTGCATTGATTTACTTCTCATATAATCCCAGTGCCTTGAAAATGGATGCATGGGATGCACATCAATACAGGATTTGGAGATGTGTGGGATATGCCTTACGGAGCATTCTATAAATACAGGTTGTTTTCAGTATAAACTCAGGCAAATCAGCAAGAAGTATAAAGGATGTGACATGACCTGAATGGAGCAGATAGATATAGCAGAGCTGACTCTGGGGGGTAGAGTAAATCCAGATCCAACATGATCAAAATCTTTATATGATTTGCAAAACTGTGTTTTCAGTTTCGTTTGATACTGCAAGTGTGGAACACAGGAACAAAATATGACATGGACCTGAGAGGTAAAAATGATTGCAGGTCTTGGTATGATACTGTGTTAAATGGTTGGCCCAATGTAACAGTCCTTACAAATTGACATGTTTGCCAGTTATGGTTATGGTCCATTGCTGGGAGGATGGGGGGTCAAAACACGATCCTCAGTTTAGTCTCAGCCCTGCATTCAGTTAGGAATTCAGAAAGTATGTATTTTTGGTTATGTAACGTTGGTGCTGATTTTTCACATTTTAATAAGGAAAAAGAGATTAACAGCGATTAAATGTGTTGGGGCTGAAAAGAACCCAGGGTATTATGCAATTCCCCTCTGGCGTACCCATTGTCACCGTCCCTCTCCATCCTACCCAGAAAAACAAAAAAGGCATCTTGAAATCTGAGCAAAATGCTGGTAGATGTCAGGCACTGAAAGACAAAGATCACAGGCTGCAGTGGAGATGGCAGGGCTCTGAGCAGTACCAAGAGCAAGTGATGCATAAGATCATTAAACTTGAAGGGCTGGGCAACAGTGCCTAGACTCATCTGGAAGTTTAATCAGAGAGAAGAATTGCGAAAGAAAAGAATAGAGACGGCTGAAAGCTGCAAAGTTATGTGTTTGACCTTTTTACAACAAACTCCCTCCCATCCCCAACCAGAGGGAGATAAAAAAAAGTGCCAAGGCAATCTCAGTGCATCATTGTTGCTATTTTCAAATGAGTATACACTTATTCCTCTCTCTTTCTGTTGTTTTTTTTTTTCCTGGAATGCAGATGAAGTCAGAATGCCTGAAGGAAGTTAACCTGACATGATTCCCTTTAGAGGTGACTGGCTTCTCCTTATAGCTCAGAAGAAACTGCAGAAAACTTACAAGGAGTGTTTAGGCCAAGTAACACATGGATACCAGAACAACAAGCATGAGTGGGTGGTCACTGGGAGTATTAAAAGTCTTTCAGAGCAATTGTGTGGGTCAGAGGATTGACTTCTCCCTAGTAGTTTCCAAGTTGGCTCTGATTCCTTGGAGAGAGAAAGGTCCACAGAGGTGCACCAAATTCTATGCAGAAATTCTTTGAGTATAGTTAGGCGCTGCCCTGGACAGAGGGCTGTGAGAAACAGCACTGTCTGAGGGAACCCTGGGGAGGACTGAGCCATCAAGTAAGCACAAACCCTCTCCGCACTCCCCAGTCTGTGAGTGTGTGGGTGAAGGGGGAGGGTGAACGGGGGCGGTGGAGGAAAGAGGGCACTCTTTGTCTTTTTTTAAGTGCAGGGATGCCCTGTCTCTCCCTTCTCCCAAACTCCTTGGCATAATTCACTGAGGAAGCAGGTTTCTCCTCCTCCAAGGACAGAGAACGCATTGCAGTGGTCCCTGGTACTATTAGCATTTAAGATCAGATTTGGATCTGACCTGGAAATAAAAACCCAGCTGCTCACATGGTATGTCAGTGGGTTACAAATCAGAGGACCTGTGCATGTTCAGCAATCTTTACTTTTACTTCAGAGGCTGTCCTGAATGATATATACGATGCTGATAATAATATCCACGGCATCACTACCCCAGCCAGTAATGTCTGGTTTTCAAAACAGCTCAGTTCCCAGCAGCTCCAACTGTTCTTGGTGGGATGCAGGGCACTTTTCAAAATTAGGCCACTTCATTTATGTGCCTAAATGGGAGTTGAGTTTTTCTGGAAACCCAGCTATAAGTACTCAGTCCTACTCCTGCTGAAGATAGGGTACCACTGCCAGTGACTTTAGCAAGAGCCGGCCCAGGCCTAAATGATATGTTTTTACTGGGATAGACTTCAGCATGCCTCACCCCACATCCACTGTCCTGAACGTGGAGCTGGAGGTGGTAAATGGAGTTCAGAAGCAGATAAAGAATCTCAAGGGGTCTGGAGATGTTAGAGCTTTGGAGTACACCTGAGGGCAGATCTTCCTTATGGGAAAGATTGATGCTTCCATGGTCAACAGTCCAGAGTTTGATTTAGCACTTCTGGTAGGGCCACACTGCAGGACTGTGGCAGAAGCCCCACCTTAGATTCCCTTCCATGAAGAACAGGAGTGGTCAGTTTGGAAGATCCTACCAAGTGCAAATCCTCTGGAGCACAATGTAGGCCAGCATTCAATGGTGAGCGTTCAGAAATCAGAAAGAGAGCAAAGAAGAAAGACATTCATCCATCTGTGACCTTCCTCTATTTGTAGAAACCAGCTCCATAAACCCGTGCACACTAAGCTCATCCAACTTTGCCCTAATATTTATACAAAGCAAAAATATACCCCAAGTCACCTCAGAGTTGACCACAATCTTCCATAAGCACAACATAGCTAGAGAAATCATCTAAGCAGAAGAATGACATAAATGTCAGTTTAAATCTAGCATAATGAAAAACTTCAAAATCTCATTTAAAATACTAGTATCTGGCCAGGGAGCCTGGCCTCCAATTCTGCCAGTTAATATTGGTGGTGACATTGAAAGCACACAGCCTATTAACTCTCCTGGAGCCATGATGAGATCTGCTGTAGCCTTACAGATGGGGGCCAGGAGAGGAGAAGAAAAAGAATCGTAACTTACCCGGTGCAACAGAGCTATGCTTTCCTTGCTAATATGATTTGATCAGTGGAAAGGTACAGTAAAGATGCATCATTACAAGAAGGAAGATCCTTTGTTGCACAAACTCCTGTGGAACTGAAAACAACCTGAAGACAAGGGGTCTTTATCAGGCTCTTCCAACATCACCAGTGGTAATGCAGAACACAAGAGGAACCTTTTCTATTCCCTACCATGTGCACAGACACCTTTTGGCATTGTACCAAACAGCGAAGCAGTCACAAAAATAGGCTGGAGCACAAAATAGTCTACTTCGACATGTATCATCCACACAACCTCTGGGGCTGCTGCCATCGACGTTCAACGTTGAAGTAGTGATGAGGAACATCAAAAGGGGCTGCCCCGGAAGGAAAAGCAGAGCGTCCACATACACAAGCACCTGCCCTTCGAAATAAGGGGCCAAGAAAGCCCGTGGATGGGGCCACAGAACAGACCAGCCCTTCCAGGCAACAGCATGCCGCTCCCTTAAAGGGCCCCTCTCGACACACTCGGCCTGTACTGCATGAGCCCTGCATTGGTGACACAAGCCTCGCAGACCTCGAGCCCGCAGACATGGACGTCCAGCAACAGCTGGAAGCCCTCCAAGCCACCTCCTGCGAGGCAGGCACCCTGCTAGACGCTGCATGGGCAGCCACCCAGCAGCTCCTGGAAGGGGAGCCCTCCCCAAGGGCACAAGGGGACGCCCCAGACCATCAGGCCCTCCTGCTCCCCCTCTGCCAGGTGCCCTGCCAGCTCTGGAGCTACTCCTCCAGCACCAAGTGGTGGGAGCACCTGGTCATGGGGGAACGGGGTGATGACCAGCGGCTGCGGAACTTCCGCCTGAGCCGGCAGACCTTCCTAGAGCTCTGCCAGTGGCTCACCCCTGCCCTGAGGCACCAGGAAACCCGGATGTGGCGCGCCCTCACCATCGAGAAGAGGGTTGCAATAGCTGTCTGGGAGCTGGCCACTCCAGACAGCTACCACTCTGTGGGCCATCAGTTTGGCGTTGGCAAGGCCACAGTTGGGGCTGTCATGATGGAGGTAAGAAAGAGGCCTGGGCCTGCACCCCCGGGGGAGTGGGGAGTCTGGGAGGGGGGTCCTGGGTGGGGGGAGGGTGCACTCTGCATACCCTCACACGTGCCCATGTCGCCTCCCCACAGGTGGTGCATGAGCTAAATGCCCTGATGCTGCAGAGGGTCATCTGAGTTGGGGACCTGGATGTGGCTGTCACAGGATTTGCTGCCATGGGGTTCCCTAACTGCTTCAGGGCCCCCGATGGGACCCACATCCCCATCCGTGCCCCGGAACACAGAGGCGGGCGCTATATTAACAGGAAGAGCTATCGCTCCATGGTCCTGCAGGCCATGGTGGACAGCTGTGACCGCTTCCAGGACGAATATGTGGGCTGGTCTGGCAGTACCCATGACACTCGCATGTTCTGCAGTTTGGGACTATGCCGCTGGCTGGAGGCGGGGACCTACATACCCCCAGAGGGAGATCCCTCTGGGGGACACCATGATATCCCTCTACCTCATGGCAGATGTGGCTTACCCCCTCCAGCCCTGGCTTATGCGCCCCTACATGGGCCACCTTAATGCCAGCCAGGAGCGCTACAACACCCAACTGAACCATGTCCACCAAGTGGCCAAGCGGGCCTTCAGGTTTCTGAAGGGCCGGTGGTGTTGCCTCCTGGCCTGCCTGGATGTGGGCCTCCCAAATCTCTCCCAGGTTGTTGGTACCTGCTGCATGCTCCACAACTTGGTGGAAAGCAAGGGGAAGGCCTTCATGCAGGGCTGGGCGCTGGAGGCCAGAACAGGCTACCCCCCAGCTGGCTGCTGCCCCTAGCTACCAGGCCCACTGGGATGGGGTCCAGGTCCAGGAGGCCCTGCGGGAGTACTTTGACTGGGGGCCTAGTGAACGTCACCCAGGCCATCCCTGGTGGGTCCCCTGCACACCGCCCCTAGTACCTGCACACCGCCCCCATCGAAAGCACATGGGACACAGGGTTTTTGAAAAAATAAAACTGCTTCATTGCTAAATAACCAAAAACCTCTCCTCTGTGCATATAAAATTAATAACAAACAGCATCATAAAAAATAACTATATATGGGGGGCAGGGGGGACAACTATATACACGGGGGAGACGTAGCCAGGCCAGACATCATCCCATCATTCCGGGGCAGGGGTGGATGGGTGCAACCTCCACTGTGTCCGGGTGGCTGGTCCCCACTCAGCCGGGGTCCCCGGCGAGGCCAGCTGGAGGCTGGGAGGACGGGGAGGTATGGCCAGGGCGGGTCCTTGGCCCAGTCGTCAGCCCCAGTGGGCTCCTGCCCCACGGAGATGGCAGGTGGGGCAGCAGGCGGGGTGGCAGGCAGGGCAGCAGGTGGGGCAGCAGGGAAGGCAGCACGGAGGGCAATAGGGGGGCAGCCAGCCACCAGCTCCTCGAAGGTGGAGGCCATATGATTGAAGGTGGCCATAAAGTTCCGCCAGGCCTCCTGGTGTCAGGTGGCCTCCCACTCCTCGAAGTGGAGCCTCTGCTCCATGATGTTTGCCTGGTGCTGGAGGGCAGCGGCCACCTCAGGGTCGTGGGTGGTGCGACTCTGGCCCCAGTGGGGGTGGGCCTGTCCCAGTGCCGGCAGTGCTCCCAGGTGGTGATGGTCTGGGGATCTCAGGGGGATGTCTGGAACCATGGATGTTACCATTCCGTCCTGGCACTTGGACGGTGCAGCTGCAGAAACAGGGGGGAAGGGGAGTGGGATGCCGTGAGTACCGAACCCTGACCCATGGCCCACCCCCCCATGGGCATTTGGTCCCCATCCCCCATCCCCCATCGGTGTGTGCAGTGGCCCTGTGGGTGGCCCCTTCCACTGGTCTGCCTCCTTCCACCTCCCGCCGCGGGTGGGGCACGGCACTGTCCGTGGTTGGGGGTGCTGATGGGCACTGGTGGCTGTGGCACCATCCCTGGGCCATGGTCTGCCCCAGCTCTGTCAGGCTGGGGTCTGCTGGAGATGTGGGGGGACCCCAGTCACGTGATGCCCCCGCCCAGTGCCCTTGGGGTGTGTGCCTTGTGGGGTACGAACCTGACAGTCCACCACCATGGTCAGGGGAGGCCCATTGGGCAGATGCTCGGCTGGAGCTGCAGGAGGGGATGCCCAGCACCAGCTCCTCCTCCTCGCTGGACCACTCCATGGCTGGGGTAGATGGTCCCAGCTCTGGCCCTGGGGGTACAGGGCTGGGCTCTGGACCCAGCTCTGGCTCCGAGGCCTGCTGGGGCTCCTTGGCTGTGGTGTCAAGGGTGGCAGCGGGGAGGAGGTATCTCAGGAGCCCAGGATAGCCCTGAGCTCTCAGTGATCGAGGCAAGTGGCAGGGGCAGCCCCAGACCTGCTGGCCGAGTCCCACACCTTGGCGTAACCATGCCACAACTCCTTGACCTTACTCCTGACATGGTCAGGAGTATGGGCAGGGGGACTCCAGGTGGCCAGGCCCTTGGCCAGCTGGGTGAACTCCTCTGCGTTCTGCTGCTTGCTCCCTGTTATGTGGAGCACATCCGCCTCACCCCAGAGCCCCAGCTGGCCACGGAGCTCAGAGTCGGTCCAGGAGGGAACCCACTTCCTGTGCCACTGTCTGGAGGCCTTGGAGCCCTGGGGGCGCTTGGGGGGCTGGCTTGCTGCCATCACTGTCTCTGGGCTATGCAGGGGTGCCTCGTGGCACAGCTGCTGCCTGCACGGTCTCAGCGTCCTGCCACGGGGTTTCCAGGTCTGTGCAGCTTTAAGAACTGCTGGGCGCAGAGATCATGGAGCCCTGCAGGGGCTGGACAGCACGTCTCCGCCTAACAGCTGATTGCTGCCATGGCGGATCCTGCTGTTTTGAAGTAGCGGGATGCGGAATGTCCACATGCGTCCTACGTTGATGTTGGATGTCAATGTAAGGTGCTAGTCCCATCTTCTGATGGGAATAGCGATTTCGACATCTCGCCATCTAACTTCGAGTTAAGCTTCGAAGTAGCATGTGCCATGTGTAGACGTGGGGCGCACTATTTCGAAGTTGGGCTTGCTACTTTTACGTTGCATTCTACTGTAGATGCACCTATAATGTTCAGACCATGAGACTTCTCAGCACTTTTTTGAAAACCAGGTAGTTTGAAAATGTCAAATTGGCAGCAAATGATTGAGACAACTAAACTCACTACAAGGCAGACTGAGAAACAGCTGGACCTAAGCATATGCAAAACTGCAACTAGTTGGAAGTTGATTATGCAACAAGAAAAATTCACCACCACTCACTGTTCATCTAAAATAAAAATTTTTAGAAATGGCTATGATGTAATGAAACAATAAGTCATACACAATTGGCTGGTGAGAGATCCATGCAATC
Source organism: Carettochelys insculpta (assembly GCF_033958435.1). Lineage (NCBI taxonomy): Eukaryota > Metazoa > Chordata > Testudines > Carettochelyidae > Carettochelys > Carettochelys insculpta. Next base: position 123,787,550 of record NC_134140.1, read on the forward strand.
CAAGCAGCAAAATATCAAAGAGCAAACTTTCAGGGCAAAATAAAAGGCTGCTGGGGTTCTTGTGAAGTTTTGTCTATGCTTTAGTTGCAATTCGAATGTGAAACCATACCCTAAAGAGAAATCCCTTTGCTTAATTTCTGCTTATTGGATTGTAGTAGTAATGCTCACCTGTGTTTTCCAAACTTCATCACACAGAACTCCACAATGTTAATTTTTCTGACTCTGTCAAATTATGACAGTTGTAGCCTACTAATAAGGTGCCAAAACAGCACTTCACAATGATCAAAGTGAACAGCAACTGTTCAGAAATGTTTGAAACTAAAGAATGATTGCTTGCTGCTGACACAAGAGAGTATAAGCTGAGGAAAATCTTTCTCTCTTCTCCTTTTATATGCTTGCTGATGAAACAGTACATGAGCCTGCAGCTTCATGGGTTTACTTGGCCATTCTGGTTAGGGAGAGAACCCCCAAAGCAAGCGTATATCTCCTGAACTTTACTGTCCTCAAATCTGACCACAGTATCAAAGTTCTCAACATACATCAGGTTCTGTTTGGCCACTGCCTTTCCTTGTAGCTGTGCTGAGAGCTTAGTGGGAAACATGTCTATTCCCACAGAGAATTTAACAAATTAATGATGAAGAAAGTAGCCTGGAAATGACAGAGATGGTGTGACATGTCAAGAGAAGTTTGTCAGTTTGTTGCTGTCACAAATAAGAAAGCGAAAATTCCCAGGAGAATCTAAATATATGGAAATGTTTCCATGTTTAGAAAAGAATCCAGTTGTTGGAGAGGGAAGATAGGAAGTGCAATTGTGTAGATGAAAAGATAGATGGTGTTTGACAAGATTCCTAGAAAATAGTAACATTTTTGGTACAAATAGACAAAAAAACCACCAACATCCTTGATAGGGGCAGGAGGGTAATTTGTGTTATTTGGGTGTATTCTGTACCCAAAGGAGACACGGAAGATGAAAGTGGGAAAAGCCATCCACAATTTTTGTTCGGAAAGTGTGTAGAAAAGAATCCTGCAAAGTCAAGGACATTCAGGTCTTTCATTTTGTTCCTAGTACTGCTGTGAATCAGGTATGTGCTAGCTAGAAATTCATTCTTGTTAGCGACATGCACATGAACATTCCTACCTTGTTCCCAGAATTCTGTGACTTTATACCAGTGTTTCTTAAACTTTTTGAGACCACCGAACACCAAACAACAATAATATATATAAATTTGAAAATGTTCTTCACAAAAACAAACCAAATAGCAACATGTGCAGCAAAACCAAAATGAAGTAGTTTAATCAGGTATCAGAGCAATGAAGAAGTAATAGTGTGTCTGGTTTTAATAACAGAAAATATGTATATGCGCTGCACATTTTTGCTAGTTGCGATGACACCTCGGCATACCAGAGAGTTATTCACAGAACACCTGTGTTTTGCAGAACATAGTTGAAGAAACATTGGTCTACACAATATCTGAGAGTACTTGAGCGCATCTTTAAGTGCTTTAGTAGTTAGGGCTGGAACTTAGCGCTGTGCTGTATTATGGCCTTTTAGAAAAGTAGTATGCTTGTTATTTTTAGAAACATCATTTACTTCATATGGGGCAATTAGTACCATGTCACATAAAACTAGTTTGTTTTTAAGCTGTCATTACACGTGATTAGCAGTGAGGATAAAAACAAATACATAAAAAACAACATTTAAGCCAAAGTGTAACAAATCCTGCAACTCATCTTTTCTTTCTTTAGAAATACCGAAAGGTTTGTCTGGTAATCACACATTGGTAAGGAACAACAGGTAAGCAGAATATAGTTTCAAAGTGGGGACACATTAACAGCAGATCTACATGAATAAAGTTATTCTTATATAAATTATTTGAAAAAAAAAGCAGAGAACAACTGGGAGATACAATTAGTCCAAGTTTCTAATATTTACTTCCTCATTTGTGCCAGAGTGGTAGTACGACAGCAAAGAATCCTGATCGAGAGAAAACATTTACTGCTTATCCAGCTGCTGAGAACATAATAGGGTAAAACACTGTTGTTTTTTTAAGCTCCTATGGAAACACTGCATTTTTTAAAAATTTCTCAGCAACAGAGCAGTGCATTTATTTTTAGTCTAAAGGATTCCTATGAATGGAAGATATTCCTCACCAGTTTCTAAGTATTTTAGAACCAAAATCCTGGGTGGCAGATGACAGATTGTTATGACAAAAAATGCTCATTTCACTGTTGTCCTGGTAGATCGAAATCCAATCCCTTTCTTCTATTTGTTGCATCTTCACATAAACTTACATTGTGAGCTCTCTCACATGGGCAATGCCCAAGTATTTGCATGAGATCCCTTTGTTATTATTTTGACTGTGGCAGTTCTTAGGACCTCCAGAAATCAGGGGGCCATTGTTCTAAGCCTGTATTAACTATCTAGCATTTAGGTAATTTACAGCATGTGAATAAAATAGACATATAAGTAGACCGGTCAGATAAAATAGCAACAGGAGTAGGATCTTGCAGGATATGAGAATTGTCACAATTGTTACCACACTAAATAAAATGTGTGACCAGGGCCAAAGGCACTACTGTGGCACAAATAAACAACAGATAATAGCAGGCCCACAAGGCCCAATGTACAGTGGTAATGACATGCCACTAGTTTACTGGGAGCAACTATAGAGAGCTCTATGCACAAGCAGCAGAGCTGTGCTGTCTTGCCAGCAGGCCTGCCCACAGTAGCAGCAGCTGCTGGAACTGCGGGCCCCTTTGAAATGCTGTGGCAGGCACTCCATGTGGTTCAGTCTGGTTGGGGAGAGGGGCCCAGCACCATGGCCTGAGCAGTGCTAACGGCTGACTGCCTTAGGCCCTGCCACTTCTGGGTCACAGAGTGGGACCCTCTTCCCACCTGTCCCCAGGGCCCAGAGCAGCTGTTGGCCCTGCTGCTGGCCAGGTATGGGGCTGGCACAGGGTGCATACATCCTAGAAGTGGCAGGAAACCAGGAGGGTTGTGATTTAGTCACAGTCTCCTTCCCAGGCTGCTCCTAGGGCAGTGAGCTACAAGCTGCTCTATGCATGGGTGAGCCATAAGTGTGATGCATGAAGCTGTAAAATGTACAACATTAAATTATTTTATAAATTATAACACTTGGATTCTGATAGAATTACTTTTTAATCTATTTCTCCCATGCAGTCTGTGCATCTGCGTCACTCAGAACAAAAGTATGAATATTCCTGAATCCAAGGTTCTTATTCCAGTGCAAGATTCAACCTCCTGTAATCTCACTGAAGTAAATGGAACTACTCACACAAGCAGGGATTACCCCTGTGAATAAGAACTGTTTGATGTGGCTCCATTTTACTGTAATATATATTTTGTATATTTCTACAGTATATTTTGGCTGATGAATATGCCAGTGCATATTGTATTTCAAGGTACAAAGACTGAATGTTTTCCAATGTACATTTTAAATACAGTAAGAAAAATCTGTTTGGTTTACATGACCTGGATTTATAAATTGATTGATGGTTAAATACATTCTGTGAATGAAAAAGCAGAAATTATCCAACAGTCTGCTTTGCTTGGGTGTCCTCTGAACTTATTTGTCTTTGTTTTCATTATGAAAAAGGCAAGTCAGGGACAAAGCTCAACAGTTAGGAAGAGGTCATTTTGATGCATTCTCTAATAACAACTCCTACCCCGGCTGCAGCTGTAGAGGTACACATTCTGTCTTCTAGGGAGGGGTAGCATACAAATTGTTACAGCTTAATCTTTTCTTGTCAAATGTAGACCATATTTTATTTTGCAGAATCAGAAACAATATCTCAGAACACATGCTAGAGGTTGAGGGCTTCCAGGTTTGAACAGAACAGGGCAATTTCATAGGACATTTCAATCCAGCTACAGATTTGGACTATTAATGGAGAAGTTAATGAAAACAAGGCCTAAAAAATCAGAACTAGCTGTGAGTCAGCATTGTAGATATTCTGAGGCTGAATAATTTATTGTTTTCATCAGCCTGTAGGCAAAGGAGAGCACTCTGCAGTACCCTTTAGAAAACAAAGTGCTTTTCCCCCAGACAACGAATATTTAAAAATCCAGGCATGGAAAAATAAGATTTAGCCATTTGGAAGGTACAAGGGGAGGGTAAATTAAAATTTCATCAATTGAATATTGAATTGCTTCTTGCAATGTGACTATTAGACCATTTCCTAATATGATTTGAGTTATTTACACATGGTCAGCTAGCAGAGAAGGTGAAATGATTTGTTACAGGTAATATTAATGGCAAAAGTAGCCCCCTTTTTGGTCTTCACATTGTTCATTAACTGATCTTGGCTTTCATAAAGTGAATTTATTATTCATAAACTATTTCATAGATAATTTGCCCAAACAGCTTCCAGACCCTTTGAAATCTAGGCAGTGTAAACACATTAGAATTTTTTTTTTTAATGTTAAGGAGGATTTCTTTGAATTCAGCTGGAAGCTCACCACAGGTTCTTATTTTATTTGAACCAATTCATCTATCCACACAGATAACATGTGTTGGTCTTTGTAGGACAAGGCACAAAGCCACTTCAAGGACCAGTTTTGGTCGCTTATTATCTTGGCTACTTCCATACCATGTTGCTAATGGGTGGCCACATGGAAGAAAGATATGGAATGCAAGGTCCTCGAGAGCAGAAATGAGCATCAGAGACTGACAAGGGACAAAGGCATGGAGAGAAGGTGAAGTCTAAGTATTAATGCTTGTAGTCATCATATTCTTGTTAATAATAGTAATACTTAACAGAGCTGCTTTATAAATGACAAGACTAGCGCCCTGCCACATCTATGACTGGGAGTTCTGTGGACTTGACTCCCTTCTGATGATTTGCTGCCAAGGAAGCAGCTAGCAGCAGTGTGAGCTGCCCCATACCATCCACGCAGTGTTCCTCAACCATAACTCGACCTACCCTGACCTGACTCACCTCTATAGTTCGGCAGGCAAAACCATTCAGTCGCTGACATACGTTCTGCAACATCCAGCAAGGATGCTATTTGAGCCAATTACTGGGTGATTTTTTACAATGCAGTCATTAAACTTAGAACACCAACTCATTTACCATAGATTGTTGAACACTTAGCAGAAGAGAATAGCTTTCTATTGCTTTTAATCTGGTATGGGTTTACCTTGGTGTTAGTGGCCAGTACCAGAAACATCAGATGAAGATGCAGAAAACACTGCCAAAAGCAATTACAGAGTAACATACCTTAGGGGAAATTTACCTTCTACACTCCCAGTAGTAAAAGATTGTATATCACCCAAAATATCATACAACTGCAGTAACCCGCCCCCTCCAAAATACTGCTTCTTTTAGCTCTTACATTGTTATTAGAAATAAAGAGAAAAGTAGAACTGATGTATAGTTCTCAAATGTCTCTTAGGATATCTATAAAAACAACAGGCCAAATCCTTCAGTCCTCATTAAAGAAGCACTGTTTGATTTAGCCTTATATGATCTATTTTTTCCAACAGGGTCTTCAGACCAATACTAAATATGTATTTATAATAATACATAGTAATACAGGTTGCACCTCTCTAATCCAGCACCCTTGGGACCTGACCAATGCCAGGTGAGAGAATTTGCCAAACCATGAAAGGTCAATATTGTCTATCAGCATTACCAACATTTTCACTGCTTACTGGGCTCTTAGAAAACATTTAGGGTAAATTACAGCTAAATAACAGCACAGAACACTGAGAGCCAGGACAGGTGTGTGTAAACAAACTTTATGGGACCACGGGAAACTTGGCCACACCTATAATGAGTGGTCATCCAGCTAATTAAAATCATGCCAGACTATGGATGTTGCTGGACAAGAGCATTCCAGATTACAGAGGTTCAACCATTAGCATATTATAGGGTCTTCAAAGCCAAATCTTGAGCTGGTATAAATTACCACACCGGTCCGCTGACTTCAGTAAAGCTGCACAAATTTGCATAAGGTGAGAATTTAGCCTAATGTACCTTTCAACTAAATTAGCATTGCACATTTTGTATCTAAAACAGCACTGTGTTAACCCCAGTTCTGTACGAGTGTAACTCCTCAGAAATGAAACTAGAGTCACACTGTGGTGAAACAAGTTCCCTACCTTCTTCTAGAGGCAGATTTTAAGAGATGCTCCAAGTATGGACTACCCTGTTGTATTTTTGTTTGCTTTTAACAAAATAATCTGGGTATTTTTGAAAGAAGAACAGGTGCACATCTGTATCTATCCACTGCATGTTTACTGAAAGTGTTTAGAGTCAGATTTATTAAAACTCCCCCTCCTTTTTTTTTCCAGGGTGGGTTTGAAACATACATATAACAAGGCAGAGAGAGAAAAGAAACAAAGAATGCTTGGAGGGATGATTAAGTGCCTCTGAATTTACACAGTGAAATATGGACAGTTTATACATCTCAGCTATTTGCTGCTTTTCAGCTTGTGAGCAGTTTCAAACACCCCATGCTGCTCTAAGATTAATTGAGTCCTACATGCTTTTAGCCTGCTTGGGGTACTAAGGAGAAAGGATTGCCACAGAATCTGTATTTGCCAAAGAAAATCTCATTAATGGATGATTAATAGCCATTTGTGAAGCGATTAATTAGTCATTTTGTCAGTAAACTTAGCCAACATACATACCTCTGCCAGGCTACAAGTTTGCCTTAAAATAAAAAGAAAAAAGAAAAAAAGAAGTTTCCCTACTCTCACACCCACAAAAAAGTCTTTGCATATTCTGGTCGTGTCTGATTTCATCTGGCTTGTTTTTAAGAACAACATCTCCGGAATGGAGGCTCTCCAGCATGATTGATGGCTTCGCTTTCTATCTGCAAGTTGAAAATTTAGAGGAAAAAGGGTATTTTTATAGCTTTTGCTGCTTGTTGCTATAAGAGTTATTTCTATTTTGCTGCAGAACTGATTTGCAACACTGGCATATGAGTTCGTATGGTTTTTGTACTGGCCCATCATGGAGCAAAAGCCAGCAAATCGTCTTTGGCATGACAGAATGTGGAAGTGAGGGCCTTGCATCATTGTTTGTCACGGAGGGCAGAAATAATTGTCATTAATTCTGGAAAATAGAAGATCAGCTGCATCCATGTGCTGGATTGTGCAAACCATACTACACAGCAGATATAAAAAGCACATATAAACATGTTAATTTAAATTTTCTAATTACTCTATCCTAAATTCAGAGAGAGTGTGATCTAATGGCTAAAGACCAGAGCAGTAAGCTATCTGGGCTCAGTTTCCAATGCTGCTCTTGAGGTAGTAGGTTACCTTTGTTGTGTCACTGTTATGTTATGCCTGTGCCTCAGTAAATCTGCTTATAAAATACAGTAGACCTCCAACTTATGCGGAGGTTGGGTTCTTATACAACACTGCATAAATCAAGTTTCACATAACTCAGGGGAGAAGCGCTGCTCAATTTCCTGTCTCCTGTGACAGGAAAGGGGAAACTGCTTACAGGAAAGGGGAAACTGACCGGTGCTGCTGCACTGCTCAGTTTCCCAGCTTCTGTCAGTAGCGGCAGCCTGACACTCGCTGTCCCTGACAGGAGCAGTTTCCCTGCTCCCTGTCAGGTGTGGCAAGAGTGAGGTTGCTGCTCCTGTCAGTGGCGGCTGCCAAGAGTCAGGCTTACGGCTGCTGCCACTGACAGGAGAGGGAAAACTGACCAGCACTGCTGCACTGGTCAATTTTCTGGCTCTCCTGAGTGGTGGGCAGCCCAGAGCCAAGCGCCAGCTCCTTGCCACTCAGAATCACGTTAACCTGAGATTCGTGCAACTTTAGTGTGTGTATCTTGGGGTTCTGCTGTAGGAGTGATAGCATTTACCTGCCTCTCATAAATGTTAGGAAAATTAACCACCATAAAGCATTTTGATGTCTTTGGCTGAAATGTGCCAAAGGAAAAGCAACATAATAACTTTTTAAAATGATCTATAAATATTATGTAAATAATATGACAATAAAAATCAACAATATTTTTTAAAAAAACCATACAAACCCACAGACCACTGAAGTCAATGGAAAGACTGAGTAATTTAATCAGATGTTGGATCATGCCCCTAGAGTGTAATGCCCCTCTTCATTAAAGGGTTGAAGCACAATCCCATTGAAGTCAATGAGGCCTAAAGTTAAGCATATGTTTAATTGCTTTGGTGAGTATGGACCAGTCTTTTTTTATATGTCTCAAATGCCTGGCACACTTGAGGGTGCTAGAAAACAACAATAAATGGATATCTGTATTGCTCCCGGCAAAGGAAGGCTTTATCTGAAAACAAACCATTGAGGGCTAGGGAAGCAGGACAAGCTGACGTGATATGTGCTAATAATCAGATTAATTTTGAATCTGATCAAAACAAAGTGCACAATTATATACACTGCACTAAAGTTTACCTTTTTAACATGTTTCATCCTCGCCCTGCATTGGATATGCCCTGGCACAAATATAAATTTAAATTCTGTTTAAATATTTTTTGGTTTTGTTCTTTGAAGTAGCTTTTCTCTCAGGCAAATGTGCCTGATAATCAAGTTACAGCTTTTCAAAAGCACATTTTCATAGAGTACACTTCCAGTTAGGCAATAGCACAATAAAAGATATTTGGAGTGTTTAAAAGATTCAATATTTATTACAGTTGGTAATTCTTTGGAGAGTACAGTTATATTTTATAAACCTTTCTCCGTAAATGTTAGGCTTCCATATTATAATATAAAATAGATCTTGAAGAGCGCAAGCACAAAATGAAAACAAGCAATTACAATTAACAGAATTATAGACCTTACTAATGCAAAAGACATATTATGTTACCAAGTTCATCTACCTGGCAATTGTTCCACACACCATATTCTGCTGTGCTTTGGTCATGCCAATTTTAAATGTCTCCAATGCCTACTTCACTCCTCTTGGGTGTCTTCCACAGCCTCATAGGTCTCTTTAGACAATAAAGCTTGAACCTCTCTCATCTGGCACCCTCAGGACTTGACCGGTGCCCGATGAGAGAATTGTCTGGACAATAGGAGGTCGGTATTTTCCAGCACATTACCAAAACTTCCACTACTTCCTGGGCTCTTAGAAGACATTTAGGGGTATATTAAAGAACAGCTCAGAACACTAAAGCTGTGGCCACACTTGGCCAAAACTTTGAAATGGCCACGCAAATGGCCATTTTGAAGATTACAAATGCGGCGCTGAATTGAATATTCCGTGCCTCATTAGCATTAGAATACTTCCAGCCGCGGCGCTTCAGAAGTGCCACTTTCGAACGCTCATGGCTCGGCACAGCTACGTGGGGGTCCTTATTATCCTGAGAGGAATAAGGGGATTTGGAAAGCTGCGGGGTCCTTTTGAAAAGGACCCCTGTGTAGATGCGCCAAGTCACGAGCGTTCAAAAGTGGCGCTTTCAAAGCACCATGGCCGGAAATGTCCTAATGCTAATGAGGCACTGAATATTCAATTCAGCACCTCATTAGTAATCTTCTAAATGGCCATTTGCATGGCCATTTCGAAGTTTTGGCCAAGTGTGGCTACAGCTGGAAAGTCAGGACTGTAGGCTGTAAACAAACTTTATTGGACCACAGGAAATTTGGCCGCTTCCATGACAAATAGTCATCCAGCTAACTAAAATCATTCCAGATTACAGAATTTGCTGGATGAGAGAGTTCTGGATTAGAGTGGTTCAATGTGTATTACATTCTGTATGCTAGGAAGATAGAAGCACAGTATCCCGGTTGGAGGAACAATACACACAAGGCATGCTCTCCCTACAAGTATTCACCAATAATGCACATTTAAAGCATAAACGAAAGTTAAACAGGAAATATTTGCTGATTAAATGTACCCTATAAATGAATGAAGGAGAACTGGGGAATAATATGTCAGCTCATTACTGTAATACATCAGAATTAGTGAGAGCTAGGTCTTAACCAGGAGATTTTAAATGATCTAAAAAAACCAAAAACAACTCCTAAGTAAGACATGAGAAATAATTCTTCTGTTCTACTACAAACTTATTAGGTCTCATCTAGAGTATTGTATTCAGTTCTGGGTATCATACATCAGGAAATATGTAGAAAAACTGGAAAAATTCAGTGAAGAGAAACAAAAATGATAAAAGGTCTTGAAAATTAAAGAATTGGTTTTCTTTAGCTTGGAAAAGAGGGGATGTAGTAACAGCTTTCAAGTACCTAAAACATTATAGGGAAAAGGGAGGAAAATTATTCTTCTTAACCTATGATAATGGGGCAAGAAGCAATGGGCTTAAATTGAAGCAAGGGAGGTTTAGTATGAACATTATGAAAAACTTTCAAACTATCAGGGAATAAATTGCTTAGGGATGTTGTGGAATCTCCATCATTAGAGATTTTTAAGAGCAGATTGGACAAACACCTGTCAGGGGACTAGACCTGATGCCCTCTCAAGGTTTGTTCTCATTAGCTGCGTCTACACGTGCACGCTACTTCGAAGTAGCGGCACCAACTTCGAAGTTAGGCGGCGAGATGTCGAAGTCGCTAACCTCATGAGGAGATAGGAATAGCGCCCTACTCCGACGTTCAACGTCGAAGTAGGGACCGTGTAGACGATCCATGTCCCGCAACGTCGAAATTGCTGGGTCCTCCATGGCGGCCATCAGCTGGGGGGTTGAGAGATGCTCTCTCTCCAGCCTCTGCGGGGCTCTATGGTCACCGTGGGCAGCAGCCCTTAGCCCAGGGCTTCTGGCTGCTTCTGCGGCAGCTGGGGATCTATGCTGCAGGCACAGGGTCTGCAACCAGTTGTCAGCTCTGTGTATCTTGTGTTGTTTAGTGCAACTGTGTCTGGGAGGGGCCCTTTAAGGGAGCAGCTTGCTGTTGAGTCCGCCCTGTGACCCTGTCTGCAGCTGTGCCTGGCATCCCTATTTCGATGTGTGCTACTTTGACGTGTAGACGTTCCCTCGCTGCGCCTATTTCGATGTTGGGCTGAGCAACGTCGAAGTTGAACATCGACGTTGCCGGCCCTGGAGGACGTGTAGACGTTATTCATCGAAATAGACTATTTCGATGTCGCAACATCGAAATAAGCTATTTCGATGTTGGCTGCACGTGTAGACGTAGCCATTCTGTTATTCTATGAGTCTAAGATTTCTCTGCTCTAATAAAACCCATTCTTACTATACAGAACCTAATGGAGTTTTGAAGATAGTCACCTCCTTAAAGAGGACAACCTATAGGTCACTGTTAGGAAGTATCTCTTGATGGCAATTCTAAAGCAAGACTAATCCTTAACAAGCCTTTGGAGAATTCCACGAATTAAATTCCATATGCTTATTTTGCAAGACCTTGCCACAGGTATTATATGAATTGGTAGGCATTTACATTGCCACTTGGCAACTTATTCACTAAATTAAATTACATTTGTCTTTAATAAAATAGTCATTTATCCTCACCTCAAAGACACAGATGTCTTTTCATACAATTCCTGAGACACAATAAATATTCCCAAAGGGATTGTTTGCATTAAATATTTGAAGCCCTAGTTATTTTTGCTGTAGATTAAATATCTGACAGCTTTTATTTATGTTTTTCAGTTTAAACAATCATAATAAAATAAACATTTACACAAATCTCTACCTACCCAAGCACACAATTAATATGACATTAAAACTATACAGTTAAAAATCCCCATTTTTAAAAGAGAGTTGGGCTCCTAACTCCATTTAAATATTCCAGACATAATGTTTTCCTGCAAAATTATTTTTTAATTTGAAGACAGCATTCCTCAGACTTTTTGAAATAAGATCATTGGGATTAAACACATGCTTAAAGCTAACCCACACTTAGGGATGGAGTTTAATGTGTTTGTTTGGGTGCTTGTTAGCCACTGAAATTTATTACCATGAGGTAACCATCCATGGATCCATGCAAAGTGATATGGTGGTATTAATCCAGCCCAAATGGTCACAAATCCAGCCACCTGGTCACAACATCCACCAGCAGTAATTCTCATCATCCTTAGAAGCACAAGTATGAAAGTATTCATGGAATCTGATGCACCTTTTCATGCCTCAGGTTGATTTTTCCATGTCATAGTTCAGGCACATTGAGGGCCATATCCAGTCCACTGAAATATGTACATGTATTTCCATTGACTTCAACAGGCCACAGAACCAGCCACCAGTGAAGAATCTTACACTGCTGTTGCCCATGCTGTTCCTGATCTGTGGCTAAAACAAGGCTCCCCAGTCACTAGAGGTTTTGATCTGGCACCTCTCACCAGCACTAATTCCCCATGAAAGAAAAACATGCACAGAAACAGACAAATTTCACTTCAGTGAGTCCAACGGACTAAAGAAATGTTACTCTCTGTCACAAGTTCCAGCACTGTACTAAGCCTTAAATTGCTTTGCATTGCGAACAGGTGCATTTTAAAACAAACGGTGCTACCAAAATATAGTCTTGGAAAAAAGCTGGGGAGAGAAGAGAAAGTCAGCTTGCTTACCATCTAAATGACTGCTCCAGTGTCTTAAGGGATTCCATTGTAACAAGATTGGTAGAAGCTTATAACAGCAAACTGTCAGCTAGGGAGAGAGGCTACCCTGGGGCACATGGAAAGACATTTGAGATGGAACTCAAGAGCTGGGCTAATATAGAGAGAGACATCTGAACCTGGACTCTTATGAGCTCTCTGATTACTTCGGCCATAACTTACCTGTTTTATTTAGGAAACTCTCTAGCTGATCATGGAGTCTCTTATACCCTTCAAGTACTGGCCCTATATAAATGGTATAGCATTATAAAACAACGGACAGATATCTGCACCTATGCATATTAATGATGTGTTAACATTCTGGAGTGGCCGAGAACATATAATGTGCATCCTTCCCTGTGCCAATGCCGTAGCTGCACAATAGAGTAGAGACACAAACCCACACTTCCAAAATAAACCAGCACCTTTAACCACTAAATAACATTGCAATAAATCAGCACATAAGTATATTATATTTCACTGTTTTCACCTCTATGCCATTTAACTTTTTTCTCTAGTTCTTCATATGTGAATTTCTGTGTGACAGTGTCTGCAACTGATGGCAAATTAACCATGTAGGACAGATTGAGCTAGATCATTGATTTGGATTTACCAGCATAGCTTTACTGACTTCAGTGAACCCATGCTAAATCACAGCAGCTAAGGCTCTATCTCATAGCCTTTCCTCGGCACTCTCTTGGTTAAATTCACTCCTGTGCAGGACAGTGAAAGGTCTATGTACCTTTTAAATCTTTGCAACAGTTCTCTATGTATAATAAGGATGAGCAACCAGCCTTTTTCAGAAAGCAAGCCAAAGACCTGTTACGTATATAACTTTGTCTCAGAGAAATTTTGTCCCCAGGCCACAGGTAGGAAATGGGGACAATAGACAGGTAGAAGGAGATCCTCTGGCTGAGCCAATAAGGTATGAGTGCTAACCTTGGTGGGGAGTAAGTCTGCTTGACTGCTTTTCTTTCTGTTTCCAATTATTTCAGTTACTGAGTAAGCTGGGAGTAGATGGAGCTACTATAAGGTGGATAACCCTGGGTAACCCTGGTCTGAAGTAAATAGGGCAAAATTCTACAAGGAGAAATACAAAGTACTCCATTTAGGAAGGAACAATCAGTTGCATGCGTAAAAAAATGGAAAGGCCTGCCTAGTAACGAGTACCGTGGAACGGTACCACAAGCTAAAAGGAGTCAATAGTGTAACACTTGCTAAAAAGATTGTAATTCTGAGATGTATTAAAGGATTGTTGTAAGTAAGTCATGAGAAGTAATTCTGCTCTATTCCTCCCTGATTAGGCCTCAGTGTGAGTACCATGTCCATTTCTGGACCTCACATTTCAGGAAAGATGTTGACAAAAATGAAAAAAATAGTCCAGAGAAAAGCAATAAAAATGATTCAAGGTCTAGAAAAAACGACCCATGGGAGTTTAGAAAGAATTGGATTTTTTTAGTCTAGAAAAGAGAAGACTGAGAGGGGACACGATAACAGTTTTCAAGTGCCTACAAGGGTTTTAAAAAGAGAAGAGAAGAAAAAATTCTCTTAATCTTTGATGACAGGACAAGGACTGTCAGGGTGGTTGTGGAATCTTCAGCACTGCTGCTATTTAAAGGTAGGTTAGACGAGCCTTTGTCAGGGGCAGTCTAGATGGCACTTAGCCCTGCTGTGAATGCAGGGGGCTGGACTCGATGACCCTTTCAGATGTCCCTTTCAGAAATAGAAGAAAGGACTGTACAATTGCCCATGTTTGCAGTGCCGCTGCAGAGCTGTCACCTCAGAGAATAAAACCTATATCAAGGAGTTTTGCTGCTCTCTCTACTCTTGTATTTGTTGGGCTCCAGGAAGTTCTGTGGGGGTCAAAAGCAAAATCCTGCTGCGCTTTGATGGAGATGATTACAAATACTAGGCAGCTGCTGACTTTGGATTTTTTCTGAGCACACAAAAGTCTATGAGAAGGCTCCCTCGCAGATCCTCTTAGCTGCAGAATCAGGCCTTTAGACATCATCCCAGGCTACTTTAACACTGAGGGGTGCCTTGGGCATATATGCCAAATAAGCTTTGGAGGCAGCAGAAAGAATATTTATGGATGTAATAATTTTTTTCTTTCAATGGTTTCAGTTGCTTGTTTAAATTCAGGTGTAGTAGCCAAAATCCCCCTTATACTACAGATCTGGATTTGACTAAGAGTAAGTCTACACTTAGACTTACTTACACTTATTACACTTAGACTACCTGGTTACGGTGCAGAAGCACTGTAAAAATGCTAGAAAGCACTCAGAATAGACAGGGGTGGAGGGCCATGATTGCCTACGCCAGTTGGCATGACACTTAAGGAAGGAAGGAAGTCTACACTATGAAAGTCCAATTTAATGAGGCTGACATTTAGTATCCATTTTAGGCAGTCAAAGGTGCATGTCCTTATTAAGCATATGTAGTCAATGGAGTGCATCCCCATGACCATGGCTACCATCGACTCTAACAACAATGCAGTGTGGGTAGCCATCCCACAGTTCCTGCTGCCTATTTGAATTCAGGGTTAGGCTCCGGATGCCTAATTGGACAACAACATTGTAACAGGCATAGGTGATGAGTTATATTGGCCCCTGGAGCTCTGACACCAGGAATATTACTAGCCTGAGGCTGGGCTCCATCAAAATTTACCCTCACTTGCCTCCACTTTCTGCCCTTAGGAGCCCCCACACCCTGTGGCCCCATACATGCTCTGACCCTGCCCTGCCACCCCCAGGTGCTTTAAAACATTGCTGGGGGGCCCTGCCAGCAACACTGAAGAGTTACAGCAGCTTCCAGTCACTTGTTCACCCCAGCTGCAAGCATGTGCATGTACAATGGGGACTGTGATCCAAAGAGCCAAGGCAATCAATACCCTTATGCAGGGAAGGACAGTGACTCTGGAGAACATGCAGGACATAGTGGATGGTTTTGATGTGATGGGGTCCTCTAATAGTGGTGAGGCAATTAGTAGAATGCATATCCCTGTCCTGGCAGTCACCACCTCGCTGGAAAAGTACGTAAACCACTAGCGGCACTTCTCCATGGTGTTCCAGGCAGCAGTGTCTCACACGGGCTGTTTTACTGACATGAAGGTGGGATGGTTGGGAGAGGTGCATGGCACACTCATCTTTAGGAATTTTTTCCACAGACCAGAAAATTAGCATGAGAGACATTGAAATGCCAATAGTTATCCTTGCAGACCCTGCCCATCTGCTGCTCCTGCGGCTCATGAAGCCGTACACGACAGCCTGGGCATCGGTAAGGAACAGCTCGAGTGCAGGCTGAGCAAGCGCAGAACGGTGGTAGAATGCTCCTCTGGCTATTTAAAAGAGCGCTGGAACAGTTTATTGACTAAGTTAGAACTCAGCATAAACAACACTCCCATTGTTGTTGGCTGCATAATATCTGTAAAGGTTGGGGATAGTTTCTAGGAGGGTGGGGGACAAAGGCAAATCACCTCATCATCATCATCAACCACCGTGGGCTCAGCACCTGTTGGTGTCTGATGCCTCTCTCATTATTTCCTTTCATCTTTCCCCATCCAGTGCAGAGTGGCTTTGTTTCTGTAGACTAGCCCCACACCAATCTACCATATCATCTACCCATTCTCTGTGGGGTCTGCCTCTCCTATACGAACCGTCCATTATGGTGAATACCAGGATCTTGATTTTTAATTCATCATTCATTCTGCAAATATGCCCAAATAGCTGTAACTTGTATTGTATAACTTTCTGCAGTAGGTTCTCTTTTGGTTGTATCGTCCTATGTAATTCCTCATTGGTGACCTTCTGCATCCATCATATTTGTCCCTGGCTGCCATTTATGGGTAGCTAAACACCAGGGTGACAAGGAGAACACATGGAGGGGCACTGCACATCAGAGGAACTTTGAAAATGATGCACAGTTATGCAGGTTGTGCTTACCAATCTGCCCCCAGTTTCACCATTCCTGCTCTGGAAACCAATCCCCTCCCAAAATGCAGTTGGCACAATGAATAAAGACCCTGTTGTGAAAGTGTACGTTTTTCTCCCGGGAACAGGATGTAACTGAATAGCAAAGGAGGTGTGAACATAGCTCGAGTCTGACGAGGGAGGGAGGGAGCACGAGGATGCATGGATTATTACAATAGCTCTCAGTAGCAATTCAAGCTGTGGGAGTGACAGCTTTCTGCTCAGGGAGCCATTTGTGGCAGTTGACTTAAAGCAGGGGTAAGGAACCTACAAGCCACAGCTTGTCTGAATCCAGCCTGGGAGGCCCAGGGCTCAGCCTCCCACTCTGCAGTAGGGAGCCAGGGCTGGCCCTACAACTATGTGCACACTCCGCCCCCACCATGGCTCAGAGGGGTGGGAGCGGGGGCAGGCATTCCCAAGTCTCCTGGGCTGGAGCACCGTTAGCTGGGGCTGATTGTGCCCACGTGCTCCACTGGCTGGGGAAAGGAGTGCAGCTTGTGGGCTGTCACTTCCCCTCTCCCTGGCTGGGGGAAGACCAGTGCAGGGAAGAGCTGCGTGAAGGCTTTTCTTCCACTGCTCCTGTTGGCCAGTCACAGCCAATGGGGGCATTGTGGGATGCAGAGTCATGTGTGTGCCCCCAAGAGAGCTGCACCACAGAAGTACCCCCAATCCCTAGAGCAACATCTTCCCTCTCAGACCTCCCACCTCGCCCTGCTCCTGCACTCTCCCTCCCTCCCAGACCCTCATTCCCAGCTTGCGCCAGTCCTTATCACCTGTCCTGTTCACCCACCCTGGACCCCCAGCCCGCTCCCACACACTCCCTCACAGAGCCCACGTACCCACACACAGCCTGCTCCCTCACTGCCCTCCCAGAGCCCATGTACCCACATACAGCCTGCTCCCCCACTGCCCTCCTAGAGCCCACGCACCCACACACAGCCTGCTCCCTCACTACCCTCCCAGAGCCCATGTACCCACACACAGCCTGATCCCCCACCACCCTCCCAGAGCTCACGTACCCACACACAGCCTAATCCCTCACTGCCCTCCCAGAGCCCACGTACCCACACACAGCCTGCTCCCTCACTACCTCCCAGAGCCCATGTACCCAAACACAGCCTGCTCCCCCACCCCCGCTCCCAGAGCCCATGTACCCACACACAGCCTGCTCCCCCACACCCCTCCCAGAGCCCACGTACCCACACACAGCCTGCTCCCCCACCCCGCTCCCAGAGCCCACATACCCACACACAGCCTGCTCCCTCACTGCCCTCCCAGAGCCCACGTACCCACACACAGCCTGCTCCCCCACTGCCCTCCCAGAGCCCACGTACCCACACACAGCCTGCTCCCTCACTGCCCTCCCAGAGCCCACGTACCCACACACAGCCTCCTCCCCCACTGCCCTCCCAGAGCCCATGTACCCACACAGAGCCTGCTCCCCCACCCCCACTCCCAAAGCCCACGTACCCACACACAGCCTGCTCCCCCACCCCGCTCCCAGAGCCCACATACCCACACACAGCCTGCTCCCTCACTGCCCTCCCAGAGCCCACGTACCCACACACAGCCTGCTCCCCCACTGCCCTCCCAGAGCCCACGTACCCACACACAGCCTGCTCCCTCACTGCCCTCCCAGAGCCCATGTACCCACACACAGCCTGCTCCCCCACCCCCACTCCCAGAGCCCATGTACCCACACAAAGCGTGATCCCCCACCACCCTCCCAGAGCCCACGTACCCACACACAGCCTGCTCCCTCACTGCCCTCCCAGAGCCCATGTACCCAAACACAGCCTGCTCCCCCACCCCCACTCCCAGAGCCCATGTACCCACACACAGCCTGCTCCCCCACACCCCTCCCAGAGCCCACGTACCCACACACAGCCTGCTCCCCCACCCCGCTCCCAGAGCCCATGTACCCACACACAGCCTGCTCCCTCACTGCCTCCCAGAGCCCAGGTACCCACACACAGCCTGCTTCCTTACTGCCCTCCCAGAGCCCATGTACCCACACACAGCCTGCTCCCCCACTCCCCTCCCAGAGCCCACGTACCCACACACAGCCTGCTCCCCCACCCCTCTCCCAGAGCCCACGTACCCACACACAGCCTGCTCCCCAACCCCTCTCCCAGAGCCCACGTACCCACACACAGCCTGCTCCCCCACCCCCACTCCCAGAGCCCACGTACCCACACACAGCCTGCTCCCCCACCCACCTCCCAGAGCCCACGTACCGACACACAGCCTGCTCCCCGACCCCCCTGCCAGAGCCCACGTACCCACACACAGCCTGCTCCCCGACCCCCCTGCCAGAGCCCACGTAGCCACACACAGCCTGCTCCCCCACCCCCACTCCCAGAGCCCACGTACCCACAAACAGCCTGCTCCCCCACCCCCCTGCCAGAGCCCACGTACCCACACACAGCCTGCTCCCCCACCCCCTCCCAGAGCCCACGTACCCACACACAGCCTGCTCCCTCACTGCCCTCCCAGAGCCGACGTACCCACACACAGCCTGCTCCCCCACCCCCACTCCCAGAGCCCACGTACCCACACACAGCCTGCTCCCCCACCCCCCTGCCAGAGCCCACGTACCCACACACAGCCTGCTCCCCCACCCCCTCCCAGAGCCCACGTACCCACACACAGCCTGCTCCCTCACTGCCCTCCCAGAGCCCATGTACCCACACACAGCCTGCTCCCCCACTGCCCTCCCAGAGCCCATGTACCCACACACAGCCTGCTCCCCCACCCCCACTCCCAGAGCCCACGTACCCACACACAGCCTGCTCCCCGACCCCCCTGCCAGAGCCCACGTAGCCACACACAGCCTGCTCCCTCACTGCCCTCCCAGAGCCGACGTACCCACACACAGCCTGCTCCCCCACCCCCACTCCCAGAGCCCACGTACCCACACACAGCCTGCTCCCCGACCCCCCTGCGAGAGCCCACGTACCCACACACAGCCTGCTCCCCCACCCCCTCCCAGAGCCCACGTACCCACACACAGCCTGCTCCCTTACTGCCCTCCCAGAGCCCATGTACCCACACACAGCCTGCTCCCCCACCCCCTCCCAGAGCCCACGTACCCACACACAGCCTGCTCCCTCACTGCCCTCCCAGAGCCCATGTACCCACACACAGCCTGCTCCCCCACTGCCCTCCGAGAGCCCACGTACCCACACACAGCCTGATCCCCCACGACCCTCCCAGAGCCCACGTACCCACACACAGCCTGCTCCCCCACCCCCACTCCCAGAGTCCACGTACCCACACACAGCCTGCTCCGCCACCCCCCTCCCACAGCCCATGTACCCACACAAAGCCTGCTCCCTCACTACCTCCCAGAGCCCACGTACCCACACACAGCCTGCTCCCTCACTGCCTCCCAGAGCCCACGTACCCACACACAGCCTGCTCCCTTACTGCCCTCCCAGAGCCCATGTACCCACACACAGCCTGCTCCCCCACCCACACTCCCAGAGCCCACGTACCCACACACAGCCTGCTCCCTCACTGCCTCCCAGAGCCCACGTACCCACACACAGCCTGCTCCCTCACTGCCTCCCAGAGCCCACGTACCCACACACAGCCTGCTCCCCCACCCCCCTCCCAGAGCCCATGTACCCACACACAGCCTGCTCCCCCACCCCCCTCCCAGAGCCCAAGTATCCACACACAGCCTGCTCCCCCCACACACCTCCCAGAGCCCATGTACCCACACACAGCCTGCTCCCTCACTACCTCCCAGAGCCCACGTACCCACACACAGCCTGATCCCCCACCACCCTCCCAGAGCCCACGTACCCACACACAGCCTGCTCCCCCACCCCGCTCCCAGAGCCCATGTACCCACACACAGCCTGCTCCCTCACTACGTCCCAGAGCCCACGTTCCCACACAAAGCCTGCTCCCCCACCCCCCTCCCAGAGCCCACGTACCCACACACAGCCTGCTCCCTCACTCCCTCCCAGAGCCCACGTACCCACACACAGCCTGGTCCCCCACCCCCCTCCCAGAGCCCAAGTATCCACACACAGCCTGCTCCCTCACTGCCTCCCAGAGCCCACGTACCCACACACAGCCTACTCCCCCACCCCGCTCCCAGAGCCCACGTACCCACACACAGCCTGCTCCCTCACTGCCTCCCAGAGCCCACATACCCACACACAGCCTGCTCCCCCATCCCCTCCCAGAGCCCATGTACCCACACACAGCCTGCTCCCTCACTGCCTCCCAGAGCCCACATACCCACACACAGCCTGTTCCCCACCCCCGTCCCAGAGCCCACGTACCCACACACAGCCTGCTCCCCCACCCCCACTCCCAGAGCCCATGTACCCACACACAGCCTGCTAGCCCACCCCACTCCCAGAGCCCACGTATCCACACAGAGCCTGCTCCCTCACTGCCTCCCAGAACCCACGTACCCACACACAGCCTGCTCCCCCATCCCCTCCCAGAGCCCACGTACCCACACACAGCCTGCTCCCCCACCCACCTCCCAGAGCCCATGTACCCACACAAAGCCTGCTCCCTCACTACCGCCCAAAGACCACGTACCCACACACAGCCGCATCCCCCACCACCCTCCCAGAGCCCACGTACCCACACACAGCCTGCTCCCTCACTGCCTCCCAGAGCCCACGTACCCACACACAGCCTGCTCCCTTACTGCCCTCCCAGAGCCCATGTACCCACACACAGCCTGCTCCCCCACTGCCCTCCCAGAGCCCACGTACCCACACACAGCCTGCTCCCTCACTGCCTCCCAGAGCCCATGTACCCACACACAGCCTGCTCCCCCACTGCCCTCCCAGAGCCCACGTACCCACACACAGCCTGCTCCCTCACTGCCTCCCAGAGCCCATGTACCCACACACAGCCTGCTCCCCCACCCACACTCCCAGAGCCCACGTACCCACACACACCCTACTCCCTCACTGCCTCCCAGAGCCCACGTACCCACACACAGCCTGATCCCCCACCACCCTCCCAGAGCCCACATACCCACACACAGCCTGCTCCCTCACTCCCTCCCAGAGCCCACGTACCCACACACAGCCTGGTCCCCCACCCCCCTCCCAGAGCCCAAGTATCCACACACAGCCTGCTCCCTCACTGCCTCCCAGAGCCCACGTACCCACACACAGCCTACTCCCCCACCCCGCTCCCAGAGCCCACGTACCCACACACAGCCTGCTCCCTCACTGCCTCCCAGAGCCCACATACCCACACACAGCCTGCTCCCCCATCCCCTCCCAGAGCCCATGTACCCACACACAGCCTGCTCCCTCACTGCCTCCCAGAGCCCACATACCCACACACAGCCTGTTCCCCACCCCCGTCCCAGAGCCCACGTACCCACACACAGCCTGCTCCCCCACCCCCCTCCAAGAGCCCACGTACCCACACACAGCCTGCTCCCCCACCCCCACTCCCAGAGCCCACGTACCCACACACAGCCTGCTCCCTTACTGCCCTCCCAGAGCCCATGTACCCACACACAGCCTGCTCCCCCACTGCCCTCCCAGAGCCCACGTACCCACACACAGCCTGCTCCCTCACTGCCTCCCAGAGCCCATGTACCCACACACAGCCTGCTCCCCCACTGCCCTCCCAGAGCCCACGTACCCACACACAGCCTGCTCCCTCACTGCCTCCCAGAGCCCATGTACCCACACACAGCCTGCTCCCCCACCCACACTCCCAGAGCCCACGTACCCACACACACCCTACTCCCTCACTGCCTCCCAGAGCCCACGTACCCACACACAGCCTGATCCCCCACCACCCTCCCAGAGCCCACATACCCACACACAGCCTGCTCCCTCACTCCCTCCCAGAGCCCACGTACCCACACACAGCCTGGTCCCCCACCCCCCTCCCAGAGCCCAAGTATCCACACACAGCCTGCTCCCTCACTGCCTCCCAGAGCCCACGTACCCACACACAGCCTACTCCCCCACCCCGCTCCCAGAGCCCACGTACCCACACACAGCCTGCTCCCTCACTGCCTCCCAGAGCCCACATACCCACACACAGCCTGCTCCCCCATCCCCTCCCAGAGCCCATGTACCCACACACAGCCTGCTCCCTCACTGCCTCCCAGAGCCCACATACCCACACACAGCCTGTTCCCCACCCCCGTCCCAGAGCCCACGTACCCACACACAGCCTGCTCCCCCACCCCCCTCCAAGAGCCCACGTACCCACACACAGCCTGCTCCCCCACCCCCACTCCCAGAGCCCATGTACCCACACAAAGCGTGATCCCCCACCACCCTCCCAGAGCCCAAGTATCCACACACAGCCTGCTCCCCCCACACACCTCCCAGAGCCCATGTACCCACACAAAGCCTGCTCCCTCACTACCGCCCAAAGACCACGTACCCACACACAGCCGCATCCCCCACCACCCTCCCAGAGCCCACGTACCCACACACAGCCTGCTCCCTCACTGCCTCCCAGAGCCCACGTACCCACACGCAGCCTGCTCCCTTACTGCCCTCCCAGAGCCCATGTACCCACACACAGCCTGCTCCCTCACTGCCTCCCAGAGCCCATGTACCCACACACAGCCTGCTCCCCCACCCACACTCCCAGAGCCCACGTACCCACACACACCCTACTCCCTCACTGCCTCCCAGAGCCCACGTACCCACACACAGCCTGATCCCCCACCACCCTCCCAGAGCCCACATACCCACACACAGCCTGCTCCCTCACTGCCTCCCAGAGCCCACGTACCCACACACAGCCTGGTCCCCCACCCCCCTCCCAGAGCCCAAGTATCCACACACAGCCTGCTCCCTCACTGCCTCCCAGAGCCCACGTACCCACACACAGCCTACTCCCCCACCCCGCTCCCAGAGCCCACGTACCCACACACAGCCTGCTCCCTCACTGCCTCCCAGAGCCCACATACCCACACACAGCCTGCTCCCCCATCCCCTCCCAGAGCCCATGTACCCACACACAGCCTGCTCCCTCACTGCCTCCCAGAGCCCACATACCCACACACAGCCTGTTCCCCACCCCCGTCCCAGAGCCCACGTACCCACACACAGCCTGCTCCCCCACCCCCCTCCAAGAGCCCACGTACCCA
This sequence comes from Carettochelys insculpta, assembly GCF_033958435.1. Classification (NCBI taxonomy): domain Eukaryota; kingdom Metazoa; phylum Chordata; order Testudines; family Carettochelyidae; genus Carettochelys; species Carettochelys insculpta. The sequence goes on from NC_134140.1 coordinate 123,811,139, forward strand.
CACACAGCCTGCTCCCCCACCCCCACTCCCAGAGCCCATGTACCCACACACAGCCTGCTAGCCCACCCCACTCCCAGAGCCCACGTATCCACACAGAGCCTGCTCCCTCACTGCCTCCCAGAACCCACGTACCCACACACAGCCTGCTCCCCCATCCCCTCCCAGAGCCCACGTACCCACACACAGCCTGCTCCCCCACCCACCTCCCAGAGCCCATGTACCCACACAAAGCCTGCTCCCTCACTACCGCCCAAAGACCACGTACCCACACACAGCCGCATCCCCCACCACCCTCCCAGAGCCCACGTACCCACACACAGCCTGCTCCCTCACTGCCTCCCAGAGCCCACGTACCCACACACAGCCTGCTCCCTTACTGCCCTCCCAGAGCCCATGTACCCACACACAGCCTGCTCCCTCACTGCCTCCCAGAGCCCATGTACCCACACACAGCCTGCTCCCCCACCCACACTCCCAGAGCCCACGTACCCACACACACCCTACTCCCTCACTGCCTCCCAGAGCCCACGTACCCACACACAGCCTGATCCCCCACCACCCTCCCAGAGCCCACATACCCACACACAGCCTGCTCCCCCACCCCGCTCCCAGAGCCCACGTTCCCACACACAGCCTGCTCCCCCACCCCCCTCCCAGAGCCCACGTACCCACACACAGCCTGCTCCCCCACCCCCCTCCCAGAGCCCAAGTATCCACACACAGCCTGCTCCCTCACTGCCTCCCAGAGCCCACATTCCCACACACAGCCTACTCCCCCACCCCGCTCCCAGAGCCCACGTTCCCACACACAGCCTGCTCCCCCACCCCCCTCCCAGAGCCCACGTACCCACACACAGCCTGCTCCCCCACCCCGCTCCCAGAGCCCAAGTATCCACACACAGCCTGCTCCCTCACTGCCTCCCAGAGCCCACATTCCCACACACAGCCTACTCCCCCACCCCGCTCCCAGAGCCCACGTACCCACACACAGCCTGCTCCCTCACTGCCTCCCAGAGCCCACATACCCACACACAGCCTGCTCCCCCATCCCCTCCCAGAGCCCATGTACCCACACACAGCCTGCTCCCTCACTGCCTCCCAGAGCCCACGTACCCACACACAGCCTGCTCCCCCACCCCGCTCCCAGAGCCCACGTTCCCACACACAGCCTGCTCCCCCACCCACACTCCCAGAGCCCACGTACCCACACACACCCTACTCCCTCACTGCCTCCCAGAGCCCACGTACCCACACACAGCCTGATCCCCCACCACCCTCCCAGAGCCCACATACCCACACACAGCCTGCTCCCCCACCCCGCTCCCAGAGCCCACGTTCCCACACACAGCCTGCTCCCCCACCCCCCTCCCAGAGCCCACGTACCCACACACAGCCTGCTCCCCCACCCCCCTCCCAGAGCCCAAGTATCCACACACAGCCTGCTCCCTCACTGCCTCCCAGAGCCCACATTCCCACACACAGCCTACTCCCTCACCCCGCTCCCAGAGCCCACGTACCCACACACAGCCTGCTCCCTCACTGCCTCCCAGAGCCCACATACCCACACACAGCCTGCTCCCCCATCCCCTCCCAGAGCCCATGTACCCACACACAGCCTGCTCCCCCACACCCCTCCCAGAGCCCACGTACCCACACACAGCCTGCTCCCTCACTGCCCTCCCAGAGCCCATGTACCCACACACAGCCTGATCCCCCACTGCCCTCCCAGAACCCACGTACCCACACACAGCCTGCTCCCTCACTGCCCTCCCAGAGCCCACGTACCCACACACAGCCTGCTCCCTCACTGCCCTCCCAGAGCCCATGTACCCACACACAGCGTGCTCCCCCACCCCCACTCCCAGAGCCCACGTACCCACACACAGCCTGCTCGCCCACCCCGCTCCCAGAGTCCACGTACCCACACACAGTCTGCTCTACCACCCCGCTCCCAGAGCCCATGTACCCACACACAGCCTCCTCCCTCACTACTTCCCAGAGCCCACGTTCCCACACACAGCCTGCTCCCCCATCCCCTCCCAGAGCCCACGTACCGACACACAGCCTGCTCCCCCATCCCCTCCCAGAGCCCATGTACCCACACACAGCCTGCTCCCGCACCCCCACTCCCAGAGCCCACGTACCCACACACATGCTGCTACCCCACCCCTGTCCCACAGCCCACGTACCCACACACAGCCTGCTCCCCCACCCCCACTCCCAGAGCCCAAGTACCCACACACAGCCTGATCCCCCACCCCCACTCCCAGAGCCCACGTACCCACACACAGCATACTCCGCCACCCCCCTCCCAGAGCCCATGTACCCACACACAGCCTGCTCCCTCACTACCTCCCAGAGCCCACATTCCCACACACAGCCTGCTCCCCCACCCCCCTCCCAGAGCCCACGTACCCACACACAGCCTGCTCCCTCACTGCGTCCCAGAGCCCACGTACCCTCACACAGCCTGCTACCTCACTGCCTCCCAGGGCCCACGTACCCACACACCGCCTGCTCCCCCATCCCCTCCCAGAGCCCATGTACCCACACACAGCCTGCTCCCCCACCCCCCTGCCAGAGCCCACGTACCCAGACACAGCCTGCTCCCTCACTTCCTCCCAGAGCCCACGTACCGACACACAGCCTGGTCCCCCACCACCCTCCCAGAGCCCACGTACCCACACACAGCCTACTCCCCCACCCCGCTCCCAGAGCCCACGTACCCACACACAGCCTGCTCCCTCACTGCCTCCCAGAGCCCACATACCCACACACAGCCTGCTCCCCCATCCCCTCCCAGAGCCCATGTACCCACACACAGCCTGCTCCCTCACTGCCTCCCAGAGCCCACATACCCACACACAGCCTGTTCCCCACCCCCGTCCCAGAGCCCACGTACCCACACACAGCCTGCTCCCCCACCCCCCTCCAAGAGCCCACGTACCCACACACAGCCTGCTCCCCCACCCCCACTCCCAGAGCCCATGTACCCACACACAGCCTGCTAGCCCACCCCACTCCCAGAGCCCACGTATCCACACAGAGCCTGCTCCCTCACTGCCTCCCAGAACCCACGTACCCACACACAGCCTGCTCCCCCATCCCCTCCCAGAGCCCACGTACCCACACACAGCCTGCTCCCCCACCCACCTCCCAGAGCCCATGTACCCACACAAAGCCTGCTCCCTCACTACCGCCCAAAGACCACGTACCCACACACAGCCGCATCCCCCACCACCCTCCCAGAGCCCACGTACCCACACACAGCCTGCTCCCTCACTGCCTCCCAGAGCCCACGTACCCACACACAGCCTGCTCCCTTACTGCCCTCCCAGAGCCCATGTACCCACACACAGCCTGCTCCCTCACTGCCTCCCAGAGCCCATGTACCCACACACAGCCTGCTCCCCCACCCACACTCCCAGAGCCCACGTACCCACACACACCCTACTCCCTCACTGCCTCCCAGAGCCCACGTACCCACACACAGCCTGATCCCCCACCACCCTCCCAGAGCCCACATACCCACACACAGCCTGCTCCCCCACCCCGCTCCCAGAGCCCACGTTCCCACACACAGCCTGCTCCCCCACCCCCCTCCCAGAGCCCACGTACCCACACACAGCCTGCTCCCCCACCCCCCTCCCAGAGCCCAAGTATCCACACACAGCCTGCTCCCTCACTGCCTCCCAGAGCCCACATTCCCACACACAGCCTACTCCCCCACCCCGCTCCCAGAGCCCACGTTCCCACACACAGCCTGCTCCCCCACCCCCCTCCCAGAGCCCACGTACCCACACACAGCCTGCTCCCCCACCCCGCTCCCAGAGCCCAAGTATCCACACACAGCCTGCTCCCTCACTGCCTCCCAGAGCCCACATTCCCACACACAGCCTACTCCCCCACCCCGCTCCCAGAGCCCACGTACCCACACACAGCCTGCTCCCTCACTGCCTCCCAGAGCCCACATACCCACACACAGCCTGCTCCCCCATCCCCTCCCAGAGCCCATGTACCCACACACAGCCTGCTCCCTCACTGCCTCCCAGAGCCCACGTACCCACACACAGCCTGCTCCCCCACCCCGCTCCCAGAGCCCACGTTCCCACACACAGCCTGCTCCCCCACCCACACTCCCAGAGCCCACGTACCCACACACACCCTACTCCCTCACTGCCTCCCAGAGCCCACGTACCCACACACAGCCTGATCCCCCACCACCCTCCCAGAGCCCACATACCCACACACAGCCTGCTCCCCCACCCCGCTCCCAGAGCCCACGTTCCCACACACAGCCTGCTCCCCCACCCCCCTCCCAGAGCCCACGTACCCACACACAGCCTGCTCCCCCACCCCCCTCCCAGAGCCCAAGTATCCACACACAGCCTGCTCCCTCACTGCCTCCCAGAGCCCACATTCCCACACACAGCCTACTCCCTCACCCCGCTCCCAGAGCCCACGTACCCACACACAGCCTGCTCCCTCACTGCCTCCCAGAGCCCACATACCCACACACAGCCTGCTCCCCCATCCCCTCCCAGAGCCCATGTACCCACACACAGCCTGCTCCCCCACACCCCTCCCAGAGCCCACGTACCCACACACAGCCTGCTCCCTCACTGCCCTCCCAGAGCCCATGTACCCACACACAGCCTGATCCCCCACTGCCCTCCCAGAACCCACGTACCCACACACAGCCTGCTCCCTCACTGCCCTCCCAGAGCCCACGTACCCACACACAGCCTGCTCCCTCACTGCCCTCCCAGAGCCCATGTACCCACACACAGCGTGCTCCCCCACCCCCACTCCCAGAGCCCACGTACCCACACACAGCCTGCTCGCCCACCCCGCTCCCAGAGTCCACGTACCCACACACAGTCTGCTCTACCACCCCGCTCCCAGAGCCCATGTACCCACACACAGCCTCCTCCCTCACTACTTCCCAGAGCCCACGTTCCCACACACAGCCTGCTCCCCCATCCCCTCCCAGAGCCCACGTACCGACACACAGCCTGCTCCCCCATCCCCTCCCAGAGCCCATGTACCCACACACAGCCTGCTCCCGCACCCCCACTCCCAGAGCCCACGTACCCACACACATGCTGCTACCCCACCCCTGTCCCACAGCCCACGTACCCACACACAGCCTGCTCCCCCACCCCCACTCCCAGAGCCCAAGTACCCACACACAGCCTGATCCCCCACCCCCACTCCCAGAGCCCACGTACCCACACACAGCATACTCCGCCACCCCCCTCCCAGAGCCCATGTACCCACACACAGCCTGCTCCCTCACTACCTCCCAGAGCCCACATTCCCACACACAGCCTGCTCCCCCACCCCCCTCCCAGAGCCCACGTACCCACACACAGCCTGCTCCCTCACTGCGTCCCAGAGCCCACGTACCCTCACACAGCCTGCTACCTCACTGCCTCCCAGGGCCCACGTACCCACACACCGCCTGCTCCCCCATCCCCTCCCAGAGCCCATGTACCCACACACAGCCTGCTCCCCCACCCCCCTGCCAGAGCCCACGTACCCAGACACAGCCTGCTCCCTCACTTCCTCCCAGAGCCCACGTACCGACACACAGCCTGCTCCCCCACCGCCCTCCCAGCGCCCACGTACCCACACACAGCCTGCTCCCCCACGCATCTCCCAGAGCCCACGTACCCACACACAGCCTGCTACCCCACCCCTGTCCCAGAGCCCACGTACCCACACACAGCCTGCTCCCTTACTGCCCTCCCAGAGCCCACGTACCCACACACAGCCTGCTCCCCCACCCCACTCCCAGAGCCCACGTACCCACACACAGCCTGCTCCCCCACCCCCCTCCCAGAGCCCACGTACCCACACACAGCCTGCTCCCTCACTGCCGTCCCAGAGCCCACGTACCCACACACAGCCTGCTCCCCCATCCCCCCCAGAGCCCATGTACCCACACACAGCCTGCTCCCCCACCCACACTCCCAGAGCCCACGTACCCACACACAGCCTGCTCCCCCACACCCCTCCCAGAGCCCACGTACCCACACACAGCCTGCTCCCTCACTGCCTCCCAGGGCCCACGTACCCACACACCGCCTGCTCCCGCACCCCCCCGCAGAGCCCATGTACCCACACACAGCCTTCTCCCCCACTGCCCTCCCAGAGCCCACGTACCCACACACAGCCTGCTCCCTCACTGCCCTCCCAGAGCACACGTACCCACACACAGCCTGATCCCCCACCACCCTCCCAGAGCCCACGTACCCACACACAGCCTGCTCCCTCACTGCCTCCCAGAGCCCACGTACCCACACACAGCCTGCTCCCCCATCCCCTCCCAGAGCCCACGTACCCACACACAGCCTGATCCCCCACCACCCTCCCAGAGCCCACGTACCCACACACAGCCTGCTCCCTCACTGCCCTCCCAGAGCCCATGTACCCACACACAGCCTGCTCCCTCACTACCTCCCAGAGCCCACGTTCCCACACACAGCCTGCTCCCCCACCCCCACTCCCAGAGCCCACGTACTCACACACAGCCTGCTCCGCCACCCCCCTCCCAGAGCCCACGTACCCACACACAGCCTGCTCCCCCACCCCCCTCCCAGAGCCCACGTACCCACACACAGCCTGCTCCCTCACTGCCCTCCCAGAGCACACGTACCCACACACAGCCTGATCCCCCACCACCCTCCCAGAGCCCACGTACCCACACACAGCCTGCTCCCTCACTACCTCCCAGAGCCCACGTTCCCACACACAGCCTGATCCCCCACCCCCCTCCCAGATTCCACGTACCCACACACAGCCTGCTCCCTCACTGCCTCCCAGAGCCCACGTACCCACACACAGCCTGCTCCCCCATCCCCTCCCAGAGCCCACGTATCCACACAGAGCCTGCTCCCTCACTGCCTCCCAGAGCCCACGTACCCACACACAGCCTGCTCCCTCACCCTCCCTCCCAGAGCCCAGACTCCCAGGTTAAAACTCCCAAATCCAGCATTCTTTCTCATGAGGCAGAAACAGAGGCCTAGGGTTGGGAGCAGGAGACACCAGCCAGATCAGCGACAGGAGCCCAGGGCACGGCAGTCAGAGTTGGTTTGGTGGTAAGGAGGGATGGGCAGCAGCTGCCAGGGAGCCCAGGCTGGGAGCAGCAACAGGGAGCAAGGCCCAGGCTGGTAAGCTGGAAGCCCAGGCCGGGGGAGAGGCAGTTAGTCACAGGGGCTGGGTGGGAAGCCACGGCCCTGGGAAGCTGCAGCTGGGGCAAGGCAGGAAGCTGTGGCCTGAGGAAGTTGCGGCTGGGGAGGGGTGGCTGGCAGCTGGCAAGCAGGTGTCAGGATGCCGCTGTTAGGGAGCCCAGGAACAGGGGCTGAGGCCAGTGTGGTGGTGGGGAAGGTGGAGGTCAGGGCATAATTGACCACCTCTGGTCCGGCAAAATCTATGGACTGCCACTCAGATCCCAAGGGTGTCAGACCAGGGAGGTTGAACCTGTAGCTGGAAGATGTTTGCTATGGCCCTAGTTTAGAAAAGCACCAGCACACGCTAAACTTTAAGTGTTAATGTTAGTGGGACTGAGAGGTCTCTGCACGCTTAAATACTGCACTGAATCTGGGCAATGCAAATTAAAACATTGGTTGAAGACCACATGTATTTAGTCACTTCTCAGAAGTGTCCCCAGAGAATTTCACAATGGGGAATTACCTGAATTAAATTACCAAAGATCACCCAGCAGTCTGGGCAGGGTTAGCTGCACCATCACCTAGAAAAATGGCTTAATTGTTTTGGATGTCATTGCCTGTAAAATCAACAGGCTGAAATTCAGGGTTATAAGCCACTGAAATCCTCAAAATCAGGTTTAATAGTACTTACGGTTTCTAGACCAGAACACTAAGCAGCAGGTAAATGTAATAAACTTGATTGATGTTATTTCACCTATGCCTTGGGAAATTGGCAGACAGATCAATAATCTGGCTACAAGTGACCTTTTCCATATGTAAACATCTGTTCCGGCTAGCATGTATATTTTTTCAATTTTTTATAAAAATAAAAGATTAGTATTTTAATTATTAGCAGTTGAAGTATATGCAAACAAATAGCTTTGCAACCAAATAAGTATGACAATTTTTTGAAATTCCTTTTAGTCCTCAAATTTCATCCAGCATTATTAGAAGACTATCACACTTAAGAGACTACTGTTTGTCAGACTCCTCAGAAACTAGTTTAAACACATTATCAGTCTTATTATTGCTCTATACATCAGGAATGCAAGCTATTTTACAAGTGTTAATTAAGGGCCTCTTTCTGGCACCCTTGTTCATGTTATTCTATGCACAGTAATTGTAATCAACAAAATTACTTACAGGGTAATATACTAGCCAGAGTGAATAACTATGGCCCCAACAGACTTATCTAAGGTCATACTAGTGACTCAACAGCAAAGCTGAGCTCAGGTGATGCTACAGGTATGAGGCATACTTTAATGGAGTGGGGCCGGGGGGTTGGGAACTGAGCCCAGAAGTCCTGGGCTTCATTCAGAAAATACTGTTCTCTTCATTTGGAAGAGTTTCAGTTTAGTTTGCAACTGAATTCATGAACCCTAGAGTAATTCTGGAAAGCATAGATTCCCACTTACTAAGCCTCACAGTGTATGCCTGGGGAAAACCCATAGATTATTTTTGAAAAATAGGCCCATTTAGAGCTTGTCTGCTTTATAAATGTCACAGAGGTGAAAGTCAGCCAGTATAGCCAGGTATGCTGTACAGGCGAGAAAGTGGCCAGGAAAGGCTGGTATGCCGCACCAACTGTTTATAGGCAGTATAGCATATCGGAAAGACACTGCACCTACCTCCTCAGCCCCTCCCCTGAACAGCTTCCCCCACGCCCATTGAACACCAGCAGCCTCAGACGAGAACGGGTCTGGAGGAGGTGCGGAGAGAGGTGGAAGTAGTATGGCAGCCACAGGTGCTGCTCCTTCCAGCAGGGAAAGGAGAAGAACCCCAAGCACTGTCCTCCAGGGGCCCACTGCTGTAGAGTCAGAGCAGAGGCAGCAGGCAGGGTTGGGGCCGCTACTCCTTTCTCTGCTGGCAGGAGCACAGCTGGGAAAGCAGCAGAACTGCAGGCAGCACCTCTGGCTGGCCTACCACCCCCAGGGTAATGCGAGATGGGGAGGAGAAGGGATGAGCACAGGAGCCCTGAGCTGAGGCGAAGTAACATTGTGAGGGAGTCCCATACCCACCACTTGTGTGTGCCTCTCCCACATCAGGAAGAAATTAGTGTTATTTTCACCTTTGATGTTGGGAGATCCAGTTAGAACACTGACGAGCCTTGCAGTTCAGACAGACCTTGTTAACCATATTTTAACTATGTACCTGAACTGTCCCAAAGCTCTGGGCATGGCCAGTACACTTCCCAGTAGAGGCAAGACTCTCCAATAGACAGTCATAAAAATCTGCCAGCCTCAGATTGCATGCATCATCATATCTGCAGCAGCTGCTTCCTTGTTCAGATGTTAAGACAGTAAATTTAGGAGAGCTCCTATACACAGATATAGCATGGATGGGAGGAAGCCAGAAAGAACCAGACTCTGGGTGAAAAATGAAATGCTGACCAGCAGAAGATTACTGTAGCCTTTTAAGGTGGACAGCATTAAAATCATTCCTCCCCTTCTTGGAAGGGAAATTCATGCAGGAACTAGTTAGCCTATCATGTTTACATTCAGAGCAATGGACTTCAGTTTACTGTGCACTAAATTATTATAAGATCTTCAAAGAGGAATAGTCATGCTGGCATTCAGGCAAATTTTAAACAAGTGGGCCTTGCAGTTGTTTATTGGAATGGCTCTTGCATGCATTCTAAGCATTGCAGTTCTATGTGTTTGAAGAAGAATTTGCTTACGAAAGGTGAGCTTCATCCCACATGAAAAGCTGTGAGGACCAGGATTTATCTAAGCCTTCAAAAACAACACATCAAGTTCCGTAGCCCTTATGCTGACTCACTGCATGTGGTGAATTTCATCTCTTGCTCTATTGTGGTCATATTATTACAGATACACAATGCACTCCTCCAGTGAAGCGCAAGGAGTGATTCCCATGGGAGCAGAAGCAAATCATTTGTTGCACTATGGATCCTTGAGATCATTTTACAATTATGCACAAGCAGATAATTTTAATTTCATGAAGATTTCTGGTCTGAATGGTCTCTTCTTCAGGAGCTATTCTAATGAGAACACCATATTTGACAAAACACAAAATAAAGGGCATCTTTCATCTGTATCCTTGCCACCATCTCCACCTCAGATATTATGGGCCTTCTACATAGCAAAGCTCAGCAATAGCATGAAGCAGACTCCAAAGTACAAGCCATACTAGAAAAAGTTTATATGTGGTACGCAACTAATATCTGCAACAAGTTCAAGGATATGCTCCAAGTCTGATCATATTTTGAATTTGCATTGTATTTCTTTTCAGATAAAGACATCTCTACACATCAGAAATAAACCCTGACATACTCTGTTGCCATGTCAGAGGAATGATTAAGGCACAAACAAGATTAGATTAGGAACATCTGCTCATATTGTAGAAGCATCATGATAGATGGCTCAGCCAGGATCAGGATGCTACTGCACTAAACCCTGTGCAAACACCCTAGAAGATACTTTCTTGGCCTGGAGAATACACAATATTAGGAATTCCTTAAATCAGTACCTAATGCAATCACTCTATGTACAACTGTAATTCCTTTTAGTCAATATAATTACACAGCCTGTAAATAATTAATCAGTTATACGCAGTGGAGAATGAATTAATAACATTTTTTTCTCAAAGTGCCATCTCACAATGGTCCTCATTCAACAAAGTACTTAAATATATGCTAAAGTACTTTGGTGAACGAGGAAGAGCACACATATATGTTCATAGTTCAGCTGGGTTCTGAGGCCTCTACCTAACATGCAGGTTTGCAAGTAATGCTATTGGCTCTACTGGGACTACTCTAGCCATCGACAACTCTTGCAGTTTTATGATGGGTTTTGCAATATGGGATATTTTCCTTAAAGCCCTGGCTCTTGGAGATACAGTCATTAGCGCAGTTAAAACTGAAGTAACTGTATCAACTTTCTAACCTTGTGTAAACTGGGGCTCTTCAGGCTCATGCTGACGTCCATTTTCCATGTGATAGTATGGAGAACTAGGGACGATGGCCAAGCTCAGAGAGATTGGTTTTGCTGTGTCTTCACACACGCGGCAAAATTGAACTCCAGAAGATCTATTGCTGTGCAGCAATCTTCCTTGTAGTGTAGACATACCCTAGAATATCTGAGATTGACTTTGTTCTCTAGAACGAAGACCAGGCCTTAGTATTGCTTTCTCAGCCAACTCTAATTAAGTCTTCCTGATGGAGGTGCTTGATAGAACTCTAGCTAAGGCTTCCTAGTGAGCACCCTGTCACAAGGGCAAAGAGATTTGCTCAATCAGGGTCAAAGAGAAGTATTTGATGATGCAAATGGTTCCAGGGATTTTACTGGGACTACTTGTAGTGTAATGTTGTATTCAAAATGAGGAAAGGACAGCAGATCACAGCCTAGGGAAGAATATCACTTTTTTCTTTTTAAACAAGGGACTCTTTCACCAAGGCAGCTACTGGTACTATTAGGGAGTTAAGCTGTTAATAAATCATAGACGTTTGACATGTAAAAGAAAATCTGTTAGCTCATCTAGTTCTTCCCTTTGCTAGAGCAGATCAGTTCTGTAAAGTTTAGTATCCTCAGCCTGGCTGTAGGCTTCAAGCATGGGAGTCTTACCTCACCACTTTCCTGAGCAGGAACATTGCCCATGAAAAGTGGGCGCGTCAGGGTTTCCCTGCTCCTCTATAATCCCTGCCTGCTCTAAGGGACCCTTAAAGATCACTTGGGATGAAGGCCAGCCCAGATGGGTGCCAGATTTAGCAGATCCATAAGTGACTGAAAATCACCACAACTTCGGCACCCAGGAGCACCTGGTCATTCTTCTCCAGGTACGCTAGGTAAGCATGGGCAGTCACTGTTTTATTTTGTTCTTTATCTGTATTCAAGTCTTCAGCTGCCAGGATGTTCTTTTGGTTAGGGGGCTCTTCGAGGACTTGGGTGACCCAGATCCTATTTCCTGCTGTGTCGCAGACTCCCTTTATGACCAGATGCAGCACTTACTTGCTCTGTGCCTCAACTCCTCATTGGCTAAATAAGAATAACTGCAATTCCTTGCTGTCAAGAAGGATAAATAGCACTGTTAAGAAGTGTTAAGAGGATAAATAGTATTTAAGTGCATAATATGAGTGAATTCATGTCAGATAGATGTCTTTCCCATATGGAGATTTACATTGTGAAAAAGATCATGGGATGTTGAATGGAATAATAACAATTAGTGGGAAAATTTTCAAACTCACAAGCCCCATTGCTACTAAATCTTGCAAAATAATCTAGATTTCCAGCAAGAAACATCTATAAAATAAAGAAATAATGCAAGGCAGAATAAGGAATTAACCACAGCATGAGACCTCCTAACTTTAAAGCAAGAGACAAAAAACTCTGCTTTATCATTTCTCCAAAACTTGTAAAGAACTTAGGTCATTTCAGTTTTGTTAGGATAAGAATCTTATTCTGCTGCTCCCTGCCACATAGTCACAGACAGATTTGTTCTGTGTTGTAGTGACATATGTGTTTCCAGATGTTAATATTTTATCATGCCCTTTTCTGCTGTTTTTATCAGGGAACATTCACACAAACTGTACCATAAATCCTCCCTCACTTCATATACTATATCTTATAAGATACCCTTATAAACATACACATACAGATATATTAAGCCTAGCAAATGTACTAGGAGATTTATCACACTACTTGTATAAATGTGCTATTATTCTTAATCTTGTGATTAATATGGACTGGCACTACTTTACAGATTTATTATTGACCGTTTGTCCATTAATTTTCATTGCTTCCCCAAGCTACCACCCTTGCACATCTGCAGACTGCTCCCTGCTTTTGCCTCAGAAGGTTTAGAGAGCATTTCTCAGCTGGACTTCACAACAAAGAGACAGCTCTGAAGAGTGATTAAAATAAAATAAAAAATTTAAAAAACAAAAGGAAAAGGGGGAAAAACTCACTGTCACTGGTGCTCTTCATCTGCTCAAGCTCAGACTAGCTGGAATGGTTTTTAATTGTAGGCAGGTAATGTGTTACCTCAAAAAGCCAGCTGTTGCTATAGCAAATGGACCCAGGGCAGAGACTTTCTCATCCAAGAATGGATGAGCTTGCAGAGGATGTAGAAACACTAATACAGCTCTCAGATCAAGACAAGCCTTACTGATTTAAGATCCTTCTGACTGTAAAACTTGGGTGAGACATAATTCAGCGTGGACTTTGATTCATTTTGAAAAGATTTACACTATAACTTTCAATGAAGCTCTAGTTAATATAGTGTCTTCCTTCATTACCATAAGAGAGTTCCTTTAAGCTACCCCCCCCATGAACATTACTTGAAGCATTTTTGTCTGTTCTGAGTTAATAACAAATACCAAGTGTGTGTTCATGAGAAGATTCCAGAGATGCTTCCAGGATACTGCACTGGGAATAAAGCATTCTCTTATTTAAAGTTTCTTCCTCAGCCAGAGAAGTAGTCATTTAAAAAACAAAACAAATAACCCCTTGCATATTTTCAATACCAGCTTAATTATAATAATGTTTAGGAAACCTTCCCTAAACGAGAATTCTCAGTGACAATGAGTGCCATAATTTTATATGCAAATCAGATTAATAAATTTAAAAAATTTGCCTGCATATAAATGAGAAAGCAGTCAATTTATATGCCTAATTATAACTTTGAGCCTTTTCAGTGTGCAAACTTTGCTAGGAATGTTTTTCATGACGACAGATTTACCCAAAAAAACCTGTTTAAAAAAAGATGCTTTTAATATCTATCATTAAATTATTTACAAAGTTTGTCTCTGAAGTGTCATCATTTTATATGGTCCATGACCGGAGGGGAGAAAGGGACTGTAGAGCAGGAGGACAGTATATAACAATTTGCAGCTGTATTTGTTTAGCTTGCTAAGAATGGATATTCATGAGGTAACATGAAGGGATGGGCATAATCGGATCAAATGGGTGAATAATTTGATGGTGAGAGTTATTATATTTTAACACATGGATTAAAATACTAGAAGTGGCATCAGATAAAAAGATATAGAACCCCCAAGAGGGAAGGGGAGAAATATGTTTGGGGAGAGACCTTGAGTATCCATCCCCCATCCTTGCAGAAAGGTTTACCCTCTAAATTTGGAGCCAATGTAAGCTTGTTTAAAAATACCTGATGTGTCCTTTTTTAATTTTTTTTTCTTTTACAAGTGAGGTTAGTGCTAAGGAAAGGTGAAGGTGATGTATCTGTAGGCTATGAAATCTATATCGTCCACATATTCAAAGAAGAGACACAATATGGGCAGTGGCATGTATACATCTTGGTAATATTTAGATCACCTGGGAAAAAACTAGATAAATTAGATGCAAGTTTCCACCCCAACCCAATTGTCGCATGTCTTAAAGCATCAAGACCACCACCAAGAGTTCTGTGCACATGCTTACCCAATCCTTTCCCGCTCTCATGAGCGTGCCGAAAAAGCTGGCCACAAGTACCATCTGCATGGAAGGTTTCATGGTCCACCACAGCACAAGATTAAGAAACCACCAATGTATTTTTCTTTGACTATCAAACACTCCTAAAATAATAATAACTTTTGGACACTACCTGCCTGGGGTCAAATTCAAACAAGTTACCTAGAGGTAAAAGACAGCAAAACCTATTATCAGTTCTTACTCTGTTGTGCATATTTCTCTCTTTCTTAATGAAAAATTTATCAACATAAGGGTCCAGTCAAATCAATTCCTGCTATGAGGCTTTCAGACCTGGGATGAGCTTGGCTCGTACAGCACATTTCTATGTATGTACACTTATCTATAACTAAATCTATATATATCAACACTGTACCTATCTGACCAATTCTCTGTATCTATTTATAAAGAGGTCACATCTCTCTCTGCTTTGTTCTTGGTATTCCTCCTCTTTTGCTCCCATTCTCTAGCTCCACAATGCTTTTTTCTTCCTAACTGCACTTCTACTACCACCCCAGATCTTAAAAAGAGAGGAGAGGTTCCATACTTCTCTGTTCACTGTAAGAGGCAGTAGGCCCCAAAGAAACTAGGCCCAATGCCCTTTGTACAGGTAAATTTTTAGCCCTGCAGCTCAAGCCAAAGTCAGCCGACCTGGGCCAGCCATTACTGTGCCATGGGGCTTTTATCTCTGTGTAGATGTACCCTCACAGTACATCACTGCTGCACTGTGATGACCACAGCTTATGCTTTAACTACTGAAGAGTAGAGATGGTGGGTCGTACCTGATCTCCACAGTAAGGTGGCCACTGCCTTAATTTCCCTTGAAAGTTAAATTCTGAAACAAAACCTATACATTGGGGTGAGCAAATTTTATGTTGGGTCCCACTTTTTGTCCTTGCAATTAACAGGGCCCCCAAACCTGTCAAATGTAATCCCAACCAATGGAAATTTTGGTTATGTTCATATGAAAAAAACCTTCTTTTGTCATGTGTAAGAAAATAAGTGAAAACTTTATTAATTGGTATATAAATGTGAATACATGTACATAAGAAGCGTGACATATTTCAAGATTTTTAATGAGATGGATAAGCCTCAGACCCAGCAGCCAATCGTGCTGCACCATACTTGCAAAATCTCATGCCCCCAACCTGAAGGCCCACATCCCACCACTTTGCTCATCCCTGATGTACATCAGCCTCTCCATGACAACAAAACTCTAGGAAAACTGAAGCCTGTGCAGAAGTCCAAGCTTTCACCCATATTCTCTCTCCATTAAGCATCAGAATGTGATAATCTTCAACCAGTCTCATTTTCTTTGGATACAACTAAAACATCTGCTGGTTTTTCAAAGGTGAAGCACAACTCCCACCTTCCTCTTCTAAGGGCTCCTAACTTTTGCTCTGGACAAGGAAGCCAGTGTCAAGTATGATCCTTAACTCTCCCCACTCCTGTACCCTCAGCATCATCCCTCTCCCAGATCAGTGCCTGATGGCCAACAGCAATTATCTATGATACATTTTTATTGCTTCCTAGCCTGGAAGGCCCCTCTCAGCCTGGGTTGGAGATCCTAGTGCTCAAAGAACCTCGGATTAACGTAGCACCATAATTAATTTCAAACATTGAGGGTAATTTGGTAATGAGAACCTCATGATTAGAGATGGACTCAACTGCCAAATTTGCATACTGGTTTGGGTCCAAAATTTTCCTTTTGGGATTTTGAAGCCAAGTTTTCTGAAAATATAGATTCCTTGAGTTCTAGTCAAAATTTTTGCAATGGAATGTTTTACACTGAATAATGTTGATTTGGTGAAATTAAAAATGTATCATGGGAACAATGTCAATTTTGACAAAATTATATTTAGCTAAAATCACAACAAAGCATTTAAATAAATCAATTTGGAGTATTTCAAATTTCATTTTCAAATGACTTCATTTGAAAATATATTTTCTAAAATAAAAAATATAAATAAAAATTAAAAAATATGAAGAAGTCAAAACTGAAACACGTTTCAGTTGGGCCAAAACATTTCTCAAGGCAAATTTCAGTTTTATTTTTTTATTTCATTCAAATTCAGAACAAATATAAATTACTATTTCTTACATATAGGAATTCCTTATTTTGACCAGTTCCAGATATGAGTGTGATCATGTTAATGAGATAGTGTAACAGGATTATGAGGATGAATGCAGAAGCACCTCTTTTAAGTTGCTGAGCATGCCTAGTGTGAGCTAGATACCTTAGGAGACATAGGCTGAACTGAATACATGTACAGTTAATAGAACTATTTTGCCTTCTCTCCTGATAAACCTGAGTGCTCTCTAAACATTACTTGAGCCTTTATATAAGTAGGGGACAATTGCAAAGTTCAGATACAGATCCTGAGACAAACTTCTCCAAACTTGGGAGTTTTGGTTTAAGTCCAGTCCCAGCCATAATCTGCATATTGTTTCTGATATTTACTACAGAAGACACCTGATTTTGCTGTATTGAGTCCAATACTAATCTTAATTTAACCTACAATGAAATCTATGATTTCAGGAGGGGTCCCTGCTGTCCATACTGGCCACACATGGGCCTCAGTTCACTTTCTGAGTTGTATCACTTCCAGCATTGCAACTGCAAATTCCAGCTGTCTCAAAACTGAGTGGCATGTCCAAGAGGACCAGAGCTGAGCCTACCAACAGATGCACTCATTCAATACCCCTCCCACTTCCATGATGATTCCGATGGATCTCTGCCTGTTGCTAACAGTATTACTACCACCCATCCTTGCAAGGAGTGAATGTCCTTCCAAAGTAGCTACCAACAGTGTGATGGCAAAAGCGAACCTAGCGACAGGTCTGTGTCACTCCTGGCTAATAGAGAGCAGTACTTGAAATGACTTCAGACTACAGTCCAGCCAAATAAGTAGACATTTCTTTATATGCCCTTAAACAAACTGACTCTCACCACAGCTCTACACCACAATGAAATCAATGAAATACTAAATGTGATTACAGTCAAACTACAGTGGGTCAGTTAATACAAGCTAGTCATTCTCCATTGACTTCAGTGGAGTTACGCCAATTTACATAATCAGATATCCCTGAAATTGATGAGAAAACATTCAATATTTGCAGTCAATGTTGGCAACTTAAAGCCTTAAAAACATGCAGGAAATCTTAATTATATGTATTTTGGGAAATATATATGAAAACGAATGTATTACTTAGATCACCTGGATTGGAAAATGTTTACCCTAAATGGGAGCAAGGGTATTTTTTATTTTCAGATCTGTTTATTATTAGTACCAGCAAGGGCATATATTTCTCCACTGGCTGCTGAGGGATTAACTATTTTAAATTGTTTCCAATAACATCAATTATGTAAATATTTCTTTTTTCCTGAATTGGAGTAGAATTATAGTATAGAGAACTCTAAAAAGACAATAAATAGTTCTAGAGACAAATATTGCTGTCTTCACACATGCAAAATTCCTATTCAACACACAGAAAATTTTACTTACATAGACCTAGGCATCCTTCAGTCTGCGTAGACTATGGATCGCACCCTTCGTAACTCCATTTAAGATCGTCATTTGCAGCGTTGACTGTGACTGTGGAGGCCCAAATGAGAGTGACAGTCCTTGCTACAGCTGCTGCATATGTCGTGGGTGTCTGGCAAGTCCTTGCTGTCCTTTCTACAGGCACGCTTCTCCTCTGCCAGCTGTCTGATCTTCATCTCGCCCTTCTGAAGGCCCTTCTGTAGTTCCTGCTTCCAGCTGCTGCGGTTGTCTGCCAGTTCGTCCCAACTATCTGGGTCGATGTCTACCTCCTTGAGGTCCCTCTTACAGACATCTTTATAGTGCAGTTGGGGGCATCTGGGAGGTCTTTTGCCAGAGGCTAGCTCGCCGTACAGGATGTCTTTTGGGATCCTTCCATCATTCATCCTGTGGATGTGGCCAAGCCAGTGGAGCTGCCGCTGCCTGAGGAGGGTATGCATGGTTGGAATTCCAGTTTGCTCGAGGACAGCACTGTTGGGCACTCTGTCCTTCCATGATATCCCAAGAATGTGCCTGAGGCAGCACAAGTGGAAGACATTCAGCCTCTTTTCCTGGAGGGCGTACAAGGTCCAAGACTCGCTGCCATAGAGGAGGGTGCTGAGGATGCAGGCTCTGTAGACTTGCATTTTGGTGTGAGTGTACAGCTTGTTGTTGTTCCACACTCTCTTGCTAAGTCTGAACAGAGTTGTGGCTGCTTTTCCAATCCTGTTTAGCTCAGTCTCCAGCAACAGGGTGTCGGTGATGGTGGACCCGAGGTAAGTAAACTCATGGATGACCTCTAGCATGTAATTGTCAATGCTGATTGATGGAGGTTCAGCAACGTCCTGACCAAGTACGTTTGTCTTCTCTAGGCTGATGGTAAGCCCAAAGTCCTTGCATGCTTTGGAGAACTGATCCAGCAGTTTTTGAAGCTGGCCTTCTGTGTGTGTCACTACAGCAGCGTCGTCTGCGGACAGCATGTCTCTAATGAGCATTTCCCACACCTTAGACTTAGCCTTCAGCCTTGCAAGATTAACCAGTTTCCCATCAGATCTTGTGTGCAAAAAGATGCCCTCTGTTGAGGACCCAAAGGCGTGCTTCAGGAGGAGTGCGAAGAAGACCCCGAACAATGTTGGAGCAAGGACGCATCCTTGTTTGATGCCACTACTGATGCTGAAGGCATCCAATGATGTGCCATCATATTGGATGGTTCCTCTTGTGTCTTCGTGGAAAGACTGGATCATTTGAGTAGCTGTGGTGGACAGCCTATCTTGTGGAGCAATTCAAACAGTCCATCCCTGCTGACCAAGTCAAAAGCCTTGGTCAAGTCGATGAAAGCGACATAGAGTGGCTTCCTCTGCTCCCTGCATTTCTCCTGCAGCTGCCTCAGGGAGAAGATCATGTCAATGGTAGATCTCTCAGCGCGGAATCCACACTGGGATTCAGGACACACCCTCTCAGTGAGCTTCTGGAGTCTGCTGAGGATGACACAAGCGAACAATTTACCAGTGATACTTAGGAGGGAGATTCCATGGTAAACTGTAGCAGTCACTTCTATCTCCTTTGTCCTTATACAAGGTTACAATGTTGGCATCCCGCATATCCTGTGGAACCTCACCCTCTCTCCAGCACAGGCACAACAGCTAATGTAGGGGTTCCAGAAGTGTGTCCAAGGCACACTTGATTACCTCTGGTGGTATACCATTCTGGCCTGGGGCCTTTCCTACTGCAGTGCTGTCAATAGCTTTCTTCAATTCGACCACAGCTGGTTCCTGGTCCAGCTCGTCCATGACTGACAGGAGCTCGACGGCGTTGAGGACTGTATCAACCACAATGTTCTCACGTGAGTACAGCTCGGAGCAGTGCTCGACCCATCACTCCATCTGTTTGGCTTTGTCAGTGATGACTTCACCAGATTTGGATTTCAGAGGTGCCATCTTGTTCTGGATGGGTCCCATTGCCTTCTTTATGCCCTCGTACATTCCCCTGAGATTACCAGAGTCAGCACAGGTCTGGATACTGCTGCATAGCTTAAGCCAGTAGTTGTTGGCACAGCGCCTGGCTGTCTGCTGTACTATTTTTCCAGCTACCCTGAGTGCTTGCTGGGTACTCTGACTCGGTGAGCGTTTATACTCCAGAAGTGCAATGCGCTTTTTTTCGATGACTTAAATCATCTCATCAGAGTTACCTTCAAACCAGTCATTTGTGTTTCCAGCTCTTCTTCCAAACACTGACAAGGCCGTATTGTAGATTGTGTCCCTCAGATGCTGCCATCTGGATGTTGCATCAGCACCCCCAGGGCTGCTGTGCAGATTCTCCTCAAGGGTCTCTCCGAACATTTCGGCTTTTTCTGAGTTTGCCGTCTCTCTGGCATCAATGTGGGGCCTTCCAGTTCATTTAGAATGGTGCAGCTTCTTAGGTCTCAGCTTGAGCTTGGAGCAGACTTGTGCATGATCTGTATTGAGGTCGGCACTATGGTAGCTGCGTGTCAGGAGGATGTTTTTGAGGTTGCTGCGTCTGGTGATGACCAAGTCTAATTTGTGCCAGTGTTTCAAATGTGAGTGTCTCCATGACACTCTGTGCTGTGGCTTGGTTCGGAAAAATGTGTTTGTGATGCACAGATTGTGGTACGTGCAAAGTTCGAGGAGACACTGTCCGTTGTCATTCATTTTTCCCACACCGAAGTGACCTAGGCAAGAGGGCCATGACTCACAATCGGCTCCAACTCTTGCATTGAAGTCACCCAAAAGGTATAATTGTTCATGAGCAGGTATTTGCACTATGGCAGCACTGAGCTCATCATAGAACTTGTCCTTTGCTTCTGGTGTGGCGTTCAGGGTTGGAGCATAAGCGCTGATCAGGTGGACGGGACTGGCGCTGGTTTGAAGTTTGACCTGAAGGAGTCTTTCTGATCCACTCATGACTAGTTCTACCATTTGCAGAAGGGTGTTTCTGATGGCGAAGCTGACACCGTGCTCCCTGGGTTCCTCTTGGGCTTTGCCCTGCTAGAAAAAGGTGTAGTCCTTTTCCTTTAGGGATCCAAAACTGCGAGTCGCATCTCCTGCAAAGTGGCGATGTCAGCTTGGAGCCTCTTCAGTTCCTCGTTGATGACAGCGGTCTTTCAGGTGTCGCTGATGTCCTGAAGATCTTCAGTCAAACCGGTCAACGTGGTCCATACATTCCAACAAGCAAGCTTGAAACTTCAATGATTTCCTTTTCTTAATAATTTTCTTGTTGATTTATCTGATGCTCATTTCAGTCACTTGTCAGGTTTGGAAACCTTAAACCTCATGCACCGAGTGAGGCAAGTGAACTGTGGTGAGACAGTACCCTACTGGCTGGGGGCTGCCTAGCTTAAGGTGGGCGTTGACTGTCCAATGAGATGCGATGATCTCTCCCACCATCGGAAGCAACCCCTGGCGCTAGTTCTCTACGCCAATCGAGCAAGAGCTTATAACCGGTATCTGTTGCCTCCCGTGTTGGTTCAACACTGTTAAGCAAAGCTGGAGTATCTCTCCAGGTGTGAGCCTGGGCAATTTTTATGGAGACCCTGGGCTGCCCAGACACCAGGTTCCCCCTCTCAGCTTTACTGATATAGTCGAAAGGAAAGGATAACCTCTACATCTGGTACCAGCTCAGCTGCAGGAGTTGCCAGGATAGTGCCAGAAGTTGACACAGAACCGCCTTAGGACTTCCCTCCTGATTTTCTGTCAGGGTTTACTTCCTTAGCCGTACTCATTTCCAGGACCACCCACAAGGCAATGGGGTGTCTTCCTCCGCCTTCACAGGAGTTGTCGATTTGCAGCATCACACCTCCTGGTCCGCCATTGAGACTGTGCATTAGAAGGGAGAAGGAACAAGTCCCTCCATAAGGTCGGTATGTGAGACAGACCAGACCTCCCTCACTCTGTTTCGCCTGTGAGCTGATGCAGTTGCCCGGGGGATGGCGTCACTGTAATGCACAACAGCTGCTAGGAGCCAACAGTGAGAGCTGAGTGGTGGGTGAGGACCAGTGCTTCTGTCCGCCTGAAAAGGCGCAGCTGCTGGAGAGTCAAAGGTACCACCTCTACCCCAGACACCCCATATCCCCCTACTTACATAAAAACTAAATAAAACTATAAAAGTGCACTTAGGCCTGTCTGCCATAGATATCCTGTATGACTTTGGTTAAGTCACTTTATTATCATGTGTCTCAGTTTCCCAGTCTGTAACAGTGGGACAATATTTTTTTCCTACACTGTCTTGTCTACTTACACAATCCTACATTGCGTTGCAACTGGATGTGTGACTGAAGCTGGTGTGAACTTTAATCTAGCTAGCTTCCTAAAAATATCAGTAAAAGAAATAGCAGCCCAGACGTTGCCCCAGACTACCAGAGCAAGTATGTATCCAGGTTTCTAAATGAACTTATACAACCCACATAAATCCCAATTACCACCTCTTTACTGATATTTTAGATAAGATAATTCTATTAAAACTAGTACATGTATGACTACCTGAGTTCATTTACACCTTTGATAGCAGCATGGGCATATCCAAACAGTGTAAGATCTTTAGTACAGGTAATGTCTTTTACCATGTGTGTGTTCAGACCTAGCACAATAGTACCTTAATCAAAGAAATCATAAAATTCTGCAAGAGTTGCCTCAAGTTGTGCAGTGCGGTTGTTGGAGGACAACAGTTTGCTGGAAGGTGTAGTCCTCCCTCCCTGTAGTTCCAAGGAATCATAGTGCAAAGAACTCCATGGCTCTTTTAGGAGATGGTTGCTCTTCTGTCCCCCTCCCACTTTGTGCGCGACTCCTGTAGAAGAAGCTATGCTGCCATTGACCATGTACCCTCAGAAATCAGTGTGGCAACCTCAGTAGATATTCCAGGATCTAACCATCTATTTGCTGAGCAGGTTAACCTCCTGGTCATGTAATGGGCCAAACCCTGCCCACATATGAGAGAGTCTGGTGAACACTCTATGAACAGAAACACATCTGTTGCTTTTTCTTTGTGGTGTTTTTTTTCCTGTGCATGCGTTCTTTTCCTGGAGTGGATGATCCAACCAATCATTGGGTGTTTAAAAGCCCCCTTTCTCCCAAGCAGTTTACATTGAGTCACCAGTCACCCCACTTTCAATGGACATTGGCGCTTTATGCTCAGGGAAGTGAAAAAGCTGCCTTTTGATTATGCAGTAGCCGTACTGGAAGGTGCCCAAATTGCTGATGAACCATTTGGCTCAAGTCTTCAAAAGAACAAACAGATTAATGGGCTTCCTCCTACACCTCAGCACAGCCCTCCCTCTGAGTGCTTTTAATATCCTGTCCTTTATGAATGACTTCAATGCTCACTTCGTGTTATGTGACCCTCTTAAAATATATTGCTAGGATGGATATTCCCTGACCACCACCTTTGGCATTTTTGTCTTGTGACACTTTCTGCCTCTAAAGTTGTGTTCTGAAGTATACACTGAGTGAATGCAATAGTTTATTATGCAGCATGAACTGAAATACTAACTTAAGTGAGCTTCTCTGGAGCCACAAATGTCTGAGGTGCTCAGCACTATACCCATATGCCCCACTCATGATCCCAATGTGCTCAATATCTGCGGTACTCTTCCTAAGCAAGAGCTGCAGGAGGAATGGGACTTGCAACCTAAACTATGTATATTGCCATTCACAGTTTCTTTCCATGAGACTTCCCCCTTGAGCTGTTGCAAGAACTCCATATCTCTGTTAGGAGATGATTGCTCCTCTGTCCCTCTGACCCCTTTGTGTTTGTCTCCTGTAGAAGAAACTATGCTGCCTTTGAACATGTACCCTCAGAAATAAGAACATAAGAACATAAGAATGGCCATACTGGGTCAGACCAAAGGTCCATCCAGCCCAGTATCCCGTCTGCCAACAGTGGCGAATGCCAGGTGCCCCAGAGAAGGAGAACAGAAGACAATGATCAAGTTATTTATCTCCTGCCATCCATCTCCTGCCCTTGTACTGAAGGCTAGGGCACCATACTTTACCCCTGGCTAATAGCCATTTATGGACCTAACCTGCAAAAATTTATCGAGCTCTTTTTTAAATCCTAATAGAGTCCTGGCCTCCTCCGGCAAGGAGTTCCACAGGTTGACTGTGCGCTGTGTGAAGAAAAATTTCCTTTTATTAGTTTTGAACCTACTACCCATCAATTTCATTTGGTGTCCCCTAGTTCTTGTATTATGGGAAAAGGTACATAATTTTTCTATATTCACTTTCTCCACACCATTCATGATTTTATATACCTCTATCATATCGCCCCTCAATCGCCTCTTTTCCAGACTGAAAAGTCCCAGTCTCTCTAGCCTCTCCCCATATGGGACCCGTTCCAAACCCCTAATCATCTTAGTCACCCTTTTCTGAACCTTTTCTAATGCTAATATATCTTTTTTGAGGTGAGGAGACCACATCTGCACACAGTACTCAAGATGTGGGCGTACCATAGTTTTATATAGGGGAAGTATTATCTATCCCTTTTTTAATAATTCCTAACATCCTATTTGGGATATACCATATACCATTTCAAAATAGTCTTCTTCTGTGTGTTGGAACAAGAAGACAATAAGAATTTATGTTCCTAAATGAAATCTAAAAACAGCTTTATCTCAGTCTGTCTAAAGGTTGGAGCCAGGGAGTGGCTTCCAGGCTTCTGAGACCTGTATTTGTCATTGACATATTGCAAAAGTTGCTCAGAGGTTCATAATAATAATTAAAAAACCAGGATCTCAGTGTTGTGTGCAAAAAGAGCTGTGCAATTGTGCACTGGGGCTTGGATTTAGCAGCCCATGCCTATCTATCAAAGCACATAAGCACGTGCTTAACTTTTGGCACAACACCAAGTTCCACTGAACTTATGGAAATCTAAAGTATGTGCTTAAATCTATCCCTGTGCAAAGGACTCAAGTGCTTGGCTGATTTAAGGCCCAACATATGCATGTAATTACTATGATTGGGTGTGTAAACTTCCACTGAGCCTCGTAGGTAGCCATTTGTTCATGCAAATGTTAAATTGGCATATTGAATTGTGGTAAATATATTAACATGCTTAGCATTCAATTTCATCAAATGTTTATTGTTTACTTGGCAACTGAAGCACCTAGAAGCCCCAGTCACAGACCAGGCATCACCATACTAGGTGCTGTGCAAACACAGAACAAAAATATAGACCACCAAATTCTTGGGACAGAAACTAATTATAAGACAAGAGACAACAGATGGACTCAGAGAGACAGGGGAATACAAGTGAACAATGTGACAATGTTGATCAGCTTATTAATATGCGCATAGGCCTGCCTTCTAAATTTTTGAAAATCAGGTATTTCGCCTCTGTTCCTTAGTTTAACCTCCTGTAAATGGTTGATAATATTTATGTACAGTACTTTCAGAGGTGTATAGTCAGGCTTGATTAAGATTTGTATAGAAGTTTGAGATCTTTCCACTAAAAGTACTATAAAATGCAAATTATTATTATTTTTAACAGTACTACTACTGATGGAAGCAGCATTTTGGTTTTGGTTTTGCAACAAAAGTGTTGGTCATCTGGGATAAGCAGATGAGCAACGCAAAGTACAGATGAGCCACTTGCAAAAGTCTTAGCGCTTTGGTTTATTTTAACACCCAA
Source organism: Carettochelys insculpta (assembly GCF_033958435.1). Taxonomy (NCBI): domain Eukaryota; kingdom Metazoa; phylum Chordata; order Testudines; family Carettochelyidae; genus Carettochelys; species Carettochelys insculpta. The sequence goes on from NC_134140.1 coordinate 123,836,933, forward strand.
ACATTCAGATTCTTATTTGAAGAAGAAAAACTCTGTTTGGTCTAGATAGCGACTGTGAAAAGCAAAAGCCTCTCATGAAATTTAAGGTACTTCCTATTCACTATGGCTTGAAATAATAGAAATAATTGAAATAATAGAATAAAAACCAATCCAAACAATTCTTAATTTGTTCGTGGATTCCGTGGTGATGAACACTGGGAAGATGATAGATATGCTTGAAGTAAAGGACATTTCACCCCTTTTAAAAATATAAGGCCTTATTCTCTTGCACTTACTTAAGTTGAGTAGCATCTTACTCCTTAACCCCAATCAGAGCAATTAAACATTGTTCTTCAGCCTGTGGAAGTGGTGCTAAAAGTTGCTGACCGAATTCTTGGTTCAATTCCAGGCAGTCAGGCAAAATTATGACAATGCGTTGTAACTCAGATTCAGCCAGCTCCCATCTTAACATCAATAAAGTGCATCAATCTGGGGAGGCAGGTTATTTAAACAGTAGAGCCTCGTTGCAGAACCCTTATGGATGCCAGGTAGGTAAGGCTAATTGAGATCTAAAACTTGATTCGCCACAGCCTTGTATCTTGTGTAGTCATTTACACCAACTCAAAGTGACAGCAAATAACCAGCATAAATGAGAGGTGACATTTTGTTTTCATAGCTTTTCACATTCACTTTGCAGCACATTTGTAAGTGACCACGGAAGAGACAGTGCAGTGGGGAAGTAGGCCTTTTGTATGTTGGTGGCACCATAAAACAATAGAAATTCTATTGCTTCTCTGCTTTAAAGGATAATAAAAATGAGCAGATGAGAGAGTCAGCCATGCAGGCACAAAGCATATGCATAAGAAGAGGAACAGCTTTATCTCACAGTGGAAGGATGCATGATGGAGTGACATGGAGAGTTAAACACAATGAAACAATGACAACAGTCACACCAATAATTTCCCAAACTCTTTGAGAACTGAAAGGCTCTTAAAACTTCATACACTTTTCATTGGTCTGACACTTTTATCTTGTACAAAGCTCTCACCTTCATGCTACCCCAAGAGACTTCAGTACAAAACCAGGGAGATCTAATCAGAGTTTATTGCTTTTGATATACACACTGACACTTTTTTATCTTTTTTATTAAATTTACGAACTTGAGCACCCATATTTGAGATCAAAAGGTGATTGCCTTGCCCCATTGCTGGACTGTGAGGTTGTATTTCTCATATGGTAGAAAGGCTTTTCTTTTAATTTGTTGGGAAAAAAGGTGACTTTTCATTACTGAAGCAGAGCAGAGTAACTTTTCCAGAGATTATATTCACAGCTGATAATCTCTTTAAATAGAAGAGGGGGAGTCTGCACACCTGGACCTCTACCACAGACATATTGCAATTGCACTATCTCCAGATGAGTAATCCCATCATTCTCACAGAGGACAGTGCTGAGATTGTCTGCTCAGGAAAAATCTAAAGTTTGGGGAATTCTGTTTGCAGCACTAAAGGAGATGGTGCGTGCATGCCATATTGATACATACACTGAGATATTAGGGATCTGATTCTCAACTCATGGCACTTTTACCCCATTTTAACGCCACAAAATCCAGTGGAGTGTCTTCTGATTTACACCAGAGTCAGAGAGAAGTCAGTCAGGCCCTATGGCTGCCATCAGTAGGCCATAACAAGGAATATGGCAGGCAACAATGGCCAATATACTTTGGACCTTGGATTAGATTTTGTCTTCTTCTGTAAGTGGAAGTCTGGCCAAAGATAAAAGACAAAGCAACATGGAGCTTGGACACAGTATTTTAAAATGTGATAACATATCAGGCTAATTTCTTTTTTTAAAAAGCCAGCAAGAATAAGGTACTCATATCTCATTGAAACTAGAGCAGCTGAGCTTCTAAATGCCACAGGCCTTTGAAAGCACCAGCCATAACATTAAGAAAAAGACAAAATTAATGCCATTGCACGATTCACCAGCTAGTCTTTGACCACATCTCCCTTGGCTTCAGAGCCTCTTTCTTCAACTAAATGACTGAAGAGCACTTACAATTATCTGGTTGAAGCACACATTTTATATGTTGGAAGAGGACAAGAGCAATGGGCTTAAATTGCAGCAAGAGAGGTTTAGGTTGGACATTAGGAAAAAATTCCTAACTATCAGGGTGCGTAAATACGGGAATAAATTGCCTAGGGAGGTTGCTGAATCTCCATCACCGGAGATATTTAAGAGAAATTTAGGTAGACATCTATCAGGGATGGTCTAGATGGTGCTTGGTTCGGCTGTGAGGGCAGGGACTGGACTTGATGACCTCTTGAGGCTCCTTCCACTTCTAGCGTTCTATGATTATATGATTCCAAAAGGGTCTTAGCTAAAGGATCATGAGGTCAAATCAGCAAATAATATCTTATTTATATGGTAACGTGGTGAGCTCTAGGACAGGGGTGGGTAAAATCAGCCCTGGGAGCCAGATCCAGAACACCAAACATTTCTCTCTGGCCCATGCAGCTGATTACCAACGGGTGCACACTTACAGCAGCATGTGTTCAGCCACCCCTACCCACAACTTTTTCCATCTACAGCCAAGCTGCTCCTGGAGTTCTCCTGCTAGCTGGGCAGAGGCGTGGAGTGGAGACGAGAGTGCTGAAGTCAGGGGGTTTCTTTGCCCCTGTCCCCCATCTCTGCAGAGCAGGGAGCAGAAGACACAGTGGAGCTGCTGCAGTTTGAAGCATGGATTGTAAGTGACTCATTCAGGTGTGCAGAGCAGAGGAGCAGGGAGATAACAGAGCAGCACAGAGTTCCCTTAAAGAGACAGAGGGTGGCTTCTCTCAGAAACTTACACAGCTGCAGCTGCATATACCATGTCACTGTCACCCATACCCAGTCTGTGCCACACAAACAGTCACTGTCACATAGACACTGCAGCACACACTCAATCTGTGTCACCAAGTTTGTCTCTCACATGCAAAGTGTTTCTCTTTCACACACACACTCTTTGTCTGACTCTGTAGCCCCCAGCCCCAACCCTTCTGCTCAAGGTACCAACTGTTCTGGGGGGCCCCAGAGACGGCCAGCAACAGGCACAAAAATTTATGGAGTTACCCTTCTGTGAAAATTATTGCTCACTCTTGTTCTAGAGACACATTCTGTACCCAGATGTGTACATGGCCTCCATTAATTTCAGTGGGAGATGTATGCTCACACCCAAGAAGAGAATTTTATAATTAATCTGCTGCTTCACAGATCCCTTGTTCTTTACCATGCAGGGGGAGGGAACCTCACAAAGGCTCTCTGATTTCTCTCTCTCTCTCATGCATACATACACACAAACACCTCTGTTGGTTGCTCTGCAGTCTGCTGTCTCAGGGACAGGAGAAGGATTCCTGTCCTCGATCCACACATACATCTTCACAGCACCCAGCTGGACTAATGGGGCTGCATTTGGGGTTTAGGCCTAGATGTATGTATATCACCAGTACTCATGATAGTTGGGAAGGTTCTGGGAACTTTGTTGCTGAGCAAGTCTTGTTATCACATACCACAGACCCTCCCTAAAAATCCTTTGTGGTGAGCTGAAATTTGGAAAGTGCAAGCTGAGTAATCACCATAAGCTCTTCACTGACTCCCCTGTATCAGAATCTGAACTCACATGCAGCATAAATATTGCTAATGTTGAAGACATAGCCAAGGACAGACCTGATAGAGAGCAAATATCAATACAAGTTGGAAGCACATTGAGAAAAAAACAGACCTAAAAACTGATTGAAAAGGAACCCAAGCATCAGGCCAAGTCCTAAGTGGTAGCCCTACACATTCCAGTGAGATGTTTGTGATCTTGCTCCTCTCAGATTGGACTGTACAGCCAGAATTCACCCTGATGTCATTGTTGTATATAACAAGCAAAATCCAGTCCTGTAGCACCTTCAAGATTAACAAATTTATTAGGTCATGAGTTTTCAAGGGTAAGACCAAATTCTTACCCACAAAATCTTGTGACCTAATAAATGTGTTAGTCTTTAAAGTGTCACAGGACTTCAACTTCCTGACAGGGGGCTGTAGAGAGGGTGGAAAAAGATGGTTCACAGTGGTGGCAGATGGCAGAACAAGGAGCAATGGTCTGAAGTTACACAGGAAGAGGTGTAGGTTGGATATTAGGAAAAACTATTTCACCAGGAGGGTGGTGAAGCACTGGAATGTGTTACTGAGAGAGGTGGTAGAATCTCCATCGTTAGAGGTTTTTAAATCCCAGCTTCACATAGTCACAGCTGGGATGATTTAGTTGGGGTTGCTCCTCATTTGGGGAGGGGGCTGGACTAGATGATCTCCTGAGGTCCCTTCCAGCCCTAGGATTCTATAAGTCTATGACTGCTTGTTAGTTGTGAACCTACAGACTAATATGGCTATGACAGACAGCTATACGTCGTACTGTGGAGTCAAAGGGTTGGCAAATCACGAATCATGCCCCCAGAATCATGATATTGGCTCAAAAATCATGGGAGTTTTTTAAATAATCTATTTAGAGTTCTTATTATTTGCCTTGTTGTTTTAAACCCTTTTTTGGTGAACTTGGGTCATGTTTTCAAGCTTTTCTTGAAAGCAATCACAAGAGCTGGAAACTGGCTTTTTAAAAGGAAAAAGAAGAACGCCAAGATTCTTGTGAAATAATATGAGTCCAGGGGCATGGGCTTAAATAAACCAAAAACTGTGAGCTGGCAACATTGTAACGCAGCCTGACTGCACCTTCTGTTGCTCCAGTGGCCATACTGCAAAAGCCACCATCACAAGAGAGTGGCCACTGCTTTTTATTACTCTGTGATAATTTTATTGTGACTTTCTTCTGTTCTCCCCACCCAAATATTGTGTTTTATGTACATGTTTTTCATCCAGTGGAGACACCGTAAAGTCTTTTAAGGCAGTGACAGTCTTTTCTATTACACGCCTACACAACAGCTAGCAAACAGGGGACTTGCTCACTTGTTGGGGCATCTCGGTGCTTCTGCAAGATAAATGGCAATGATTAACATCCTTGATGACAGACTTAGCTGTCAAGGTATTGAATGAGACATTGTTCCTGCTCAGTTCGCTCAGCCCAAAATTAAAGAGCTGAGGCACCCAGAGGGTGGAAAGCTTTTACTGCTCGTGCTGTGTCTGTTTGGTGGGTAAAGCAGGAAAAACAGAAGTTCTCAAGGTTCTCAATACAACACCTTCTGGGAATGATCAAAACTGCATTCGTGCCAGCAGAAAGATTCCCATTCACTTCACTGGGCTTTGGATCAGGCTTTTTATGAGTACTAAGATTTATATTACAGATGAGAAAGATGAAGATGATGATGAAGATGAAAGAAATTGTGTGTGGAAATAGGTTTTCTAAAATCCTTTGAAAACAGATTTCTTCATGTTGTGAGACAGTTTGGAACTAGGTCTTAATTTTAACTTACACACAGCTCTTAATAATGCAATTCCTGAATATTTCAGAAAGACCGGGGATAAAAAATTGAAAACGGAGCCATCAAAAAGAAGAGGGAGAAAAAGACAAAAGATCAAACTATACTGATATCACATTTAAGGTCTTTCCAAAGTGGCTGTCACCCCATAATGTACATTTAGAGAAGTAGTGGAAGCCCAGATGCATTATGGGATGATAAAATTCACCTTGGAGGGACTTAATGCTTAATTAAAAGGACGAGCACTGCAATAAATGCACTAATGAGATAAAATCCCACTAATTTCTAAATCTTATGGAGCTAAAGTGTCAGGCTGAGTTTTAATTAATAGAGTTCTATATGGGTTTCTCTGAAATAATAATAAAACATTAAAGAAATAAATCATGTCTTTGAGCAGAAAATACATCACATATTTATTTAAAATCCTACAGCATTTGTATGTTCAATGTTATTTGGGATTTTGTAACTGTAACATTTTTAAAAGAAAAAGCCTATATATTTAAAGAAGTTTTGTTTTGTGTATTTTTATGACAGTTTTGAAATATCTATTTATCTTTTTATTTCATAATTAGGCATTTTTGTATGGGGAATTACTGACAAAGTGGTGAAATTATATATTTTAACACCCCAACGAGGACTGCAATTCAGCTACCAATGGGACTTAAGCACATATTTAGGTTCTTTGCTGAATAAGGATATACTTACATTTGTGCTTAAATACAAGGGCCCAGAAGAAAAGGTGTCAGGGTTCTATGAATATTTTAACTTTTTAATTGGTGTGGTGTAGCTTTGAATTTTTAAATAAAACTTTTGGCATGTGTGGGTAATAAAAATAGCTTGAAGTGGGGAAAATATGGCAGAAAAGACACAGTATTTGCACACTGTTTATTTATTTATTGAGAAACTGGGCACCATAGTGAAAATTCCGTAATCAGAGAAAATAAACTAGATTTTTTTAAAAACCCCGAATGCTACACATATCACAGAATTTTCAAAATCTGTGATGAAAGTGCTTTCTAGTCAATCTCTTTGGGCATAGCAGCAATGCTTCAATTCTGAAAGAAAGCCAGTCAAAACAAACAAACCAACCCCCGAATATCTGTGCACGTTCAGTTCCAGGCATTTGTACCAATAACTCCCAGGAAGTGAGGCAGCTTTAAACAGCAGCTGGGTGCCACAGAATTGCTCCTCCTGGAGCCAGTCTGTAGACATCACCCAACACAACTGCTATTAAGTCAATGGGAATCATGCCCTTTACTTCAGTACAAGCCAAATGAAGCCTTGATCAGTACATGCCTCAGCTGTCTAAGCCATGCCCCTTTCATAGGTAGTGCCACACACAGAGGCATTGCTTCCCTCCTCAGGTCCATCCAACACCACAAAGGTCAAGGGACCCACATCCCTGAAGTCTTGTTCAAGGACACTGGCTGTCACTGTTGATCTTGTGCCCTGAAATACATTGGTGGAACTGCAGCATTGAACCAAGCCTATGTGATGGAATGAGGGGCTTTGATAATCTGGAACAGCAAATTTGCAGATTTTGTATGTCTATATATCAGACTGACTGCTAGAGAGGGACATGTCTAAATTGAGGTTTTATAACCAAAATCCTGCACTGAGAAGGTCACAGGGCATAGATGGGTGTATTTCTAAAGCAAGACACATTTTGCAGGATGGGATGTTTCTTGCCAGGCTATTAAACTGCATCTCTTTGCAGGAGCATATACTGACTGTTAGTACTTGTTGCAGCTTACAGAATTTTTGTACTGATACAGTCATGTTCTGTGGGACAGAGCAGTGCCCACCCCATTAGGAACACCAGCTTGCATTCCATGGCTTCCCACCCATGTGAAAGTCTGGATTTAAAGCTCAATGAAGACAACTGGGTTGCCTTTCTGCTGAGTTTTGAGCATCCTTCTAACACTCACATGTAACCACTCATCCAAAAGCAAGATTTAATGCCTCATGTGTATTTTGGTAGAGCTTTCCTAAGCAAATTAATTTCTGCTGTGCTGTGTTTTAGTTTTCTTGTAAGAAAGGTATAGTTCTGTGCCTTGTGTATCAGAATGTGCACATACTTTTGTTCCTGTGTAGTGGCTTGACCTTATGAAGTGTTTCATGAGTCTGCTATTACCTTTGTGCTAATGGACCCAGCCCTTATCTCAGATGGTTGAGTTCAGGCTTTTAGATCCAGAGGTTTCAACCCCTAATCAATGACCTGACCACCTGATTTGTTAGTAAGTGTTGGCCTGTATGAGGATTTGCACTGCCATAGACCTCTGACATTCAAGAAAAGCTTCTTCAGGCAGGTCAGTATGTAACCCACATTAACCCAGCATTAGTATTTGTCACCCTCTAGTGGGCTGTTGGAAGAGGTTTTTGTTCTTCTCTGCAAACAGAGCTGAAATTTTGGCTCAAGCAACAGAGAGTTATGCTTTTAGAATGTAAGATTCCAGGTTCAATTCTTGCAAATGACCAAACCAACGCATTGTTACATTTGTGTATCTATCTCCCATCCACTATAATATTTTTAAAGAGCTAGGAAGCAGCAATGAGAAAATTCTTATGTGTCAACACACTGGTGATGGCTGCAGGAATATGCATTAAACTTTTATCTATGTGTTTATGTATTGCACTTGTACAAGTCAGCAAATCTATAGAACTTTCCAAAAGACATAAATTAATATTAATATACTTATTGCACATGCTCAAGGGGATTGCAACATATTTTTTTGCCTATTAGTACACAAAATGTGCAGCACTGCGTATTATTTTATGCCTGGAAATATATTAAAGATGGGTTCGGACTCTAGGATAGCTGGCAGGGGAACACAGAAAATATTTTGTTTGAATCTGTAACGTTCTTCTCTTTTCTGCTTTTTTCTCTCCGTCTACTACCAGATTTTTAAAAGGTATTTAGGAGCCTAAAGATTCAGATAGTTGCTTACGGTGATTTTCAAAAGTGCCTACACACCTAACCCTAGGCACTTTTGAAAGCTCTACTTGGTGCATAAATACCTCTAAAAATCTCACTCTCTCTCTCTCCTGCACCCCGCCTCCCCACCCCATGTTCTTTAATATACCTGGCAACAGCCAATAGCTGATGCTTCAAAGGAAGGGAGAAACCACTGCCATAACTAACCAAAGACAAACGATACAGCATTGGCTACATGGATATTGTTCAAGGGATTTCTGTGAGAGAATATAACCCTTCCTTCTGAGGATGTGCAGGCCGTGTGCTCCACATAGGCAGAGGACTTAGCACATTATCATAATCAACGATCCACTGTTCATGCCTCGGCTTGTTTCCCTGAAGCATGTTATCACAATCATAAGACATCAAAAATGGAAATGAACTGCAGTCTCGATGACTGCAGGATTGCTCTCTGCCATATGCTTTGACCAGTGTTTTCCAGTGGCATCAAACTGAGAACATTTTTCAAACAATTTAAGATTATCCAACCATTTTAATTCCATTGCCAATAACAAAATGAACATAGTGTTCATTGTGGCCATGGCTACAGTAGCACCCTCCTTTTGAAAGGGGGATGCTAATGAGTCACTTTGGCAGATGCTAATGAGGCGCTGCCATGCATATACAGCACCTCATTAGCATAATAGCAGCCACACGTATTTCAAAAATGCCACTTTCAAATCATGCGCCGCCTGTGTAGACGGCATGCTTTTGAAAGGACCCCCAGACTTCAAAAGCCCCTTCTTCCCATTTGGTTTTGGGAAGAAGGAGCCTTTGAAATCCAGGGGGTCCTTTCAAAAGGCTCCCATCTACACCAGCAGCATGTGTTTGAAGGAACCCTGTGTACACTGCTTGGCTTTTTCTGAAAACAGCTCTTCCAGAACAGTGAGTGGCTGCCATTATGCAAATGAGGTTTTCAGAATGTAAATCAGCACCTAATTTGCATTTCTGATCTGTCGCATTTGCATTCCCCTTCCGACAGGGGAATGTAGTATAGCTGCAGCCTATGTGAGGAGAAATAATCTTAGGAAATTCTCAAACATTTCCAACATTCAGCCTGGTAGAGCAGTCACAGAATTAGATGAGGCCACACGATTTAATTCCATCTTAGTCTATTATATATAGCAAAAGTTCCTTGAGCTTATAGGCTTTCAAATCTGAACCTTAGCCCTGTTCCAACACCAAACTCCAACTGAATCAGGATCTCAACACTACCTCTTCGGCCCATCTCTGTTCCCAACAAACACAGAAACATTCCCATGCGGCTCACTACGTGTGCAGTGCTATGAATGGTATCCATAGGTGTGATCACTGAATATGCCCTGCCAATAGCATGTGTCAGCTAGGTGCTATCAGCTAACTCCAAGTGTTTGCTAGCAAATGAGAAATAGGTGACTGATATAGCACTGATGCAGTTAGTTACTGCAGGCAAAGCCCTGCCCTTTCCTTCCCTTTTTCTCTTCACTTGCTGTCTCTCATTCTGTGCACGGTGAGGCAGCCCTCAGTCTCTTATGGGTGTCATGATGAGGCAGACACTTATAATGTTTGACTTTATTACAGCAAATCCAAATCAGATGCACAGCCACTGCTTCCTCAGATGTCTATATTTCATTTAAACTGGGATAAAGCAAAGAAACTGGGATATTGTCTCATCATGCATTCTAAATCAGGCCTGGTAGAAAATAATGGGGAGTTAATCAGATCACTGAAACTCTAATTCACTTGGTATTGATCGGGCAGATTCCTAATGGGACGGCAGACCAATTTCAAATTACAGTAAGCTGACTTATCCTAGAATACCAATGACCAGTCTCAAACACGAGCCTGGGCAGATCATGAGCTCTGCTCTCATTATGGCACAGCCTCAACAGAATGCATGAATGTTTAATATGATGCAGCATTTAGCTAATTAATAGGAGATTGATGAAAGGTGCAGTTTTGAAAGCAGCAATCTCACTTGAATCAACGTGGGATGAAAGCCCCACTGGGGATTAGGTATAGAGGGCCTTAAAAATACAGTGAAAGCTAATGGAGGGTAATGCAATTAAACCAGGCTTTTAATTATATTAATCAGAGGCTTCATCACTGGAATCTATTGTACGCAGCATTTAACTCTTTCACAGTCCAAATGTTTTCTAAAGATGTTTTAGGCCTTAGCGTTCTTATAATCATGCAGTAAAATGTGTGCATGTAACTAGTTGATTACAAAGGTGGGAGTGTTTGTATGTGTACTGAGGGAGGTGATTACAATTTACATGCATTTATTCTTGATACTTCACTGTTGTACCAGAATCATTCTGGAAATAAATTGTCTTGTATTGTGTCTCTCCATCTTTGGCAAGGACTGAATCTTTATGACATTTGTAAAAGTGGCTACCATAAAAGTGCCTTGGCTTCTAGGCATACACAGTGGTAGTTATTTCAATAAGCAATAAATGGATTAGGTTTAGAGCTTGCGTAATAGTTAAAACTTCTATGCCCCAAGGCTGCATCGTCATCCAGTCAAATGGACCATTACTCCCGCTCAGAGCCCCACAGAAATCATGGGTATTTCTGCCTGCCTGATCACAATACGGGCACAAGGACCTTATATTGCAATTAAATGCAGCGTTCTGGTTGCTGGGGTTAGTGAGGTCAAATAATTAATGGTAGATAGAATTCATTCCAGTGAAGGAGAGGCACCGATCACCACTTAAATTACGCTAAACCATATTTTGAGGTATAGAGCTTGTCTAGAATAAACAGAACAGTAAAATGCTGCATTTTAACTATAGCAGTACAGGTTGAATCTTTCTAGTCCATGAGAAGTCAATATTGTCTAGCAGCATTGCCAACACTTTTACTGCTTAGTGGGCTCTTGGAAGACATTTTGGGGTAAATTACAGCTAAATAACAGCACAGAATACTGAGAACCAGGACTGGTGGCTGGAAACAAACTTTATGGGGCCAAGGAAAACTTGGTCACACCCATGATAAGCGGTTGTCTGGCTAACTAAAATCATACTGGACTATGGATGTTACTGGATGAGAGAGTACCAGACTAGAGAGATTCAACCCATACTTAGTTGTTATAACAAATGTTTGTCAGATTATGGGCCACTCACACACAGTTCACCTAGAAATTCAGTATTCTTGTTGTATGATCAGTTACACGAGGTAGGTGGTGCTATATTTACTGTCTGATTGACTCAATGCATGGTTTTTCAGCGAAACAGACACAATTGCCAAGGAGTGAATGAATAGTTTTTGGCCTAATAACCATTCATGCTAAAATTCACCAAATTGTCAGAAATTCCCAATTTTTTTCCATAGTGAGATGGCTTTCAAAGGCTGTGTCTAAACTAGCCCCCATCTTCGAAGGGGGCCTGGCAATTAGGCTGTTGGGAGATTACTAATGAAGTGCTGCAGTGCATATGCAGCACTTCATTAGGCTAAATCTCCCCCGTGGCAACTTTAAAGTCTGTAACTTCGAAGTGCTGGCTTGCGTGCAGCCCTGGGTACTTCGAAGTGCCCTGAGGAGTAAAGGGACTTCAGAGAAGCGCAGGCACTTTGCAGTACCTGCGACTACACACAAGCCAGCATTTTGAAGTCTGACACTTCGGAGTTGCCACGGGGGAGATTTAGCCTAATGAAGTGCTGCACATGTACTGCAGCACTTCATTAGCAATCTCCCAACAGCCTGATTATCATGCCCCCTTCAAAGCTGGGGGTTAGTCTAGACACAGCCAAAGAGTAAAAATTAATCCCTGTGCAGAGAGGCAGCACAAGCCCTATGTAACTAACACTGCTTTAAACCCCTAATCCAGAGATGAGAATGTCCTTCCCTCTCTTGCCCACCCAATCAGGCAGCACTGACAAGGCAGCCAGTAAATCCTGGCTTGGGAAATGAGTTGTGTCAGCCCTCTAGACAGTTTATACTTCAACACAAGGCTGTGGAAGCCCTAGAGACCATGGTTGTTGCCTGTCCCTTTGAAAACTGTAATTTGGTGATCTGCTGTGTGCATGGGGAAATGGATGCCACATACAGGGAGAGACCTGCAGAAGAGATTGTGGGGGATGGGGAGCACAAGGCATCCCAGGGTGGCTGGAGTTAAAAGTTGCAATTAATTTCCATTTGAATCCTCTGTTTTACTTGCTCATAGCTTTCTATTTGTCTCTTCTTGATTCAAACCTTCCAGATTTGGTCTAGAGAAGTGACTACTTGTTTTAGCAAAACAGAGGGAAATCTTTCCAGCCACGCTACAGAACAAAAGGTCATCTCTAACTGAAGGGGCTCAGAAAAAACTTGCACCTTCCTGTGAAACAGCTGGTACAGGGCACTGTCAGAGACAGGATGCTGGACTATATGACCCACTCATGTGGCCTCAAAGGGCAACTCCTAAGTGTGAGTTACCCAAGTAGGAAAAAAAAAAAACATGTTTCCTGGTAGTTGTATTTTTGATTGGCTTTTTGTTTGTTTGTTTTGTTTTGTTGTTTCAGTTTGGGGTTGTTTTTTGTGGGGTAAGTTCCCACTGCTTTTTCAAATGATATTGTAACACAAATTTTGTCATGGTCTAGTCACTTGGCATGGATCAGGGTTAAAGAAGAGGTCAATACCCATTACATGACAAGATTTAATATCTACTGACTTGAATGGCTGCTGGAACAGAGTGCTCAAGCATTCTTTCGTCCTTGCCCAGGGCCAATCCAGTTGCAATCCCCTGATGCTGTCTGAAGCATGGGGATTACTTCTAACTTACCCCTTCTGAAGCAGAAGCACCCCCAGAAAGGACAGGCAGGAGAACCTTAGCTCCTTTCCCACCCACACCATACTGACCAGTCAGGGCAGCAGAACTCAGAGGTAATGGCATGTTTCCCTAGTAAGTTGAGTAGAGCCAAGAAGCACTGGGATTGCCTATGGCACACTCCCTACCCCGTGGTCCTTTTTGCTGAAAAAGCTGCAGGATAGCCTCAGCCTGGGGCAATAACTAACTGCAGTAACCTGTCCATTAATGTTGCATCAAAGAGAGAATTGTTTTAATTTAATTGCAGGTGGCTTAGTCCTGCAAAAAGTAAATGGTATCACACAGGGAGATTGGTGCAAAAGAAGAAGAGCAAAGGGCACAGGTAATGTTGTGTTACAGTAGACTTCTTACGAAGTACAGACAGAAGAGACTTCGCAGATGTCTGTCTACCCAGAGAACAGCTCTGATTGGCAGATGCCAAGTACCCTAGTTATCTGTGCACGGGAAAAGAATTAACAACTTGAGGTTCGCGGATGATATAGTTATCATTGAGGAAGATGAGGAGAAGCTAGCAAAAACGAAGAGGGAAGCGGTATGGACTGATTATGAACATCGATAAAACAAAAACAATGGTATTTGGAGATAGGGAAATAGGAAGGAAGATCAGTGTTGATGGTATTGAACAAGAAAATGTAGAGAAGTTCACATATCTGGGGAGCAATATAATGTATGATCTAGACTGAAAGAAGGAAATAGCGACTAGAATAGCAAAAGCAAGAACGAGTTTGAAGGTGATGGATAAGATCCAGAAAAGCAAAGCAATTAGCTTAAGAATGAAGTTGGACATCTTGAAAACGTGTGTATTCAGCAGCATGTTGTACGGATGTGAGTCGTGGGTGATAACAAAAGATTCAAAAAGAAGAATATTGGCATTGGAAAGGAGTTGTTATAGACAGATTCTGAGAATAGGATGGATTCAGAAGGTCACCAATGAGGAATTATATAGGAAGATACAGCCGAAAGAGAACCTGCTGCAGAAGGTTATAAAATGGAAGCTACAACTATTTGGACATATTTGCAGAATGAACGATGAGTGAAAAATCAAGATGCTAGTATTTGGAATAATGGATGGTTCCAATAGGACAGGCAGACCCCACAGAGAATGGGTAGATGATGTAGTAGATTGGTGCGGAGCTAGTCTACAGAAACTAAGTCCACTCTGCACTGGATAGGGAAAGATGGAAGGAAATAGTGCTGAGCCCACAGTTATTGATGTTGATGATGATGTTAAGTGCCCTAGTGAAACAATGTTAATGGTGCAGTTGTCTCCACACTAGTATAGCATAACAGGGTTAATTATATTAATAAGTCAGATGGTGAACCATTAGGAACCAAAGACTTGCATATAACATAATGCACTGGAAGATCTTGTATGCTATCCCTATCAATGTAGCAGCTAGCCCATGCCACCACTCCTTGCTACCTATGCTAACCTATCTGCACTGCTACTATTAGCTTGCTAGTTGAAAGAGACCTAGCCTGAGGACCTCTGCATGAGCTGAGACTCCCATCGCCAAGTGTAGACATACTCTAAGCAGGAGGTAGAGTGGTGGATGATGGCTATAAGGCAGATTTAAACTAGGCAGAACTGGAGAGAGATTTGGGATTCACGGAGATATCTTCAAAGCACATTTCCTGAGTTTCTAGAATAGTTGTGGATTTTCAAAAAAATCCCAAAAAAGCTCAGTCTGCAACATTCTATTTACAAGCTTTTGAAGAAGAACTTATTTTCTGATTATTGTAACAAAGGGTTGTGTTTGTTTCATTTTTAAATCTGAGGATTTTCCTTAGATTGGAAGAGATAATTTAAGGCATTTCTCTCTTTCTAATTTATCCATCTAAATATGTTTAGGAAGTTGGACGAGGCATCGGGTGATGTGGGGTCTGTTCCTGCCTCTTTTATTGTCTTGCTGCATGAGTCAAAAATGGCTGAGGCCTGATTCTGCCGTCTGATCAAAGTAAGTATATCCCTATAGAGTTTTATGGATTTCAATGGGAGTGACAAGATGTCCCAATCTATAGGTACAATCCCAAAATTTGGGGATCTGTCATATGTAAATCCCAATTACCTTCCACCTGCTGTCCTAATTTTTCACATTTGCTGTCTGGTCATTCTAATTTCAATAAGACACTGTGTGAATTTCAACATTTTCTTTGTGCGGCGTCCCATTGGTATTAATGGGAGCTCTGCATCGGTGCAGGGCTCGATCCACAGCTCAAGCTTCTGGATTGGATCCTTTGATCATAACTCCAGTGCAAGCTGTGTTTGTGGGAATGACAAGACCCATTGTTCTTGCAGGCAGAGTTTACACCTTCTAAGCAGCCACCAACATGGATCTCAGGGAGCATGAGCAGAAGCAAACTCAAGACCTCAAGGAGCAATTTCGATGCAATCATCTAAAAAAGAGATTTGATTATTTTTCTTTCCAAGTACCGATGTGAGCACTCTAGCAAAGCTATCGCTGGTGGAGAGGGGGAATTTAACCCAAAATGATATCCATAGGTAGGGCACATGCAGGTCACACCAGTTAAACTTTTTAGGCCAGCTGCCCTTTTACAGGGCTGGCATTGTTCCTGTTTTCTGAGTTTGAGTCACACTCTGTCAACTTGATGCAGGTGCAGATCGCCAGTGGCGATAAAGCTGCCTAGAGCAAGAATACAGTGATAGAAGCTGCTAGAAACCCCTGCTTGGATGGAAAGGGGGTTTCAAGGAGGGGGGAGCCCCCCAGATGACAGGAGTTTGCTCAGGAGGGGTTCCTCTCTCATGCTGACTCCAGTGTCAAGACTCTTATACATACATTTTCTATAAAGAAATGATATTTTGCCAAAATAAACAGCCGGCCCCCCACAGCAGCAGGAGATCTAGGAAAACTTTGACTGAAAACAGACTTTTACCTACAGCAAAGCTGACCTTATTAGTCTATAGCTGATGAGCTAGAAAAAAGTTGGGGAGAATACCATTGCATCTTCCAGGGTTTTGTGGCACTCTTACACTTAACTAAGGCAACTGATTGCAATGTTAGGGGTAGCCTTAGTGGACAAGCATGATTAGACTTTGGCTGATTCTTTCTCTTCACAAAGCCATGTCTCAGCCAGAAATTGTTATTGGTAGGTTTGGCAGGACTGAAGAATTCACAGAAGCTGAGCTGGAACAGGTCATTGCTAAACAGAAGATCAAGGTCTTCTGATGCTCAAATTCATGACCTGTGAATGTCACAAACAAAGACAATAAATGTGCAGAAGAAAAATTATAGGAAAGGCCTCTTCTTGGCCAGGTCTAAACTCGGCGTTAAAGCCCATACTAGAGACATAATTCCAGCTACAGCAATTGTGTAGCTGGAATCGACTTATCTAAGATTGACTTACCTGGCCGTCCTCACAGAGGGAGGTTGACAGGAGAAGCTCTCCTGTTGACCTCCCTTACTCCTCACAAGAGTGAGAAGCACAGGGTTGACGACCAACCCCAAATACTTTGATTTCATGCTTCCCCACCAGATGCTTGAAATTGACCCCCAGAAGATGGGGTTTTTTTACAGTACAAATACTTATAATAAAAAATAAAGTGAACACCATACTCTTTGGATTCTGTCATAATTGAAATCAATATATTTGAAAATGTAGAAAACATCCAAAATTTTAAATAATTCATATTCTATTATTTAAAAGTGTGATTAATTGCAAATTAAATGAAATTAATTTTAATCATGGGAATAACTGTGATTAATTTATAATCACTTTATGGCCCTCATCAAAACAGTTTCTTTCCAGAACGATTTAATTTTTCAGGCAAGAGTCACAAAACAAAATGTTTCATTTGATGCCATTTTTTTAAATTGGAGAGCTGCTAGTGACCCAAAAAATCGTTTATGCAGAGCTGTAATGATCTAGCACTAAATGATGAACAATATAGGCAAGCAAAGCTGTAACATACACTTGCAACCAAGAGGAGAGGGAAGTAATGCAAGGATTAAACCATGGAGATAAGCATGTTTGTCTTACTGCTTTAGATGCAGGCGATGGGATGGTGTGTTTTTAAAAGCTGTGCCTTTAAACATTGCTGACTGGGTTGCTTATACAGAACAGCTGAGAGATGGCTCAGTTATTCTGTCCTACATAACTTCAAAGCTTTTTGTTATAAAATCTGAAATCATCAATGCTGCTGTTTTATAGAAGTGAATAGCTAAAAGTACTGCACAGTTTGAGGTGATGTCTGCCCTCATCTGTCTCCTAGGAATTACTTTACTATGCACAACTTGCTGGTAACCGCATCCTCTCTTCACTCCTTCTATCTGTTTCATGCAATGTTAGGAGTTGTCCAAAACAATTGGATTACTTTTTCTGCCAAAGGCTGCCTTTGTTTTTTTGCATCTGGATGGTACCTAGTGCAACGGGAGCTCTTGTGCTTGCTTGGAGCCACAACGTGTGGCCAGCTGTTACAATTTTATCTCAGGTTTCATGATATCTGATGATTTTCTTAGAGTCCCAGCTCCTGGTGTCATGGGATTAGGTAAAAATCCCAGCTTTCACTTTTTTTTTTTTAAGTACATTTTGAGCCATCATGGTTGAGGAGGAAAGCTTCAAAATATGACTAATCATACCCTGAGGGCTCAGAAACCTGAAGCCAATTTTTTAAAAATATCCCAACATTTATTTTAAAAAAACCTTTCATGTTTTTGGGACCTAATTCATGATTTCTGAACATTTGGGGTTGGAATATTGCTATGATGCAAATAAAACAAAAGAGGTCCAATGTTGCTTCCCATTGAAGTTAATGGTAAAACTTCTCTACACATGTGTGAGAACCCACATTATGCTTCCCAGATCATTTTATATAACCAAGCAGAAGAGATTCATCTTTCTTCTACATAAGCTGAATCCATTTTTCTTGTGATTGCAGAATTCAGTGTGCTAAGGAAGCCCCCTTGTCTGTGTAAAATGCACAGATACATCAATTGCCACTGCATCTCCGTATCTATACCCAAATACACATACATCTAATCATTGATTTCCAGAATTCCTCAGAGGAATTCTAAAAACAATAAACAAAAAATAAATCAAAATCAAAAGCCTCTTTCCACTATATATCAAATACCCATCCATGAAGTTAAAACAAATCGGAGATGTATGTAGAGTGCAATGGAGACATAAATCTAAGGTCGTAGTAATCGATTTTTGCCTTGTTCTTTTATTTCTAGTTAATCATGGTCTTCAGATATTTCGTGGTGGTCCAACTGTAAAGTCTGCTAAGAGAACACCGGCAGTGTTTCATCTTTGATAAAGCCAACAATACTGCCACTCTAAAATCATTACACTCACTTATTTCCTGTAGCAGAGTGGTAACAACATTTAGTAGGATCAAAGGAAATTTACAGAGGGTATTCCCTCCAGTAACCACCATCCAATCATGTATATGATCAATAACACATTTTGTAAAGTTCAGCACTGAGCAGAAGATATGACTTCTGAAGAAAATGATGCAGCAGTATATTTCTATTCAGCCTTTTGTGAAGCCAGAAAACATTACAAACTAGAAGCAGCAGGTAACCTGATTAATTATATTATACGCAAGAAGAGACATCACTGAATATAATTGAAGTTGAAAAAACTTACCTAAACAGTTGTTTTTAAACACGAGGTTATTCAAGTGTGCATTAAAAGTGCTAGCATGATACAAAACATTACTGTTATTTTCTGCATTTTTGAAGGAGTTGTTAAACCCTTGCCTTGCAAATGAATAAATTAAATGCCCAGCATGGGTTACCAGCAGTGTTCCATGTAAGATGAGTGCTTGGGCTGCTGCCCAGGAGCGATTCAAGTTCCGCCCAGATGATTAGCAGAGTACCCATAGCCACCCACAGTGGGCAGCAGGTATTTCCACTGATGGTGCACATCCACATGTGCCTTGGTGCACATAACAAAATGTATTCTGCCCAATGGATGGAAAAAATTAAAGGGAACCCTGGCTACTAGCCAGCTATATTTTTTAAAATTACATAACATTACATTACATAATTACATAAAATTACATTACATAATCCATAAAATGCCCAAAAGAATTTCAAATTCCTTTTGAGTCTGTATCACAGAAAGAGGAATTTTGAAGAGATTATTTACAGTCAACAACAAATCCTTCTGAGCTATAGATTCTATGGCCAGAAGGAACCACTGTGATCATCTAGTCTGATCTCAGAGATTAATATAGCCATTTATAAACATTAAATAAGAAATATTTATACAAATGGGTATAAACTAAAGCAAAGGAAAGCTAATTAACTTTGCCAAGGTCTAACTGTGTGACCTCTCAGTGGAAGAACAGGATATAGAATGCTGTCCTCTAATCTAAACACAAGACAATACACTCTGTGACCTCTCATTCCTTACATGGCCCTGTGAATACTCAGGACTCAATCCACCATTACAGGATACCTGCTTTATACCCCTGTGATTCCACTGATTTCAATAGACTAACTCACTCTTTGTTATAACAAAATATAAATAATCAAAATAAACTAAAAAAAAAAAGAGCAAATGCTACGTTTTATTAGGAAATAAAAATCTATATGAATAGACAGTCCAGTGCTCTGTTGAGAAGGGATAGTATTTGTAGCAAGGAGCCCAGAGTTGTGTTTTGGAGTCACTATATGCTTCCACCCAATACAACTGTTAGCATTATCAATAAAAGCTGGGGGTGTTCAGAACTCCAAGCCAACAGAATGGAATGAAAGGAAGTTCTTTAAGCTGAGTGAAGCGCAGACAATGCCTTACACACTATTCACAGCCCACCAGCATTGTATTGACTCCATTTGTGTGATTATGAATTAATAGGTTTGGTCTGTAATTTCTGAGAGTGTTGCTACTGTGCATTCCAGGAAGAAATTGTGATTTTTTTAATCTAACTAACCAACAGTCTCATGAAAGAAGATGATATCAGTGACAATTCAATTTGCTTCTCCAAGAATTTGCAAATGTGGGCAACAGCAACTGGTAATGATGCACACTGTAAGCAACTTTTACATTAAGGGAGAGAGAGTACTATTAGATTAGCATTGTAAAGACAGAGCCATTAAAAACAAAGAGTGCCATCTCAGCTAATCATTTCTTTGACAATAATTGCCACAAACAGAATTTATTTATAGATTCTGTATAGGGTTTTTTCTGAAACAAAAATGTCTGTAGATGCTTAGCAATCCTGAGCTAAAAGGATTTAAAATTTAATCTTAAAGAGATGCTCCTGAGTTCCAGGCTAAAACAGTTTATAAAGGTCATTAAAAATTAACTTATCTTGCTGACTGAAGCTTTTTTAATGCACTCTAAGTTACAAAGGAATCACAGCTGGAGCCTTTAGGCCAATGGTCTACTATATTTTTCTCTCATTAGTAGGGACAGCAAATATCTACATTTGGATTTTACCACTGCAATCGTTTGATTCATTATTCTTCGTGATTGAATATAAAGGAGAGCATGGAGCCAGCTGGGTAGGAATATTCTGCACTTATTTCACTGAGTAGCTTTGCATTTAGGTTTGGTACAGTATCAAGTGAGGGAGAAAACAGCATTATTACCTGAAGTAGACCCAATGAGGCAAAAATCATTCCTGGATCCAAGCCAAGTTCCTTGTCTGCTGTAAAAGTGAATTAGGACTTTAATTTTAAGGATCTAAAGATTTTTTTTAAGAAAGTAGGAGAATAAAGCTGAGCTTGGGTTTTCAACAAACAGGGAGGAGATGGGGATTCAGCCCTGAACCAGCAAGCTACTCCACACAGGTATGTCTACCTATCTCAGAGAGCTGGAAGGGACCCTAAGAGGTCACCAGATCCAGTCCCCTGCACTCACAGCAGGCCCTATCACCATTGTGGACAGATTTTTTTTTTAATCTGTTTGTCCCAGATCCCTAATTGGCTTCCTCAAGGATTGAGCTCACAGTCCTGGGTTTAGTAGGCCAATGCTCAAATCACTGAAAAGACCTTTTCCTGTTCTGTAACTGGTGTTCTTCGAGATGTGTTGCTCATGTCCATTCCAAGTTGGGTGTGTGTGGGTGCATGCCCAGTCACCAGAAGCTTTTTGCTCTAGCCAGTAGCCATAGGGTAGGTGCAGTGCCCCCCTGGAGTAGCACTGACATGACGACCAGTGTATGCACTGCCCAACACACACACACTCCCTCACTCAGTTCCTTCTTGCCACTTACTCTGACAGTGGAGAAGGCAGGAGGGTTTTGAAATGGACATAAGCAACACATTTCAAAAAACACAGTTGCAGAACAGGTAACTGTCTTTTCTTCTTCGAGTGATTGCTCACGTGCATTCCAAGTTGGGTGAATACAAGGCAATGCTTAGGAGGTGGGGTTGGAGCCCCAAATGGACTGCAGGACAGCCCTGCCCACAGCAGCATCTTTCTGTGCGTGCTGCGTCAAAGTGTGATGTGCTGTAAACATATGAATTGAGGACCAGGTTGCCACCTCACAGAGGTCCTGGATAGGCACCTGCACCAAATACCCCACAGACAACACCTGCTTTCTCATGAAGGGTGCCCAAACTGGCAGGGGAGGAACCCCTTGATCCTGTAACACTCCTTGATGTACATCACTATCCAGAAGAAAATCTGATGGGAGGAGACTGGAAGGCCCTTCATTCTATCAACAACTTCCACAAAGAGTTGCATTTTTCTAAAGGGCCTAGTCCTATCCATACAGAAGGCCAGCGCCCTTCTAACCTTGAAGGTATGCAAACATTGCTCCCTCTGCGAGGCATGGGGCTTTGGGTAAAATACCGGTAGGGCAATCTCTTGGTTAACATGGAGACCATCTTAGGTAAAAATGTGGGGTGAGCTCTCAGCCTAACCTTCCATGACCTTCCATGACGCAGGTAAAAGGCTGAGATAGCAGCTAAGTGCACCCTAACTGAGAAGAGGGATAAGCCCTTCTGTACCAGACCCCATAGATAATCTAAAATCAACCAGATGGGGGGCTTGTGAGGGAGGATAGCCCTCTGTGAGACAACCACACCCAAAACGTTTTCCACTTGGCCAATTAAATCACCTCATGGAGGGTTTTCTACTATTTAGCAATACTCCCTTTACGGGATCTGAACAGGCCATCTCCTGGTGCCTCAGCCATGGAGCATCCATGCTGTGAGGTACAGCGACTGGAGACTGGGGTGTTGCAGTCTTCCCTCTTGCTGCATCAGCAGGTCCAGCCAGATCAGAAACATCGTTGGCTTGCTGATCAACAGGTGCAGGAGGGTTGAGTACCACTGCTGACGGGCCCGTGCTGGTGCCGCCAAGATGATCCATGCCCCTTCTGAATGAATCTTGAGGAGGACCCTGTGAACTAGGAGGATTGGAGGGAATGCATCAGCCTGTCCAACCAGGCAACACTGAAGGCATCTGCCCAGGATCCTGTGCTCTGAGTGAGGTCGGAGCAAAACGTCCCACATTTTTCATTTTCATTTTTCATATTTCCATCCAGGGATATCCCCACCTCTGGAAAATAGAATGAAGACCTCCGGGTGCAGAGACCACTCATGATCCGTAAAGGACCTGCTGAGTTGGTCCACCAGTGAATTGTGCCCACCTGGCAGGTAAAGGGCCTGCAGTATGATGTTGTGCTGTATGCAGAAGTCCCAGCGCATCATGGAGTGGGTGAGATCAATTCGACGCTCCCGACCATGTCATTGAAACTGCGGCTTGGGTCCCTGTGGGCCCTTCTGGTGGCCCTGAGGTTGTTGGCCTGAAAGGAGCCTGTTCGTCCTGTTCTGCCTTCTACTGCTGTCCCTTTGTGGCTGTGGAAGCTGTCTTTGCTGAGGACAGGGGTTAAAATGCCTGCAGTGGTTGGCAGGTGAATGCAGGCCCAAGGAGCAGAGGGTGGCCCTAGAGTCTTTCAGACCATGCAGGCTTTTACATGTCTCATCTGAAAATGGAGTAGGACCATCAAAGGTGGGGGGTCCTGGATTGTCTGCTGGACCTCATAAGGCAGGCCAGAAACCTGCAACCAACCCCCGCTGCACTCCAGAGGCCATAACCCTCGTGGCAGTGCCCACAGCACCCAATGCTGCCTGCAGGGCCACCCTTGAAATCAGTTTGTTCTCCTCCACCATGGCTGTGAAGTCCTGCTTGGCTTTGGTTGGCACCATTTCAGAAAACCTAGACAGGCTGCTGACTGTATTATAGTCATAACTCCTAACCAGAGCCTACTGGTTAGCAATTCTTTATTGCAGCCCCCTCACACACACCCATTGAATAGACATTCCTCCCATAGAGGTCCAAGCATTTAGTTTCTCTGTTTTTCAGGGAGGGACGCTGGAACCCCTGGGCACTCTCTATGGTTAGCAGCATCCACTACCACGGAGTCAGGTGAGGGGTGCGTGAACTAATGTTCATTGCCCTGGGGCGGGACAAAGTACTGTCTCTCATTCCTAAGGGCTGTACGAAGGGCAGAAGAAGGGGTCTGCCAGACCAATTTAGCCATAATGGCAATTGTTTTGATTATGGGCAGAGCCACCCTGGTGGGACCTTGAAGGACAAGATGTCCGTGACACAGTCCATTTCATCCTGGATCTCCTCCATTTGCATCCCCAAGTTTTGGACCACTTTCCTAAGGAGCTGTTGAAAAGCCCTGCCATCCTCCAATACAGGCAAGGCCGATGAACCCGCCACCACTTCATCCTGGGAAGAAGATGATGATAGTCCTTGCCCCTCCATTTGGAGGGGAAGGGCAGTAGTGACCTGTTCAGGCACTTGGCCCCCCATGGAAATTATGGGCAAACCAGGGGGGCACCATAGGCAGAGCTGGCATAGGCACCGTCTGGCCCAAAAATCCCCCACAGGAGGCACAGATGGCACCATTACCACTCCCTGTAGTTGGGTCACTGCTGATGCCTGGGCTGGTGCCTGCCCCATTGGCACCAGAGGTACAATTACAGATGGTACCAGCACTGAGGGGGTCCAGTCCCACTGCAACGTCACCGACGACGGTCCTGCAGTACAAGCAAGTGGCTCCACTATGACCACTGCTTCCTGTCTTTGTTCCAGTGGTGGGGAGCCCAGTGAAGCCGATGGTGCCAAGTGTGGGATCGGCAGGGCCCCCACCACTGTTAAAGGCACTCCAACGGCCTGGCCCTGTGCCTCATGGAATACCCAGGGGGTCTAGACTGCTGAGTCTCCTGTGAAGCCAGCAGCCAACCTGTATGGTCCAAGTGACGCATATGGTGCCTGCGATGGCTATGGTGCAACCTTCTTTAGCTTCCGCTCTGTCCAGAGCTCGAGTAGAAGGAGTCTGACTCCAATGCCAATTCAGAGGCAGATGACCACAGTGGGGCCATCAGAGTCGGCGCCAATGTCATGCGTGCTGGGGACAGTGCCAGTGTTGGAGTATAGGGCATCTGAAACTGGCCCACAGTCTGTTTGGTTGGCACTGGAGCGCTCGGCACTGAATATGGTGTCGGTTCTGGCGCTGACATGAGCACAGGAGTTGGTGCTGGTGTCACATCCATGAGCCCTGATCGCTCCGTTTCAGGGCTGTGGTGCCAGTCCTCCATAGGTGGAAAAGGACCCGGCACCATCATCAGTCGCAGTCCTTGTGCCACTCAAAACGCTTCCAGATTTCAGGGTAAGTCCAGTGCCTGTGGACTCCTGTTCTGCACCGGCTTCAATGGACGCGTCTCCTGCCCTTCAGCAGTTGTGCACCAGAGCCTTGGACTTGAGGCTGCCCCACTTCTTTGGCAAGCAATACCTCTCCTGCCTCCTCCTCTTCATCGGCACCAATTGACTCCTATGGCACCGAGAAGGCGATGGTGCCTGTACCTGCTTTTGATGTTGGGAGTCCTTAGGTGGCATCGTGGTTGACAGCGCTGGCGCACTTTGCACCGAGGAGGTTCCACACTCCACTCCCGCAGGAGACCCTTGAGGCTTAAGAGCCACTTCCATTAAGAGGATCTTAAGGCATTGGGCCCTATCTTTTAAAGTTCTGGGCTTAAAGGCCTCACAAATAGGAAAGCGATCATGCAAGTGTCCTTCTCCTAAGCAAATCAAACAGGCTGAATGGGGTTCATTTTTTGGCATTTGTTTGCTGCAAAACTCTTAAAGCCTGGGGAGCCAGGTATTCACCAGCACCAAGGCCCCAAGGTGGACAGAAAGCCCTGCCTCAGCTATTAGTTAAAACAATAAGACTAACTATCAAGCACTAAACTATTTAAACTTCTTCAAGAACTATTTAAACTACAGTAGGCTACTAGCTGAAGATCTGAGCAGAGAAAGCAAGAGCTTCAACGACCAGCAGCGCAGCAAGAAGGATCTGAGCGATGCGGGACGGGGTTGGGCAGTGCATATATTGGTTGCCATATTGGCAGCACTCCAGGGGGCACAGTATTGACCCTATGGCTACTGGTTAGGGCAAAAAGCTTCTGGAGACTGGGTGTGCACCCGCACACACCCAACGTGGAATGGACATGAGCAATCACTCCAAGAAGAACTATCCCTTCCCTGCACCCTTGTACCTGCAAGGAGCCCTACTATGTTCTTCATAGAGGTTGCACAATTAGGACCACAGTCATCCTTCTCTCGGGATCCAGCAGAGAAGAAATTTTTGTCAGGGCTGGGTACCTTACTCCCAGTTATGTTCATATCAGAAAACTTGAAAGCAGATGTTATTAAATTGTTCTTTGAAGTGAATAGCATTCTTCCCAGTTGTATCAAGGATGAGATTCTTTGATATATTTAAGATATTACATTACTGAGTCATAGCTGAAAAAATGGATTTTATGTTACATTTTTAAGTTGCAATTTCTCCCTCCCCCCTAATGGGAATAGGTTCCCCCCACTCTCATTATGTATTACAGATTCAATCAAGGCAGGGGTCACCCTTCATGTCTTCTCTTAATCATGATGATGACAATAGAAATTTGACATGGTGCTGATCTCGATCAACTGCACTACGGAGTCCTTGATCAGGCTTTAATTCCCAAACAACTGAACATTTTAATCCTCGTCTTGTATAGGTCAGACTCTGATCTCTGACACGGGGCTTGTGCCTTAGATCGCAGCTTGTCAAGGTCCAAAGGTGCCACTTTGGCCTTTAAAATGCATGAAAAAGACTTAGAATAGAGGCCATAAGGCAAATTAAGAGAAGTTATATGTATAAGTCATTTCTGTAAGGCGCACAAAGTTTTTCACAACCTCAGTCTTTAGTGTTCTAGTATTTCTGATGTCTATCATTTGCCCATCAGATATTGAGATAACATATCTGTGTGGGTCAGTGTCACATTTTGGTGCCATACTTCATAATGAGATATCGATCCCCCAGCATGGCTCCGTAGCACACACTAACCGATATGCATGCTAAATAACTAAGTGGGGTTAGGTGTCTGCGATCAGAATTGGGCCACATGTAAAAAATAAAAAAAAAACTATTCCTTTTTGATAAAGTATCCTGTGCCTCAAAGAACCCTAGGCACCTAGCACAATAGGATTTAAACAGACTTTGTTAAAAAATACATTGTTATTTTAATTTTCCATGTACTAACCCATCACTGACTAATCCCCATGAGGCCCTTAGCACTATGCAGATCCACCAATGGGGGCAGGAGACAAAGAATGCCGTTGCTCTAGGCGCCTCTAAAGTACTACAGCAGCACTTCAGGGAGGGGCGGTGGCCCGGTGCCACAGTCTGGGTGGCTCTGAGGGCTGACCACCCTAGGCCCTGCCCTTCTGGGGTCACGGAGCCAGCCCCCTCCCACTTTGCCCTGTGGCCTGCAGTGGCTATCAACCCCATTGTGATCCTGGGAGGAAAACAGAGGAGTGGAGCCAGCCAGATCTGAGCCAGTAGGATCATCAGCAGAAGCAGCCAAGGCAAGGGCCTTTGGACATTCAGGAAACTTACTATCGTTCTGACTGGACCTTTTCTGTCCTGTGCTCATTGGCTGTTATCTTCAGCCCACCCCACCCACCGTTTCAGACTCTTCACATGTCCTGAGACCCTGCCCATCACATCGCTAGCTCAGCTTGTCTCCTTTCCTTTTAATGTCCCCCCGATCCTTTTTCTTTCCAGTTAGCTGATCCCTCACATCTAATCCCCAATGCCCAGTAATATGTACAACTGACATGGCATTTGCTCCCCCAACCCTGTTCATTCTACTTCTGCGTTTTACTTCTTCTCTCATCCCATGACTATCTTTGCAGTACATTGTACAGTACATTGCCATAGCTATGTCTCTCAGGGGTGTGAAAAATCCACATCCTCGAGGAACCTAAGACTTAGTGTAGACAATGGACTTCTTCTGTCCTCCTAGGTACTTCTTCTCATGGACATGGGTTACCTCTGCCAACAGGAGAACCCCTCCTGTTGGCACAGGTAGTGTTTGAACTGAAGCACTACAGCAGTACAGCTCCTCAGTGCAGGAACTGTCTACTAGTCTGTATAGCATCTACCACTCTTGATAGCTTCTAAGGCACTACTCTAATAAACAAGTTTAATGGTGAAAAGTGCCTGTGACGCCACCCATATAGAAGGAGCTTTGCACTACTGAATAATGCTGGAAGGAAGATAGTGAGGTTTTTTGGTACAAAGATTGTAAATTTGGCTGATTTCCAGATTATACATCTTTCTGATATTAAGACTAACGAAGTTTTATAACCAGCAGAAGTCTGATCCGGGCTTGGAATCAACTGTACTATATCCAGCATTCAATGATAGCCTTCAATGAATTTGGCAGCAAATTCATAGCATGCTTTTAGACGTCTGTGGAACTGAAAAGTGTTCTTGGACACTAATATCATCAATACACAACATCTATATTAAAATAATAATTTTAATATGGAATGAATTGATTTATCAAGTACCCTTTTACTATTTATATTACAGTAACACTTTAAGGTCCCAACATTTAAACAGTAGGAAAGTCCACCATCCAAAGAGCTTGCAGTCTAAATAGAGGTGACAGATGTGAGAAAGGAAGTATACTATAGTTGGGGAATTAAGTGTATTAGCCAAGAGATCACACAGGAAGTCTGTGTCAGAGATGGATCTGAGTGTAATCTTTTCAGATTTCCAGTGTAGGTGTTTTAAGCCCAAGACCACCCTTTGTCTCTGATACAAAGGATGGTAACTCCTTTTATAATACACATCCAAAGTTCTCAAACCATCCAGGGAAAAAGACACAAGTAAGATGAACAGTCATGTGACAAAGTCACCATTCAACCCCTTTGACTGTAGGCATGCATTCCACATCACAAAGGTGGAAGCCAGAAAGACAAGTCATTACATTCATCTATGCCAATGATGTAATTTCCAGTTTTATAAATAAACAAAATAACAATCATTAAAAGCTTCTAAGTTGCTAAGAACTCACTGTATAGCAGTAGCAGAACAATTTCTTTAATCATGACCAATCCCCATTGTAATCAAACTTTCCACTGATGTGAAAGGACAGACACTTTTGAATTCTTCTGCTGTTCTCCCTATTTCACACGTATTCTGACCTAGGTATCTTCAACCTTTTCATAGCATGAAGTATGTATCCATGCAGCAATTGTCCCATACATCTTCTCAATCCCCATTTGCACAGACCAGTTCCCCTCCTATTTATGAACATAACAGCATCGCAGTGACAGTTACAGCAATTGCATAATATTAGGAAAAAATAAGGTATTTTAATATGATTTTAACAGATGGAAAAAATCAGCTTGAACTCTTCAGATTGCCATTGAGTGCCTTTAAGAAAGTTTGAGAACTCTGGTTAGTATAACTTCTGTCACCGACTACAGTTAAATATAGTAAGATGTCTAAGATGTGATTCAGCAAAGCACAAAAACACATGTTTAATTTTCACCATGCATTTAAGTTCATTCCTATCCAGCATATAATTAAGCATGGATTTATATTAGGCAAATGCTTACATCCCATTGACTCTAAAATATATCGAAGTAAGTAATTCAAGCCAATGGGAGTTAATCAGGTGCTTTGGTGAGTTATTGAATCGGGGTCTAAGTATGGAAAGCGACCTTTTAAAATCATACTTTCAGTAAATTTTATATCAAGGAAATGTAAAGAAAAATGCTGCCTGAAAAACAGAAAAATAAAGCATATGGTTGTTGTTGTTATTATATAATAATAATAATAATAATAATAATAAAATACTTTGCACTCGCACAGCAGCACTCATCTGAGGATCCCAAAGTTCTCTGCAAATATTAGTAAATTAAGGCTCACAACAACCTAAGGGGTAAAGAAGTATGATAATCTCCATTTTACAGGGAACTGAAACACTAGTAGGTTTAATGACTTGACAACCCACCGTCCAATAAATTGTAATTATAGTTATAATATACCATAAGCCAAATCCAATCTGAACAATTCTCATTTTATAATATCCCGTGTATGAGCCATGCTCTGACTAATGAGATTAATCTGCAGGGAAATTAAAGTGAGATATTAGGGAAAACTTTGTAACTGTAAGGGTAATTAAGACCTGAAATGGGTTTCCGATGGAGGATGTGGTATCCCCGCCGCTGGAGGTTTTTAAAACAAGTTAGATAAACATCCATCAAGGATGTTCTGAGTTTACTTGGGTCTGCCTCAGCACAAGGAGCTGGACATGATGACCTCTCAAGGTTTTGTCCAGCCCTACATTTCTATGATTGTACCAAGCGCTGAGTTTCATTTTATTCTAGTGTGACTATTAATGCCTCGTGCTAGCTCTCTATGCTACTGTGAATAAGAATTTCTTCAGCTTACTAAGAACCCAACACTACTGTCCTTACTCGGAAAAACTACCATTAACTCTAACAGGGATTGTGCCTGAGGAAGATGCACAATGTCTGACACATACGTAGTGTCTGCCTAGAAAAATATCCTTCCACCTTCTGACAAAATAAACACAGTGTAAATGGCTATTTAGTGGTTTTTTTTCCCCCAGAGCACTCATTATTGGCCTAACTCTGCTTTCAACAGCACCCTAAAAACATATTGGAACCAAGCATGATGTAGATCAATTTGATGCTGTAATGTAAATATGCTGCTAATTTGAAAGAGCACTAGGCTAGCTTCTTTGTCCTCCAACTGAAGGGGGAAGAACATTTCACTGCAATGTGAACACAGAGGCCAAAAGCATAAGAGTAGCATCCTCCTTGCTCTTTTGTGGCCCAAACTCCAGCAGCCCCAGACCCGAAAGGACATAGTGGTGTCAAGAGCTCCTTCCAAAGAAGGCATATCACTGATGCTAGAGTTTGATGGCATCTAAACAAATATGCTATATTATCCATTCACACTTTTCAATACAGTACCTTATCATTAATAATAATGATACTTTGCACTCACAGAGCGGCACTCATCTGAGGATCCCAAAGACCTGCTTCATCAAAACTTTTAAGCAGATATAACAGTCAATATTTGTTATTGAATGGCCAACAGCCTTCCTCAAACCTCTCAAAACAGGCATGAGAAACAGAAGACTAAACTTATAATAGTGTCAACTTTTGCTTTTATTATGAATGAGAAACTTACCAAATTAATAACAGTTTCAGAGAACTAGTGGGATCTGGATTTGGGCTCTGTGGAAGGGTGGATCTGGCCCAGTGGTAATACATCAAGAGGTAAAGTGGGTTCTGGAAGTTTGAGATGGACCTGAATGGCACAGCTCAGATTTAAATCTAAACTTTCTTAAAATTTGGGGAATTTTGGATCCAAGGTTTTTATAAAGTCAGGTAACTGTAAGGTCTGGATAGGAACTTCTCCAATATTCTCCCAATTTCTACATCTGGATATGAACTTCTCAAAATTCAGAGGTGTTTGGATACAGAACTTTAAGGCTGTGGCCACACTTGGCCAAAACTTCAAAATGGCCATGCTAATGGCCACACTGAAGAATACTGATGAGGTGCTGAACTGAATATTCAGCGCCTCATTAGCATTAGCACATTTCCGGCTGGCTGCTTTCAAACGTGAGCAGCTGGGTGCAGCTACACGGGGGTCCTTTTCGAAAGGACCCCGTACATTCTGAAATCCCCTTATTCCTCTCAGCTTAAGTGACTAACCTCATCTGAGAGTACATTTGTCCCCTGTCTTCATCTGTTTTGTTTCTTCAGATTACAAACTCCTCAAGACAGACAGTGTCTCTTGTTGTGTGGCTGTACAGCACCTAATCACACAGGCCCCTGATGTCAATTGAGGCCCTCTAGGTAATTATGGAGTTATAAATAATAATGACTAGCAAAGACCTCAAACTTGATGGGCATTTCCATTATAAGCAACTAATTTGCACAGAAGTGCAGTATATACAGGTATACAGATGAGGATTACAAACTCTTTTATATCCAGCATTCTATCATCCGGAACTCTCAAATAACTGACGTTTTAACCATAAGTAAATTTTAGTTATGTTTTCCATGAGTACAGTATAGTGAAAGTAAATGCAAATAAGTACAGCAAATACAATATAAGTTTACAGTATACAATACTACTGTTGTTGGCAAATAAAGTACTGTGCATACATTTTTGTTTGTTTCTTAATATCTAACCTTGTTTTTCTTTAGTGTTACACATCGCTAGGTATACCTCTCTATTATCTAGAATATTAGAATATCTGGCAACCACCCAGTGCTGGGGCTGATGTATGTAAAACAGTTTACTGTATTTATTAAAGAATTCATACATTCAGATTCAAAGTGTGGGAACTAGCTATTTAAATCTGATATATCCATTTACATTGACTTTTGTGTTTGTACTCTTTGGCTGTGGTTACTATACCGAGTTTTGCTAACAAAACCCTGGTTTTATCAACAAACCTGGTGGAACGTGCACACACAAAATGCATTTTGTCAACAGTTTGTGGACACAACTCAGCACTTTTGCCAGCAGCGTTCTGCCTTAAAGCCATGAGGCATAATGCTGCTGTCGACAGAGTCTGTGGACAAAAGAGCTGCGTCGGCACTCTGGGGGGGGGCCTTCTCTTGACAGACAGGGCATCGAGAACAATGTGCAACACTGCCTGCTGTACTTCTGGGTGCCTGTTTTGTCAAGAAAGCAGCCAGGCAGTCTGGCTGCTCTGCCAACAGAGTGGAGCACTCTCCCAGTTGGCTTTTGTGTGTGGCTGCACTCTGTGGATAGAAGTTTTGTTGGGAAATCTCTTCCAACAGTGACTTCTGTCGACAGAGTACTGTAGCGTAACTGTAGCTTTAGGCTGGGTCTACATGGCACAGCTTTCCCAGCAGATCCATGTTAATGAACAGCCTCAAATTGCAAATGGCTGCTCATTAGCATGGTCCCACAGCTCGTTAGCATAGTCATGTGAGAGCTTAGTCTCAGCAGAGCGGGGTGCCGGCAGTAAAGAGGCTGTGTGGACATGCCCCTGCCGGCAAAATCTCCTTTGCCACCAGACCCTTTTGCCTGATCAGCAACAGCAATGCCAGCTACAACACAATTATATCTATCTATTTCAACACAATTTTCATAGAATGTACATTACAAATTATGAATTAAAGTTAAGAATGTATATCTATAATTTAAATGCAAAATAAACTCTAAAAACAGTTATAAAACCAGGAAATTCTGAGTTGTTAAACTGAACAAAAGCCATATCTTCCATTTATGATAAATTAGAACCTAGCAGACCAAGGAATCATACCTTCATCTGGCGTAAATTAACATAGCTCCATTAAATTAAAAGAAACTCCCAGGTTATAACGGTTGAGGGTGTATGGTGAAATTTAATCCCTGTTGAAGTAAACTGATGTGAAGTTTCTACTTTGCTTTCAGTTACAAATAAAAATGTACTATTATATTAAACAAACATACAAATACAATGGTGGAAGCCTACAGAGTGCAGACAAAAATATCACTGAACTTCTCATAGGGAAATTTTCACCTATGTGATCTGGAAAGACTCCAGATTGCTGTAGAAATAATCGGTAAACTATAGAACCAGTTACAAAATTAACAGAATACTGTGCAGTTCATACATTTATGACTAAAGTATGTAGTTGAATTGTAGAGTACAGGATCACCTGATAGCATGAGAGAAACCTACAGGTGCATACACTGATGAACTTTTACTGACCTGGGCACATATTCTGCATCTAAGTGTAAGTTAATTTCCCTTTATTTATTGCCTTCAAGTCATTTGTAAACTTAGTTGCCCTGCGCCAGCACTGAACACTCACATGGCAACACAGTTTTTAGAGCAGCAAGTCACACAGCCACCTAATCTTTTTTATGAATTTTTATTCCACGATCCTTCGTGCCTTTGCTTCACAACACCTATATCCATGTTAGGTTTACTGCTTACCAAAGGAAAAACAATTCTGTTTCTGGTTCCCCTAGCTGACACCAGTTTATAAATAGGACTGGTGTATACTGGTTTTTTCAAAATACAAGAAGGTCAGAAAAAACATTTTCTTTTTAAATGAAAAAGGAGGCTAAAACAAGAATTTTAATAAGAGACTTGACATCAGAGCAGCATAATACCAGCATGAATTACACCAGGTAGCAGACTTTTATTGGAAGACCTAGATTGCTTTGTTCCTGTCCCTGACATAATATTAGAGGCTGGGTTTAGGTTTATATTTGCACAGAATGGGGTTGTTCACTAGAGTCCATGCAAATCAAACACTTGATTTATGCACCGTTCCACAGGAGGGTGTAACATTAAATTTAATTTTGTGAGGGAAGCCTGAGGTGCCTCAAAGCCTATGGCTGACATTGTGAACTAGGCAGAAAGGTGCACAAGAATTCATTACTGTTTCCAATATGCGAAATGCAGCATTTGAATGAAACATTTGTCTCTTGTCAAAAGGGAGCAATGTCTATTCTCCGTAAAAATATTCCCCACTCCCACTTTGATTTTATCACCAATTCAGCCTGCTGGACCTCTGGGGCTATGGGTGTAGCTAGCTTTTTGGAGGTGGGGGGAAATCAAATGATCTTTATTGGAAAGGGGAAGCATTGCCAAGGTTGGAGTGCTCATGTAAAGTACAAATATTGATGTATAGAAGTTCAGTGCTTCACAGCAGCCGACACCATTGAGGCACCTAACAATATTATCCAGCCCCGCTCTCAAAGATGAATGTTTGATAGCTTCATGCAAACTAATGGAATATTTTAAATTATTGCCAGAGGCCTTCCCTTTTGTCTTCTTTTTCTGTGGTCTTCAGATGCTCAAGCAAAATCTCTTAATGTTTGTCCAACTGACTAGGCCAGTATACAGCCAGGCTGGCCCAGAGTTAAATTCCCATACTTTACCCCAAGACAAAGACTTAGTACTTTAGGATGTCCAAATCGGTTCTTAGGATTTGCACCCTCTCCTCACCCTGAGTTGTGACAGATGAGCCTCAACATTTGGCAGCTCATTTAGATCAGGGTTCTCAAACTTCACTGCAGTGTGACTCCTGACTGACAGCACAGATTACTACCCACTACAGGAAAGGGGACCACAGCCTGAGTGAACCCAAGTCCCACCATCCTGGGTGTGAAGAGGGGGAAGAAGCCAAAATCCCACCACCATAGGCAGGAGTCGCAAAGTGAAGTCCAGGGGTATATCTACACAGCAGCATTATTTCAAAACAAGCTACTGCAGAAGGCCGTGTCTACACTGCTCCTCACTTTCAAAAGGGGCATGCAAATACAGCTGATTAAAATACAAATAAGGTACTGATTTGCATATTCAGTACCTAATTTGCGTATTGGTCACCACTCACTGTTCCGGAAGCACTGTTTTTGGAAGCCAAAACAGCCAAGGAGAAGGAGTTCCTTTGAAACGAAGTCCCAATTTCAAAAGAACACTTCTTTCTAATTTTTTCAGGTATTTCGAACTAGGCACTAGTCCGTGTGGAATGAGGTTAACCTATTTTAAAATAGGCCAACTCCTATTTCAAAAGTTTTTTGAAATAGTGGCTGCGTTGTGTAGAAGCTAAGATAGTTATTTCAAAATAATGACTGTTATTTCTAAATAACTTTGCTGCGTAGACATACTCCAAGAGATTCAGCCTCAGTGGTAGGGCTCAAATTTTGGCTCCAAGCCCCAGTAAGTCTAAACCAGCACTGGTGACCCCATTAAAAGAGGGTTGCCACCCACTTTGGGGTCCCAACCCACAGTTTGAGAACTACTGATTCAGATAAAATAACAATCATCACTTTCTACCTGTCGACCCCACAGTGTTTCAGTAAATCTCCCAGTTCCACACTGGACAAAGCAGAGCATGAAAAGGTACAAAGACTTGAAAATGTGCACAGCAGACCAGCAGCAGAACCCAGGACCCAACTGTTCAGTGTAGTGCTATATCCCTGTAAGCTTCAATTCTTCCTCTGTCATTCTTTATCTGTCTTGTTAATTTAGTGCTTGTCTACATGGCAAGCTGAGGTTGAAACAAGCATCCTTGCAAACTCTGCTGCTACACACTCACAGTTCCCTAGTGTGCTTTGATCTATCTTACTTTGAAGCAGAAGGAAAGCAACATGCATGAGGGAACTGTTCATGTGTGATAACTGGGTGCGCACACACAGACACCATGCACAGCAGGGTGATGTGGAATAGACTGCACCTCAGCTTGTCCTGAAACAATAGTTTGTGTAGATAAGTCCTTAGACTGTAAACTGCTGGGGCAAAGACTGCAGATGTACTGCAACTAGCATAATGGAACTCAGGTCTTAATTGTGAACCATGATGTTACTATTATAAAAATTAATAAAAACTATCTATCCTGACCTTAGAAAAATCAGGTGCTTTTCCAAACTACCTGAGCCTCTTTGATTTACAGAACTGGGTCGGGAATCTTAGCTAGATAAGCTTTCTTATAAAACTTCTGTCACTCCCTGTTTCAAGTTGGGCTACACATAAAGCATCAGACATTTTTTATGGTATCGTGAAACTACAGGCTGCACAGCGATTAAAGATGATAATGCAAAGAAAGTTAGCCAATCTTTTTTGACCACTGCTAAAAATTTGGTTTGAGTTCACTCCAAGAAAAAAGCATACTTTTACTTCTCCGTATGTGTTCCCTTGATCCTCTTGGATCAGCCTCAATCAGTTTTTTGCTCACCCTCCTCCTGTGTGATTACCGAATGAGCAGAGCTGACCTAGGGGAGAAGGCCTTAAAAGCCAGAGGCTAAATGAACAGGGACCACAAACAGGGCAGTTTGAAAGGGAGATTGTAGGAGAGAGTTCTCATATAGCCATTGTGGTTAGGAAGG
This sequence comes from Carettochelys insculpta, assembly GCF_033958435.1. Classification (NCBI taxonomy): domain Eukaryota; kingdom Metazoa; phylum Chordata; order Testudines; family Carettochelyidae; genus Carettochelys; species Carettochelys insculpta. The sequence continues at coordinate 123,873,290 of NC_134140.1, forward strand.
GCCATATCAACAATATCAACACCACTTTTGTCTCCTCCAACTGTACCCATATCCAACTTGACTCTACCCAGATCCTGGTGTAGTCTTGCAGAGACTGTGGCCCACATTTCCCACTTACAGAAATCCAGTCTGGGGGAACTATCCAATGTGAAAGGTGCCTGCTGGTAGAATCTCTCAGGAAGCAGATGGGAGAGCTATGGGAGGCAGTGACTAGGCTGAGGACTATCCATGCCCATGAGGAATTCTTCAAGAATATATTCACATGGAGACATCCAAGGTTAAGGAAGCTATCAGCTACACAAAACTGCTGGCACACCCCTCGAAGGGTCAGGTAGGGGTGAGGAGATGGCTTTGTCACATGAAAGACACTGGCAGCTGTTTACTTCTGTAGGTAGTGCTCACCCTTACTCCCAGCCCACCCATGATGGTGATCAAGAACCATTACAATGAACTGGCAACAAGAGATGAGGAATCACTCCCTAAAATGGAGGGTTGAAACCCTAAGATGGAGGAGAAACCATATACTCCTGATGCTGGGAGGTCTGCAGCCACATCTCCCAGGTAGGGTAGTTGGAGACTCTCTTCTGGGAGTGGGTGAAGGCACCCATCTGTCATCCTGACATGTCAGCCCAAGAGGTACGCTGTCTGTCCAGGGCCTGTACCTAAGATGTTACTAGAGCAGGAGTTCACAAACTGGGGTCCAGAGACTCCTGGGGGTCTGCAATGGTACTGCAGGGGGTCCGTGAAAAAAATAAAAATGATCACAGAAAATAAGTTTTGAATAATTTCCAAAATTACAATCAATTCTTACTTTTAAATTAATATCTTCCAATAATGTTATTAATTGCTGTCCAAAAATCTATGTTGCAGATTCTTTTTTCATGTACTGAAGTGTACACAGTGGCTAGAGTTGGCTTTGATGGGTATCTGTGAACTGTTTGGGGAGTGAGTGGAGGTCAGCAAATGGTTTTGGGGGGTGAACAGGCTGGGAACCACTATTATAAAGTTTATCATCTGCCCATTTCCTGCAGCCCATTTGAATTCTGGGTTAGGCTCCCAATGCCTGGTGGCACAAGAAGACTCCAGAGGGTTCCAGATCATCTGGCCCTCTGACTACTACGCCATACTACTCATTCATGTTGACACTAATGATCCTGCGAGGTCTGACCAGAAGTGACTAAAGGGCTCTGGTAGTATAGGTGAAGGAGTTCAGATTGCAGGTCTCTTTGCTCCTTCTGGGCAAGGGCAAGGGCACAAGCAGGGACAGATGCATCCTGCAGGTGAATGCCCAGCTGAAAAGAGGATGTTGTTAGGAAGGCTTTGGCTTCCTTGGCCAGGGGATGCTATTCTAGGAAGAAGGACTGCTAAGCAGAGATGGGATCCACCTACTAAGGTAGGGAAAGAAAGTGTTTGGACACAGAGTGGATAACCTAGTAATAAGGACTTTAAATTAGGAGACAGGTGATCAAAGCCCACAGGTAAGTAAAAAAGATAGAGGAACAGACCTGGGAGCAGGGTCACAAATGGTGGGGCAGCATGGGCTGTAATAGCAGGGATAAAAAGGCATGTTTCCACACCAACCATTAGGATTCCCAGCATACTTGATGAAAATTAAAAAGTCTTTCCATGCCTTAATTGAATTGCAGAAATGTCTTATTTCCTTACTGTTCTGCATGTGGCATTTGGCCCACTGATAAATTGGTAAAGTCAGTTAATCCCTGCAGTTCAGAGTTTGTTAAAAATGGACATCACTATATATTTTAAAAACCTGATATATCAGATCTTCCAATGTTTGAAACAGAGAACTGGGGGCTTATTTATAAAAGGCTCCATGCCTTACTCTTTCCCATACAAGAGACTCAAGATTTATCTGCAGAAGAACTTAAGGGAGATATTGTACTGAACACAAAAGGGCTTTGTAACTAAGAACACAAATGTCCTCAGCTCCCCCTGAAATGAATGAGAACTGAGGGCATGCAGCACCTTACTGGATCAGGGCCGCAGTGCGAACAAACAAACAAAATAACACATTTATCAGCAACTTGTGAGACTCTCTATATGCTCCTAGGCATGCTTTGCCTTCCTTTAGGATTGATGGTCATTCATGAACACATCAAGGAATGAACTGAATCCTCTGAGTTCTGTTTTCTTTTGCCCCATAAATAACTAATGACACAGGATGCAGCTCCATAGGCTGGAGTTCCTGCAATGCACCTCCAACAAACCAAGGGTTAGGCTAGGCAATTGTGTTCCTCAAATGCTCCTTCACTGACTGATGACTCAACCATGCTTGAAAGTCACTGTGCCAAGGAGAATCAAGAGACTGGGCAAGGGCTGATAGACACTGCTCAGGTCATAGACAAGTCAGCTTTCAGCTGCTTCTGTGCCAAAGGGGCCAGGCAGTGCTGGAGATAAACTGATTCAAAACTGCACCAACAACTCATGACTTGAGCATGGCATTTAGTGGCCAGACTAAAACATATGTATTCAGCCAATACAATCTCCTGGGAATACTGACAAGTATCAGGGACGTAGCTGTGTTAGTCTGTATCTTTGAGAACAACAAGATGTCCTGTGGCACCTAATAGACTAACAGATATTTTGGAGCATAAGCTTTCATGGGCAAAGACCCGCTTCATTGGATGCATCTGATGCATCCAAAATATCTGTTAGTCTAAAAGGTGCCACAGAACTTCTTGTTTAGTAACAGAGAGGAAGCCGTGCTAATCTATATACTATCAAAACAAAAAGCAGTAAAGTAGCACTTTAAAAACTAACAAAATAATTTATTAGGTGAGCTTTTGTGGGACAGACCTACTTCTTCAGACCATAGCCAGACCAGAACAGATTCAATATTTAAGGCATAGAGAACCAAAAATAGCAATCAAGGTTGACAAATCAGAAAAAAATTATCAAGGTGGGCAAATCAGAGAGCAGAGCTGAATTAGCTGCATTCAGAGGATGAACACTTACCATTTTTCAGCAATATGACAATTTACACAAAGGTCTGAACAGCTCAAATCACAAACCTGCATAGACCTTGGTTCTGCTCATTTCTTAGCAGGAAGATTATTTTATGGCATGCATCCTAAGTAAAGTCATTTCTGTTTTGCACAGTGTATCACATTGGATTTTGCGTAAATTTTCAAAAATTGCCTCAGTTACCTGAGTGCCTCAGTGATGACGTATCACTTGAGGACATTAGGTGAGTTTCACAGAGAATCTGATGCAATCTCCCTTGGCCAGAAGAATGATTGTTACACTACAGGGTCGTTAGTGTGTGGTATAAATTGGAGAATAATGCAGTTCTTCGGTTTTTGGCAAGACAGAGAAATCCTTCTCCTTATTCAATATTCCCCACACTCTATCTGCATCTGTATGGTAGCATGAAATATTAGTGCTGAATAAGAAATGGATCTTTAATTTTGTAAGGAACATTGTTTGCTTGGGGAAAAACTCTACTCCAAAACAAAATGAAAATAAAGAAAATCTGAAATTTCCCAAAAAACAAAATTCCTCAAAAAAGCTTAGTTTCAGGTCAATAAAAAATGTTTGTTTAGGTAAAATCCAAGATATTCTTTCTGATTTTGACTTTATTTTATGTAATCTAAAATAAAAATACTAAAACAAAAAAACAGTTTCAAAATGGAAAATCAAATGTTTTGAAAAGATTCAAGCAGAACTTTTCAAGCTCATCACAATGCTTTTAATTTTTCCATTCCAAAAGCTTTTCTGCAAAATGTTTCACTTTCAATGAATTTCATTTTCTGTTAGAAAAATGTTCCGTGAACAAATTACAAATGTAATATTGGGAAGAGGGGAAAAGAGGTTGCAAATATTTTTCCCCATTTGCATTCTGTGGGAGCAGTTCAATTGTCTCACAAGCCAGCTAAGACCTCCAACCATTTTAATATACAATACTGCAAACCTTAAAAAAATCCCACACAGTGACCTGCTGTAGTGCAATGACATTTTTAAAGTGCTAGGCAGAATCACCACTTCATTCTCTATAATGTGCAACAATTGTCACTATATTTTTAAATTATCTCTAAAGCAAGGGCCAAAGAATGATGGGTCAGAGAAGAGAAGGAAGGAGAGTGCTGAAGAGATAAGAATTGGACCTGACAAGCTTCTGAGCCTTAATGTTAAAAACAAAGAGGAGCACCTGCAGCCAAATTCTGCAGTCCTTTCACAAGCAAAAGCATCAGTGAACAGGAATGTTGCCCAAGCATCGAGACCTTCAGGATTTGGCTAATCTCTTATGCTTTGTTTAATTTCACATGCAATCTGAATTACTGCACATACCTTGTCACATCATCTGTGTGGTTTTATAAGCATAGTTTGGATTTCCAGTCTCCTACAAGAAAAGAATTCATGATTAAATTATCTCTAAAACGAAGAGAACAGCATTTCAGAGAAAGACGGTGGATGGGTTTGGGTACAGTGATAAAACAGATAAAATTCTTTTAATGAAGTAATTGTTTCCTTTACTATAGTGCAACTGCATCCAGAAAACAATGACAGGCTGTTGCTCATTACATGAACCTGTTACTATATTTAATCTTTCTACCTTTTTTATTCATCCAGTCTTTTCTTAGTGTTTTTTAATCCCCTTGTATTGGCCTCTGGATCCAGTTTGGAGCAATATTGTGAAACGAATGACCAGACATAATGACTTTCAAGGTCCTTGTGATTTCTTATTAACATTCAGTAAGCATAAGTCCTGACTTTATTATTGACTACATTGAATACACAATACACTGACCTCTGCCATCTGCAACTAAATCTCTTCCTGAAGATCTATCAAAGTGATTTCATACACAGAGAAAGTAGAAGAAAACAAAGCAGTAACTACTTGCCTTTTTTGTCCCCCAATATTTAACACTCTAGGGTACGGCTGCCATGTCTAAAACTCTTTTTAAAGTAATTAGTTTTCCATGCCTTCATCACTGTTGCTAAGTATAGGAGTCTGTTCCCAAAGTGGAATATCACGCTATATTAAAAAAACCCAAAAACTTCAGTAGAACCAAATAATGGTGGACAGCAAAATTATGGGATAAATTCTATTCTCTGTTACACACCAGTACTATGAGAGGCACAATTCTGTCACAAACTAGCCAGTATACAGATTAGGTAGTCTGAACCACCCTTTAGGATGCACCCACACCTAAGCTACACTTACATTTCCAATTCCTTTTGTTGCCTCCCTCTTCCCACCAGGATATGTCCTTTTTACAGTGTAAGATCTTTAGGACAGAGACTGTCATTTATTATTTACAGTGCCTAGCACAATATATTCCAATCTGACTGTGGCCTTTAATGCTGTTTGACTATAAGGACTTGTCTATACTATAAATGCTACCACACCACAGCTGCACTGTTTGCAGCACTTCAGTGGAAACAAGACATAAATGGGTAGGATGGGTTCTCCTTATTCTATCTCATTTACTTCTATCCCACCCTCTACCACATTTTCCATCTCCTTTCAGGGACCCCTCTGACAAACATCTCCTACAATAGGAAATAAACCATCTCCTAGACTTAGGAGCCATACAGCCACTTTACTACCATATGGGGTTATACTGTTAGTCACCAGTGCTAGCAACAGTGGAAGTGGAATGGGATGAGTTATCTACATTATCAATGTAGACAATCTACTTCCCTGAAAGGTAGTAGCTGGGTCAAAGGAAGAATCTTTGCACCCACCTAGTGCTATTTACCCTCATGGTTAGTTTGACTTAACTGTAGCTATGTCTACACTAGCCCAGAAGATCAGCCCACTCAGTGTCGATCTTCCAGGCTTTGCTTTCCAATGTCTGGTAGGGATGTGGGAAATTGACCTCTCAGGGATCACTGTCGACCCCTGTACTCCTTGAGAGACATGAGGAGTAAGGGAAGCAGAAGGGAGAAACTCTCCTGTCGACCTTTTTCAGTAGGGATGACAAAGTAAGCCAAGCACAGATACATTGATTCTAGCTACACAACTGTCATTGCCACACAATGATATCACCACACAACTGCATTTCTGTAGTCAACTTACTTTACGTAGTGTTGATATAGCTGTGGGTTTTCATGCCCCTGAACTACGTAGTTAGGGTGACCAAATTTTCCAGTGTAGACCAGAACTGGAAAGCCTCATGAGGCATTTCCCTTCATATATCATCATGAAGTCCATGGGACCCAATTCTCATACCCCAGGTTTACACTGGTTTAATAATTATTCCACTGGGCTGAATTATACTTTGCGTATCGTGCTGAAAAGCTGAAATAACATAATTGATTACATTTGAATTGTTTCACTTTTACATAAAAACACAATTTGGTACAATTGTTTTAGATTCACACTGGAGAAAGTTAGATCAGAGCTTTTATTGTTGATTTTGCAGCAGTGTCTAGAGCTGCGTCTACACGTGCACGCTACTTCGAAGTAGCGGCACCAACTTCGAAATAGCGCCCGTCGCGTCTACACGCGTCGGGTGCTATTTCGAAGTTAACTTCGACGTTAGGCGGCGAGACGTCGAAGTCGCTAACCTCATGAGGAGATAGGAATAGCGCCCTACTTCGACATTCAACGTCGAAGTAGGGACCGTGTAGACGATCCGCGTCCCGCAACGTCGAAATTGCTGGGTCCTCCATGGCGGCCATCAGCTGGGGGGTTGAGAGATGCTCTCTCTCCAGCCCCTGCGGGGCTCTATGGTCACCGTGGGCAGCAGCCCTTAGCCCAGGGCTTCTGGCTGCTTCTGCGGCAGCTGGGGATCTATGCTGCAGGCACAGGGTCTGCAACCAGTTGTCAGCTCTGTGTATCTTGTGTTGTTTAGTGCAACTGTGTCTGGGAGGGGCCCTTTAAGGGAGCGGCTGGCTGTTGAGTCCGCCCTGTGACCTTGTCTGCAGCTGTGCCTGGCATCCCTATTTCGATGTGTGCTACTTTGACGTGTAGACGTTCCCTCGCTGCGCCTATTTCGATGTTGGGCTGAGCAACGTCGAAGTTGAACATCGACGTTGCCGACCCTGGAGGACGTGTAGACGTTATTCATCGAAATAGACTATTTCGATGTCACAACATCGAAATAAGCTATTTCGATGTTGGCTGCACGTGTAGACGTAGCCTAGAAGTCCAGTCCAGTACCCCAAAGTACTAAGTGCTGTACAAATACAGGAAAACAAAGTATTCCCTACCCCAAGAAACTTACAATCAACTTCTAGGTTACTTGACCACTTCATTGAAGCCATAGGTAGCACTAGCCAACAGCCAGCTAAAAACAGTGGAACTGCCTCAGAGTAGCGGAATATCATATACTGTTTAATGGTATTCTTTACTAGGAATATCAGAAATATTCAAATGCATACCAACATGCAGGAACTGTAAAAGCACCTTGGCCTGGACTATACTAATCATTCCACTGTTGCTAGCACTGGTGACTAACAGTATAACCCTGTATGGTAGTAAAGTGGTTCTATGGCTCCTAAGTCTAGGAGATGGTTTATTTCCTGTTGTAGGAGATGTTTGTTAGGGGGTCCCTGAAAGGGGTTGGAAAATGTGGTAGAGAGGGTGGGATAGAAATAAATAAGATAGTATAACTCCCTTGGATAACTTCCAGGACTCATTTGACTGTAGCCATGTTGCTTCAGACTGGGGAAAATGGTGTCGGGGGTCCCTAGAAGGTGTTGGAGTGGTTCAGCAGTTCAGAGTTGGCAAATGGAAAGCTCTCATACCCTCTACCACATTTGCAGAATGATTGGCAAAGATTGGAAGATGGGGAAGGCTAGCCCAGAGTCTCCCTCCATCTACTCCGCCTCCACTTGCAGTGCTGGGAGAAGTGTCATAGGGTTGAGAGTAAGGCGCTTCCTAGAATTTTGAGTTATAAAATTTCCCTTTTTTTTTTCTTGTTGCTGGGGCTGTAAATCCCAAGAGTCATCAGGGTAACTCAAGAGTCTTTAAAGGTATGTAAGAACATGTCCACAGCCCCAGTAAACGGGTTTTGGCCCTTGAAAAGCAAGTACTTAACTGTGGCCGGAACCTCTCTTGGAAAACGAGGTAGGTGGAGACAGGGTGCCCAGTGCATGACAACTGAGGTCATAATAGAGCCTGCTGCTGAAATGGCTGAGTCCAGAGAAACCTGGACAGCCATCCTGACAATGAGGGAGTTTTCTGAGACAGTGGATCTGCAAGCCTCCATCTTCTTGTCCTCAGGGAGGTGGTCAATAAAAGATGACATATTTGTGAAGAGACTGTACATGTGCTTTGCGAGTAATGCAAGAGTAATTTGTTATGCAGAATTGCAGGGTGCTGGAGAAATAGGCCTTCTGCCTGAAGAGGTCAAACCTCTTTCAGTCCCTGTTGTAGGGGCTGTTGATTGCCTCTCTAGTTCACCATCTCCATGACATGTGAGTTGTAAATGGGATGAGTAAAAAAAAAAATATGGCTCCTTTGGCCAGGACACAGTATTTTTTGTCCAATCATTTGCAGCACAGGTGGGCCATTGTGGGTGTCTGCCATATGATCTTAGCAGGGTCCATTTTGGCAGCATTTTAATTAGCAACACTATTTTAGCTGAAGAGAATGACTAAAGGATGTCTGTGAGCTTGTGTTGTGTTTCAGTGTGATCGGACAAGGGCCAAGGGAGTCCACTGCCCTCTTAAAAAGGTTGTGAAAGGACTTGAAATCAGCACCCTATGTAGGGGTTGGTGGTATGATGGTATCAACAGGAAATGAGGAGGAGATGTGTGTGAGTGGTAAGGATTCTCCTTCAGTTGGAGATTCCTGGTCTTCTCTCCTCCTCCAGTATGTCTGAGTGTGCTGCATCCATAGGGGGAAAACAAAGTGTTCAGGAGGGTGGTAGGTAAGGAGACCTTGTGCTTTGGGCTCCAAACTTAGCCCAAGGGTACCAATATGGCCAGTTGGGTGGGGCCAAAGGGATGCCAGCCAGGGATGTTGTGGTCGTTTATGTGTATCCCTGATCTGGTAGTGACAAGAACCAGCCCTAGGAGTTGAGTGACAAGGGGTGTGCGGCTCCCAGTTGGCTTCCTCCTTGTTGTCACTGGAAAGAGGTGGTGGTGATGGGCCAGGATTGATGACAGTACTGGTCTAACTGGGGTGCTGTTGATGCTGCACAGTGGAGTGCTGGATGCAAAATAGAGGGAGGTGCCAGAAGAGACTTTGGCACTATAAACACTGAGCTGAGGAGCTTGGTTTTCACTCATGCACCAGCATAATAGCTTGCCTGTGAGGCAGTGGCTCCTCAGGTTATCCTGGTGCCAGATATTCCTGGTACCTTTGGTTCCAAGGCTTTTTGTGCTGTTGATACTAATGCAGATTTCATGCCAGGAGACTGTTTTTGCTTAGACTTTTGGTGTAGCAGTCACTGTGCCCAATGTTTTTGAGGGCCAGGTCCTTGGCAGCAGCTGTGCAGTCTGAGATAGTTGTAGGTGACTGCACAGGAGACTTTCTGGACTCTGAGTCCAAGCAGGTCAAAGGGATTTCTCCATCATCAATAATTTGAGGTGGAGACCCTAAGCTTTTTACAATGGGGACACTTAATGGATATTAGTGTCTCCAAAGTAACGAACACATTGAGCAAGTCAGACAAACTGCAATTGATAGCCCGCAGGTGGGGCAGCGTTTGAATCCAGATGAACCTGCCATGCCTAATGGCAAAGAGAAGAACAAGGATGCCTTATTGTTAACGGCCAACAGCAAGGACTACTGGTAGCGGAAATGTAAGAATTTGCTTTTCCTAAACTGAGGGAAGAGAAAAAATAAGTGCTCTGGATAAGGGGAAAGGATGAGACAAAAGAAAGGGGAAGCTGGTAAATGGGAAGTTGAGGGTCCTGCTCTCACTCTGACTTGAACTAAAGGGGATAGAGGAGGAACTGGGATCAGTTGGCAGCACACATGGGATAGCTTTGGAGTCACTCAGGGTGACTTGCACAGCCAGCCAGAGCGCTGCTCAACACAACACAAGCTCACAGACAACCCACAAATCTCTGATTAGAACCACAAAGTGTCAAGACACCTAAAGTGGCATACCCACAGGGACACTCCTTGAAGAAGAACTAAAAGGTGTCCTACAATTTGGGTTTTAACATTTCTTCATAAAAACATACCAGTTGAAATTAGTTAGAACCTGTCATAAGTCTGTAAAAGAACCACTAAATTAGAGACTAACGTTTCAATGTGTGATATTAACAGAGCAATAAAACCCAACGCTTATCAAAAGCAAACCTGAATGATAACACTAACAGCTTTTTTCTCTCTTGGTTTTCAGTTACTGCTGTGTACCTTATGAGCTTTTTTTACTTCTTCCTCTTAGTTCTAAGCCTCTCCTGGCTCCTTTCGTATGTATAAATTTACTTGCCAGATGAACTGGTTTATACAGTAATATCTACAAAGCTAAAAAAAGCAGTAAGGAACGAGAGTGAAATACCATGCTTAAGGGTAGTGTTTAGACACTTCAGATTATATATAGGCTTGGTGGGGATTTGGTTTTTATTCCAGAGATATCATCTATCAGTTTTTAAAAGCATTTTTCCCACTTTTTTATAAATTTAAATTTTCACTGTTGTGGAAGATTATTTGGTGTGTGGTCAGATAATTGTTTAATGACAGGAGACATTAAGTTTCAAAAAGTTAAAGCTTCTAATTATTAGAACATAAATTGTCAATAACAAAATATAAAAAGTAAATAGCCTAAAACCAAACCCTAATGAGTTCTTAGCATTTGTCTTACTTTGCCTATCTATACATACCTGTCATCATAGCTGGAAATATGTTTAATCATTTTATGTGTGTACAATCAAATCAATTTTAACTTCATTTAGCAATACAAATCTAACCCATCCACCCCTACTTGGGGTGCCCAGGCTAGGTGGTGATTTTATTTAGCATTATTTACCAAGTAGACCCTGATTAGGTAAAGCATGTGCTCGATTCTTGTTGACTTCAATGGAACTCAACAACTTGCTTAAAGCTAAGCATGTGGTCCCTTGCTGAACAAGACCCTGAAACCTGACTTCAGCACACCTTAACATAGCATCCTTCACAGTTACCAAGGAGCAATAACACAGTGAGCTCGTTAGCCACAAAGAGAAGCACAATCTTCTCTAACAATAGCCAAATGTTAATGGCAAGTACAAATAGGGGTTATAAATACAAAGCTAATATTCTACACACACATAATGGACTGTTATGAGCACAATGTTACTGGTGACATTTAAAGGCTGGTTCTTACCATCTGAGGCAAAATGGTGAGTGCAGAGGAGCAATAACTAGGATGGGAGTAGTAATAACTTAATGGTGAAATTGATTCAGCCTAATGCAAAGCCCATGCAACTAAAGTGGTATTACACTGTTGTCATTCCAGGGAAAGTTTTTGTTTCTTTGTTAATGTCTTGAATCAACAATGCCCTCCACGACAGAAGCTGCTTTAGACCTGACCATTGCACTGCTCACTTGATCTTGACTTTGACACAGCTTTTTTGTATTTCAGAAAATGGATGATTTTAATAATCTGTGCACATCACTTTTTAATAGATTTCTGCCAGGCTTCTGACAGCACACTGAGCAAGTTTGTGCAATGCAACTCAGTGTACCTGGAGAGATAGTGTCATGGATAGAATAGGTCTTTAATAGAATGGGAAGCTGTGTTTGAGTCAACGGCAGACACATGGGTTTCTTATCTCCACAGGAGTTCGGTAAGTATGTCTTCTGTCACCATTATTGTCCAGTGGTTGGTTGATGGATAAGCTTGAGGAGGCAGCTCTCAGTAGCATTGAACTGAACACGCATGCTTCAAGATCTTGAACACGCGGAAGAATTTGTCTTGTTGGATCAGTCTGGTGAAATACTGTAGCTGATGACCAGTCTGGCTGGGCAAGATGAATCATGTATTATTCTGCTTATTACTCCAGACAAAACTAAGTCTCTTACTGTTATTATCAATCAGCTAAATATTAACTTGCCAGGACAGGACACTGAGCAGGTGGTAAATATAAAATATTTGGGCAGCGCTATAGATAGTGCTGGTGAATACTCAAAAGATGTACTTGTCAAGTAGTCGCTACTGTCATGTTTTTGGTCCTTCTGTAGGCATATTATGATAGAACACTTGCTACAAACCTGCAGATCTATAGAACCACAGAAATACCAACTCTATTATACAGAAGTAAAACATGAGCACTGAGGGAGCCTGAAGGACATAGTATTGACATTATCAATTCATAATCTTCATTAGCTGCTCCATATTAAATGGAGGGATAAGATCAGATATAAAGATATTTGAAGCTGAATCCTGCAACTGCTTCTGTCAGCACCGATTTGGTTTTGGCAGATTCCTTGATAGAGACATATTAGAGTGAAAGACCAATGAATTCCAAAGCACACGTACCAAGGAACAGAGCCAGCAATTATCTGGGCTGCAAAAGTGTTGGCAGCATGACAGCATTGTAAGGGATGGACATAAACTGAATATCCAGCCAGACCAACTTAAGAGCCTTTTCAGAGACTGAGCTAGAGCAAGGGTCAGCACGGAAAATATCAAGAAAACACATTTTTTTCAAATAGGTAACTCAGTAATTCAGCAGCTGCAATGCATGTAAATACCAGATGGTCCTTAATAAGTAACATCAAATGGTACTTTTTGTAACACCTATTTTATGAACAGTGCAAACCTAATGCTTTATAATGCTTGCAGAAGAAAGTTGCCTCTTTCATGTGTTGAGGAGCACTGTCTTAACATCACCATCTCTGGGTGGGCTCAAACCACCAGCCTTTCAGTTAACAGCAAAATGTGCTAACCCATTGCACCACAGTGATACATGCTTACTGCAGACTGTTCACAAACTTTTTACATACTCAGTTTCCCCACACTTTACATGTGTGTGTTTGTACCACTGTCTTCCTGACTTTCACTCCCACTTTTATGCCAATTTTACTTCATGTTTAATTTCAGTTTTCTTTATTTAAAAATGTGTTGCCCTTCACAGCAGGAAAGCTGCAAGCTTCCTTTTCCTTTTCAAAATCAAGACTTTATTTGCAACACAATCAAACACTGATACAGCATCATGTCCCACTGTAGCCAGACAAAGTCTCCCCTTTACAAGCCAGCTTGCTCGCTGCCCCCCACCACGGAGGAGCACCCAGGGCACGGAAATGGCTGCTGACAGCACAGTCTTTGATGCCCTCATTGAGGCCCAGATGTGCTAGTTTATCGTGACCCTGAGAAGCAGAAAGTACAGATAGAAGGGTAACAGGCCAAACTGTCAACAAGAGAGGGGGGGGACCCTCAGGAAATCACGCCAGCTGGCATTGATGAATTTGATGACCACACAGCCATCCCAGAAGGGGAAGTCCCCGCCCACACAAAAAGAATGTCCTGTACTCCCAAATTGCTTATTTCCTGTCTTACAAGTGCAAATTAAGTAAGAATTGCCCTTGTAACAAACTGGCGTCACAAAGGCAGACCAGTACGATCTGGCACCATAGATAAGAAAGAGAATACGTAACCTAAAAGGGGTATAAAAGGTGGGCCCAGCAGAACTCTAACTTTGAGTGCATTCCACCAACTACCTGCTGGTCGGGTCAGGTGATTGCCTCCCAAGGTCCACTACTGGGGACGCCCAACCTCGTATTCGTCTTTCCGCGGAATTGAGTGACCGATCCGGCTTGGCTACGCTGGTATCGAGAGACGCAGAGAGGGTAAGATATACCCATGCTAGGTCTCCTTTTTTTTTGTGCACAGCTAAAGAATTAGAGCTCTGTAACTAGACGTCGTTGTATCAAGATATCATTGTGTTAGATGGTAACAGATACCTTTGTACTGGATTGTAACGTAACTTGTTAACACCTGTACTTTGCTAGCATGTAAGAAGTAGACAATAGCCTTTTGTAACCACACGCTTATAACTGTAGCTTAATAAACTTGTAACCAGTTAAGATCTAAGCCTGACTGCTGTTAACCCTTTTGTCACTGCAACACAGCCGGCACAACAAAAAGAACTTTAACCGTTTGGTTACCACAGCCTGGCTGTAGGTGAGAGTGCTAGGAGCTCCCTGCTCTAACAGTAAAAAACTGGGTTGCTTAGGACCCGGGGGAGTACCTCACCGCACATTACCCGGCCACCGGCTAACACCCACAATGCACTGCACCTATTAAATGGGGAATTATCCAATGTTTCAAAATCACATATTGTTTGCTATTTAGATATGAAATATGCATGGTTGGGTTTTTAGACATTCACTGTTTATTAAAAAAAAATCAGAAGAGGTTTTTTTAATTTGCAATTATAGTGTTTGGCAGCCATAAAGAAGTCCTTAAAGAGCCATGTGTGATTCTGCAGCTGCAGGTTTCAGACCCCTGAGCTAGATAATACTCCATTCGCCAGGAGGTCACATCCTTTTGGGATTTCCCACACTTCTGAGAATGAGAGAAAACCTCATAAAAAATCTCTGACGTCCTATTTGAATTCTATTTTTATGACATATGAGATTTAATTTCACTGGTCTGGCACCAACCTTTCACCCTCAATGAGAATCTGAATTTTGAACCAATGGCAGCATTGAGGGAGCAGGAAAAAAATGAAAGAGACCAATGGCAAAGTTTTAGCACCCCTTTGCAAGAAGTGGTTGGAAGAGTGTTTGACCACTTTGTGGAATTGTTTCGTTTTCCATCAGGAACATTTTTTTTGTATGGGAGACAGAGGCTATCTCTACACTAGCACCCCACTTTCAAAAGGGAGAAGCTAATGAGACACATTGGGATACGCTAATGAGGCACTGTAATGAATATGTAGTACCTCATTAGCATAATGGCGACCACAGCACTTTGAAAGTGCCGCTTTCCATCGCATACAGCTTGTTTACTTAAAGTCCTTTTTGAAAGGACCCCACAGACATCGAGATCCCCTTATTCCTATTACCAAACAGGGAATAAGGGGATTTCGATGTCTGCAGGGTCCTTTTGAAAAGGATCCCATGTAGACGAGCCGCGCATGATCAAAAGTGGCACTTCCAAAGTGCTGCAGCTGCTATTATGCTAATGAGGTGCTGCATATCCATTGCAGTGCCTCATTAGCATCCCCCTTTCAAAAGGAGGGTTGCTAGTGTAGACATGGTCAGAAAGAGAGAGATCTCTTTCGCTGTATACCCTGGTGGGTTAAGACACTGGCCTGCAATGTTGGAGACACCCAGCTTCAGCTGACCCAGAGTAATCTGTGATTTGAAAAAATGCACTAAAGTTACTAAACCATCCAGAGCAGGAACTGGTGCCCCTGGAGTATTCCACACCTCCGGCCAATGCAGTAAGAGGCTAGACGCCTAGTACCGCTATGCAAAAAAAAAAACAAAAAACAAAAGAAAAACCAAACACCTCCTTGGTTTCAGTAAAATAAAGTATTGTTTTCATTCTAATGTGAAAACAAAGCTAATTTTGAAGCCTTGAAAGCTGCTGCAAAATAGAATTGTCGTCCCCTCCTCAGCTGCACACGATGTTCACTAGTGCCAGTCAAAACATTGCAAACAAACCAGCGTCAAGAGCAAAGTGTGGGAAATCCCTGCCTTCCAGCAAAACTCATGGAGAAGCTGCTCCATTGGTCTCCTACAACAGGAGCTGCAAAGGTTATGCTTGAGATGTCTTGGGGTGCAGTCATCGTACTTTACCAGTGCAGTAACACACAGCCACCTGGGACCACTGCTCTTGCTCCTTGCAGTGCACAGTTCATATCCTGGCTAGCAGAACTCCTAGGCATTTGTATCAGAAACATCTGGTTGTTATGGTTTCTGCCGCATGTTTGTTTGGAGTTTGGGCCTGCCCAGCTGTTCCATGGCCCTCGGATGGCAGCACAGGCGCCAGTGTCTGTCAGCACCCGCTCCTGCAGACAGTGCCGTGCCCTGCCCTGCCCCCGGAGGAGGAGTTGTGGGGAGGGCTGACCACACAAAAGGGCCACCCACAGGGCCACTGAACCCATAGATGGGGGACAGGGACCTGGTGCCCCCAGGAGGACGGGGAGTATGGGTCATGGGGCAGGGGTCAGTACTCACAGACATTTCCACAGCCGCACCATCCAAGGGCCAGGAGTATCTTGCTGCATCTGTGGTCCCGGACAGCCTCCCCAGAGGCAAGGGATAGCGACCACCTGGAGGCACCACCAGTGCTGGGATGGGCCCACTCCCATTGGGGCCAGCAGTGGCCAGCCAAGGACCCCCAAATAGCCGCCTCCACCCAATGCCAGTTGGAACTGGCAGAGCGGTGCCTCTGGTTCGAGGAGCGGGAAGCCACTTGGCACTGGGTAGCCTTGGTGGGACTTTATGGCCACCTTCTGGGACATCGTGGGCACATATTGGGAGCTCCTGGCCTGGCTGCCCTCTCCTGCCGCCTCCTCTGCTGCTCCTCCCGCCATGACCCCACCTGCTAGCCCCTGGGAAAGGAGCCCACTGGGCCTGACCACCGGCCCGAGGCCAATTCCCAGGCATATCTCCCCGTACTCCCTGCCCCCACCCAGCCCCACTGGGGACCCCAGATGAGGGGAGGGGCCTGGGACCTGGAGCCAGCAAGGGTCGCAGCCCTCCATCCCTGCTCTGGAGTGATGGCCCAATGCCCAGGCCACCTAGGTCACCCCCCTCTGTAAATAGTTATTCCCCCCCATACATAGTTAGCCCCCGCTCCTGTATATGGTTATCCCCGCTGTTTTGTTGACAAATAAATTCTAGCCACAGTTTTAGGAGTTTGTAATACACTGTTTTATTTTTCCCAAATCTCTGTGTGTCGTGTGCTCGGTGGGGGGAGCGTGTGGGAGGCTCGCCAGGGTGGCTGGGGCAGCACTCACTGGGGCCCCTGGTTGAAGTGCTGGCTCAGGGCCTCCCAGGCACATATCCCACCTCCTCACAGCGCCAGCCCCGGCCCATGTGTAGATGCTACACATTGAAGGAGCATCTTCTATGTCTCTCTTCCGAAAGACGGTCTTTTTAAGTAGTGCTGTAGTGTAGATGGAGCTCTGGTGTCCTCACCATAATAATCATGCCTTCCTCTTGTATTTCTTTTTTACGTAATTGTGGGTTGTGATTGCATCCTGTTGTGCTCCAATTCTGAACTGACACTTCAGACATCCAGATATACCAATTCATCTCTGTACAGAAATACTGCTGACCTTGCATTAGCCTTCAGTTACAGAACATTTCAAATGTTCGGTTCTCCAGAAAACACAGTTACCACATAAACAACTATAACAATCAGAGAATTCTCTAATGCATTATCTCTCTGATTTTCTTATGTTCAAACCATAAGTGTTTTTTAAAAGGCAATGCTCTGCAGAAAATCACAGAAACTAACAAACTCATAGATCATTTGGATTTCATCTTCTTTTATGTTTCAGTAACAGGGCGAACCTGAATATATTAGTGAAGAAGTGAACATGTGAATTTGTATTGGATCCCAAGATTTGCCAGCAACTCTCCCTGCTGCTATGAACTTTAAAAAATCCTTAACAAATCCCTATTAACTATCCTTGAGGAGGAACTTGTATTTCATTGACTGTAGTTTATGCAAATAGATCAGAGGAATTAACATATTGGAAGGAGCTGACATTTGTCTTGATATATTGAATCGTTAGCATGACAGAATCACTTAAGCTGGATCTACTAACATCAGGTTTCCTCTCATTATTGACCCCTGCAGAGTAGGCCTGACAAGTGGAACTGCTGCAAAGTTCATTAATAATGTGGAATAAATCAATTGTTCGGGAAATACTGAAAACAGATGACACTGAACTCACACTTTTTTGCAAATTCAGCACAAACCAGTTTCCGTCAAGGACACCTGCTATAACAATGTCCTTTTCTGATCCATTTTCAGGGAGTGCACTTCTTCACTGTTATCTTTTTCAGGCAGCTTTCAGGTGTGTACAATATTGTTGTCAGCGTGAAAATAGCTCATTTGCTATTAAATAAAAGCTGTGTTATCTCCTATATAGAAGTACACAGAAAGAGGCATTTTGGCTTAATGAGTGGCATACCTGATGTGAATTATGGACACAAATCATACCCCAGTTTTACTTTTATCTATGAACAACATGAAAATGTTAGACTCAGGCATACCTGGTGAAGGTTAAAGGAACACTAGCAAAGCTTTCAATTAGTAAACTGGATTTCCCCTTATCTGTTCGTGTGCTGCTCAAGTTACCTATCAGGCATTGTTCACGTGAAAGGGCAGCTAGGCTGCTCTCTCTGGGTCACAACATCCTAAGGGGACTTCTACTCCTAGATCTTCCACTTTGGTCCCTTACACTTGGTATAGGGAATTTTAAAGTTTCCACAAGCATTTGAGCCAGAAATATTGGGCTGTTCAAATGTTCACAAGAGTCAAATTCAGATGAGGCAAGAGGACAACATGTGAAATTACATTTTACATTTGAAAGAATACTCAGTGAAAAATATAGTATTAGTTCAGCATCAGTCTCTTCTTGGGCAGAAATCCCAATAAAAGCAATGGGAATTTTGCTTTAATGTTGACAGAGCAAGAACTGCAGGGTTTGGCCCTTGTTTATTAAAAGTAAAAGAATTTTGAAAACAGTCTGCATAATTTATGCTTTTTACATACTTTGCGCATTTTCACGCATGACTATCTAGTGCCGTCTGTGAATCCATGAACACTAACATGCAAATGCAGTTGTGTTTAAGTTTCCAATATTGGCTGGGAACATTAACATTTATTAAAAATATAGGCCTGCTTCCTGCACCCATGCAAAATCAATGGAAGGATTGGGCCAGTGCAGTTTAAATGTTTTAAAATCTGAAAGCAAACATTGTATTTTGTAGTAGTTTTATAGATATCTTTAAACAAAAATCTGTTAGCAGTCTATACTGCTAGATAATGCTGCTTCTCTCCCTCACGTTACTCCCCACCCCAATACTAGTAAGACAAGGCATGAAAGCAAAATTGGTAAATCATCAGATTTTTGGCTTTGTCCTTCATGAAAGCAAATATTTTCATTCCTTAGCAAACAGGCTTGTCACTGGAGTCACTGTACAGCGAGGAGCATCGAAATCTTCCTCCAATATGGGGCATGGGAGTCAGTGAAGTCAGGATTATATGGGGTGTGAAGACCCAGTCCTGCCTGTTAGAGCTGAGCACCCACATCTACCCTCAACTTCAGGGGGAACTGAGGTTTTCAACACCTTGAAGGATCCTGAAAGCCCTAAGTATTTGATCCACTGCATAAATAGCTTTTGAAATGGAATTCATGAAACAAGCCCAGAAGTGCAAAAAATGGTGGATGTCTGATACTCCTGCCATTTGTAAATGGAAACAAAACAGCCATACATAATTTATTTATTTGATGTGCACCTTGGCTTGGCTTCACTCAGAATACTCACCAATTACCTTAGTAATATAAATGTTCATTTCATAACCACTCCAGACTATGGGTTGACTCAATAAAGGAGGCAAATACTGATTTATTTCAAATACAGTTATGATCCTATTGGAAAACTGTGGTTCCACAATCAAAATCAATGTTCTTAGTTCAGGGTGGGCAATAATTTTTGACGGGAGGTCGCTCCAAGGATTTGGAAAGGGGGTGAGGGCCACACATTCTTATGTGATATTACTGGAGGAGGTGCAGGGTTTGGGATGGAGGTTGGGTACAGAAAGGAACTTGGGGTAAGGGACTGGGGTGCTGAATTGGTTGTGGGATCTGGAAGGCAGTTTGGGTGAAGGAGGCAGTTGTGACATGGGGCGGGTAACTGGGGAGCAGGGGGTTGGGTTGTGACCTAGGACAGAAAGCGATTGTGACTTGGGGCAGGGGACTGTGGTGCAGTGTCTGGGAGGGGGTTTGGGTGGAGGAGGAGGGCAGAGGGTTTGGGTTATGTGGGGTATGGATAGAGGAGCAGGGCAGAGGGTTTGGGTAGGTGGCAGGATGGAGGGGCTGGGGTGCCAGAGGCAAGCTGTGGCCATGAGACTTACCTGGGTGACTCCCAGCCAGCAGCACAGCTGATTTCTCAGGCAGAATGTCTGCCTGCCTGACCTTGTTCATGGCCATGTACATCTGTGAGCCTAAGGGCAGGAGGAGGAGTGTTTCAAACAGGAACCTCTGATTGGCCAGAAAGAAGCCAACGGGATTGTGCTGGGACTGGGGTAGTACTTGAAGCTTGTCCACACACACACAACCTAGGCTCCCAGCTACTGAGAGAAATGGACCTGCAGGTGTTTTTCTGAGCAGTGTGAAGGGGACTGGTGCAAGCAAGGAAGCTGCCTGAGGGTTCCCACTGCGTCTGCAGGCTGGATCTGGGGGCTGCTAGTGGGCTGGATCCAGCCGGCAGGTCGTATTTTGTTCTGCTTTGTCCTAGTTGGTTTTGGATGGCTTCAACACTCAGTATTACACACCAACTCCTCAAAAGGCTTTTACTTTCACCTCCAACACAACTCCCAAAGCCATACATACCCCAAATTCATCAAACTTGCACTCTAATGCGAAACCTTAAGTGGGCTCATTTTTATATAAATTATATAAACAGAACCGCACATCTCATTGTCATTCTGTGCACTGAGAAGTTATTTTGCTTTAACACTCTGTGAGTTGCACTGATACTATTATACCATTGTAAACTCCAAGTGTACTACACATTTTATTTCATTTCATTTTATTTCATTGTGAATTGCATTTCTAATTTTCTTTTTCAAAAATATGTGGGTGTGTTTTTTTACTTAACAGGTGTGTCCCTTTTGAGGGGAAAGTAACAAGGGACTAGAAAAGGTGATAACGTCTTTAAAAATCTGAAACCTAAAATCCACAGATTTTCTATTTTCCAAAAACAAAATTTCAGTTAGAAATTAACATTTTAATTTTCTTTATACTTTTTTCATCAAACTCTAAGGCTGTGGCCACACTTGGCCAAAACTTTGAAATGGCCATGCAAATAGCCATTTCGAAGATTACTAATGAGGCGCTGAATTAAATATTCAGCGCCTCATTGGCATTAGGACGCTTCCGGCCATGGCACTTTGAAAACTCTGCTTTCAAACACTGATGGCTCGGTGCAGCTACACAGGGGTCCTTTTCAAAAGGACCCTGCACTTTTCGAAATTCCCTTATTCCCCTCCACTGAGAGGAATAAGGAATATTCAATTCAGTGCCTCATTAGTACTCTTCGAAATGGCCATTTGCATGGCCATTTCAAAGTTTTGGCCAAGTGTGGCCACAGCCTAATTGTTTATGAAGTTATGCTTTTGATTTTTTTAATTTAAAAAACCTATGTTGGGTCGAAAAAAGAGCTTCAGTTGAAAATTTTCTGTTCTGTTCAGATTGTTATACCATGTCCATCACCCAGGTATCTGAGCCCCTGGAGAACCAGTGAGATAAAGCATATCAACATCAAATAATATAATGGGCAATTGATTTAGAGAGAGAGCTCAAGCCAAGATATCAAAAGGCAGTGTAGGTCAAAGGAAGTGTCTTGAAGCTAACACAAAATTTCACTAGCAACCAGTGTGTGATTGAGACAGAAGTAGAATTATGTGCTCACTCCATCTGGTGCCAGTCTGAATCCCAGCAGCCACATTTTGTACCAGCTGCAGGCCGTTAATGGTGTGTTCAGAGAGACCAACAAAAAGGGCATTACAATGGTTCAAACAGAATGAAACAAAAGCAGTAAGGGCGAGGTGATGAGACAGGCTGGCAGTATTCCTAAAGTGATAGTAGGCAGATCACCACAACAGAGTTTATGCCGCACGTCATGCATTTCAAATGTGAGAGCAGAGTCAATGATAATCTGCTAACCCTCCAAGCCAGCACAGAAAATTGCGGAGACACTTAAAAAATGGAGTTTGAAGACTGAAGCTGCACAGTGCCTCTGTTGGGGAATGTTTTTAGACATCCAAGCCCAGATTTTGATCACACAAGCAGACATTCCATATAGGGCAGAGGAACTAATTCAATAACAAATCAGTAGTACAACCATGTGAAGGCAACCTCATGGTGGGGATTCAAAATGACGTGGGGATGAAGATATAAACACAGGCCTTGAGGAAAAGGACCCAGTATGTCAATAGCCAATGTATGCAATGCAAATGTACAGGGTTTGATTCTGATCTTGCGTATACAAGTGTAAAAGTAGGAGTTATGCTGATATAAAACCAGTGTGAGAACAAAATCAGGACAAAACAGTCCAATTTTGCATTTCTTGCATACACATACCTATTCAATATCAAAATTATCTTAATTGATCCTAAACTGAATTAAGGCCTTTTTTCCCTTCATATGTCCACATAGAGACTTAATACTGTTCAACATACCCACATTAAATTCACATCTTTTATTATTTCAGATTAACCTCCCTGCATATCTGCCTACAGAAAATGCCTTGGTGAACTCAAAGTAGATGGGTCCAAAGAGCAAAGATATAATTCTAATTTGGATCCAGAAGTTTCCAAAGTGCTGGTGGCAGAAAAATGCAAGACATTCTTAAATTCATAGATTAGCACCCAAGTAGCAGATGATATACCCCCAAAACTCCAACAAGGCAATAAGACAACAAGTTTAATTGGAACTTTCTGCCTTGCACATCACCGGGGTAAAAGATAGTTCAGTGCACACTGTATCATGCACTGACTAAGCTTATGCACATGGCTGAACATTCAACATACCTTCCTGAAATGCTTTGCCTTTCAAATCTGCAAGCAAACAGCTGACACTGCATTGCAGTGTTTGCTCTACCTGTCCTCATCAGGTCTCTAGGATCCGGAGGAAAGATGTTGACAAACACAATCAATAGAGTAAAGAATGATGAACCAGTGAAAACAGCGAGTAAAAGGGCATCACAGAAACCATGACCGTCATAACAGTATCATCATCATCATCATCAACATCATCATCAGAGTGGGGGGTCTGTTGAAAACAGGACCAATATTTTAAAGCTATTAGAGTGTCAAGTTACAAAACAAGAAGAAAGAGCAATAGCTGCTTTGAACAAAAAAACTAACTGGGATCATGTTTTCTATCTAATACAGGTTGAACATCTCTAATCCAGAACTCTCTTGTCCCACAACATACCTCATCTGGCATGATTTTAGTTAGCCATACAACCACTTATGGATGTGGCCAAGCTTTCTGTGGTCCATAAAGTTTGTTTACAGCTACCAGTCCTGGCTCTCAGTGTTCTGTGCTCTTCCTTAGCTGTTATATCTTCTAAGAGCTCAGTAAGCAGGGGAAGTGCTGGTAATGCTGCTAGACAATATTGACCTCCCATGGTTCAGTAAATTCTCTGGTTAGGCACTGGTCAGGACCTGAGGGTGCTGCATGAGAGAACTTCAGCCTGTAAGTATGTTCTCATTTCTTTTCTGTCTTTGGTTGCAAAGGCTCAGGCGTATTTGCAAACCCTCATTCAAATGCTCACTTTGGTGAAGTGGGGTGTTTGTGAAGTGAGTAGGGTCTAGGGCAGGGGTGGCCAACCAGTTAGAGACAAAGAGCCAAAATAGCTGTGGATTGAGTGCAAAGATCCACATAATACAGATATATAAAAATAAATATATAATATGTGGCTCAGTGCCCTCAAAGCCCCCCACCCCAGAGCCAGGCACCCCTGCCTGTTCTAACCCAATACCCCTCCCCTTGCCATCCCCAGGCCCCGACTCTAACCCAATCTCCCTCCACCCCCCAGAGCCAGACACTCCCAGCTTCCTTGCTCTAACCCAATGCCCTCTCCCTCCCCCAGAGCCAGGCACCTCTAGTTCCCCCTCCCCCAGCCCTAACCCAATGCCGGAGACTCACTGGAGCCGTTGCCACAGCTGCTGCTGCCACTGCCACCACACGTTTCTCCCTCCAAGTGAGGAGCACGTGCGGTTTCGAGCATAAGCTGTATTTCTTTGCTTAAAGAGCCGCGGGTTGGCCACCGCTGGGGAAACAGAGGGCCCTGGGTCCTACTCCCAGCTGGTACTGACTTCCTTGTGTGATGTAGGGCAAACCTCCTTACTTCTTCTCAGTGCTTCCATTTTACCCCATGGAAGCGCTGTGAGACTGACTAAATATTTGTAAAGCAAACTGCTATCCTTGCATTAAACATACCATGAAAGCACAAAAACTAATTAAATGAATCATGTTTCAGAATGGTACTAAAATGGCAGATCAGATGGCTTCTGATCTGTGTTTGCAAATCTCTTGATGTTAACCGGAGGCACGCATATGTACCTCGAGCTAGGAAGCATGCGAAGTTCATGAAACAAAATGGCAGAGATGTCAATTATGGGTGAGGAAAATTGTTCTAGTTCATTTCAAACCCACTGGAACAGTCTGGACGCAAAAGTTCAACTCAAGTGCAAAGTGTTTGCAGATTAGGGGGTCAATCAGGAGAAAAGGTGAAAAATAAAGCAGAAGGAGGAAGACGGGGAAAAAATTCAGAAGATAGAAGAAGAAGAATGCACTTCAGAGTGGGAAGGGTGAAAAGCCAATGGTGAGACTGGATCTACACGCCCCAATGATGGCCCATTTATGCTAGGCACCAGACACACATAACATGGTCACAGCCCCAAACACCTTAGTCTCAGCATCAGATGAGAGAACAGAAAACAGACAGGGAGAGCATAGAGTAACAGTGAGATCATTATAATTAGCAGAATAAGAAGTATCATAGCACTGCTAGAGTCTTGCCCATTAGTACAAACCATACCTTGCTTTTTTATTGCTACTTTACATTATGACTAGATCTCATGTCACTTCACAATGGAAATCAATATCACCATTGCTATTTTACAGTTGGGGAAACTGAGGCATGGGACAATGAAGTGATTTGCCCAAGGTGATCCAGCAGTTCAATATTCTGTCCATTAGCCCTTGCTGCCTCTGTTGTTGTCATGTGTTTTCTATATGTATGTGAGTTTTAAACAGATAATCTGAAAGAAGCTAATATAGTGGCACGGAGGATGTGTATACTTTTAATACATGACAGTATAAAAATGGAGGACAATTTTGTGGCATGAAATCAAGCAAACTCATCTTGGCTTCAGTGGAACTTGGGATCAGTTAAGATCTGCAGAATTAAGGCTGTGCTTCCTTTTTTAATGCAATAAAGACAAACCACCAGATGCAATTGGAACAGCTGTCTGAATATTTTAGTAATAAAAAAAACATTCAAAACAACCAGCTTGGGTCAAGGCTGGCGCACAAGATAATCAGTGTCTCCCTGCAGCTTAATTCACACTGTAATTACAATCACAGCCATCACCTAGTAGCGAGCTAATAGCAGTGGGTTTTTTTGTGCCAGTACTTGCTGGTACTGAGAACCAGCACCTTGGCAGCCCCACCCATGGGATTGGCTGTGGGGTAAAAGGGGTTTGAGCCATCTGACTACCAGCTCCTGCTCCTCTTTTTTTGCAGGGAAGGGTTTAACAGAAAAAGCATTGGCTAATAGGATTTAAAAGCACCCTACATATTTCAATATTGAAGCAGCCTCACCCAAGTCAAAATGAATCTGTGTTGCCAGTTGCATCCTGAAAGGTCAGCGTTATCCCCTGTGGCTTGTTTCAGAATTTGTATGTCAAATGTTGAATGCTGGTACATGTGATAGTCTCAGATAGTCTGCATTACGTACATTTGATGTAAGTTCCCTACCCACACCTTACATTAGTCATGAGTATTACCTAACATGGCTGTTTGCACAATGAGTTTGTTTCAGGTTTTATAGTATCTTATCTTATCTTATCTTATCTTATATTATATTATATTGGAAAGTAGAACTCAGTTTTGGGGATCACTGTTTATAATGACCATTTGGCCCTTTGCATACAATCATACATTCATGAGGAAAGTTTAGAGTAGCTCCCCTTTTTCCTCCTCATTCAGACTTCTCAAAGACAAGAAAGAATTTTCCATATATATTAAAACTTGCCATCTGGTGACCCTAGTATTACAATCTGTGATAATCAGGTGTCATAGAACAGCAGGGCTGGAAGAGACCTCAGGAGGTCATCAAGTCCAGCCCTCTACCCAAAGTAAGACCACCCTAACTAAATCATCCCAGCCAGGACTTCGTCAAGCCAGGACTTTAAAACCTCAAGGGATAGAGATTCCAGCACGTCTCAAGGTAACCCATTCCAGTGCTTCACCACACTCCTGGTGAAATGGTGTTGCCTACTAGCCAACCTATCCCACCCCCACTGCAACTCGAGACCAGTGCTCCTCATTCTGCCACCTATCAGTACTGAGAACAGCCTGTCTCCATTCACTTTAGAATGCCTCTTCAGGTAGTTAAAGGTTGTTATCAAATCCCTCTTTACTCGCCTCTTCTGCAGACTAAACAAGCTCAAATCCCTCAGCCTTTCCTTGTAGGTCATGTGCTCCAACCCCCTAATCATAGGTTGACGTGTCTTTATCCAATAAGCCAAGTTGTGCATGGATTGTGTGGGTTTATGTCTACACAAATAGTGCCCCATTATGTCTGGGCTTTGCTAATCATCATTTATTAATTGTAAATGTAATGGTGTGCTCAATGCAGCACAGATCTAGGCCCCAGTCTTGTCATATGCGTCACAGAGCCAGAGCCCCAGTACTCAAGCAAGGAGCTATTTATCTCCGTGGGACTCGGTACATGGCTAAGACTATGCCTGCATTGAAAACAACACCAGCACAGGTTCACTGTTCCAGCTGCACCATGGTAGCGTTTTATGTGTAGAAACTTGTTACAGTGGAAGGAGGGACTCAGCTTTACACCAGCATAACTGCTTGATTTGTCCCAAATGTCTTTTTCCTGTCCTTGTCATGATCCATTTTGCCAACACCAACTTTTCCAAACTTTTCACTTTAATCATCAGACAGGGCAGACTTTTACAGCACACCTCTGACGCGCTTTACATCAGCTTCTTTTCTGAGCCTTGCGTAAGGAATGTTTGCTTTTCACACACAAACAGCTACCAGTGTGCTTTTCGCTGGCAGACTTTACTATCAGCACAATTCAAAAATGACAAATTCATCCTTTGTGCTGATACAATTGACTTGTCACCTAGGTTTACAGCTAATTAGCTCTTTGGTAAATGATGGTTGGTGGCAGAGGTCATCTGATAGCTGATCCTGCTAAATTGACCGTAAATATTTCCTTCTATTTGTAGTTGATTATTGCAATTATCATGCCTTTTCAATTAAAATTAAGTGTTTAAACTATTTCCTTATTATTCAGAGAGGCAAATGCCTAAACTTTAATTCCAAAATGCAGGTTTCAGACTGATCAAATCTGAGATGACTATTTTTCATATACGGCCTGATCCAACGCTTGTTGTGTTCAACGCAGTTTTTCAATGGACTTCAGTTGACATTGGTTAAAGCCCTTATACAGAACTTTAGAGCCAATTTCTCCAATGTTTATTATGGCTATTAAAAATATTTGTATTGATTTAGGACCAGAAACCCTAATCCCATTGAGCCAGGTGCCGTATAGACATAACAAACAGTTGGTCCCTGCCCCCAAACAATTTCCAATCTAACTTTCTAGGCAATACTCCCTTGAAGTCAATAGAGCTGCATCCATTCATATCCCTAGAAAATTTTGCTTTTTATCTCCAGATTTCAAAATGGCAATAGATATTATTATACCCATTTCATAGGTGAGGTATTGGAGGGAAAGGTGTTAAGTAATTTGCTCAGACATGTGGCCAGTCTAATAATACAATTGACAATAAAAGGACTTGATTCTCCACCTCTTTGCATCTTGTCTAGTCAATTATTTATTGGGCAAAGTGGGTGTTAAATGTTTCCATGATGACAGAGTCAGGTTTTACACCCACTATGCCACATGGAAGGTAGGGGATTCGTCTACCATCTCCTAGTTCCCTGTGATCACTCCTCTGGACATAAATTCTCATTTAAACAAATTAGTGACAATACTATATTTTACTTTTTAGTCTAAAGGCATGCTGGATGTGCAGACTGTGACTTCCCTGCTAGAAAATAGCTGTGTGTATACATCTAGATCATTCTCTCACTGTAAAAATACGAGCAAGGCCAAACCACCTTCCCATTAGCAAATTGGCAATTGATGCACCCCCTAGAAAGATCCACAGGCAAAATGCACTTACCTTGCAGAAGAGAATGGATGGTGATGTTCTCTCTCCATTTTCTCAGGCTTGTGAGAAAGGTAGTCATGAGGCTTTGGCAGCATTCTGGAGGGTATGAAAACAAAACAGTCATTGTCAAGGACTTCAACATCATTTGAGGTCATAAAAAATGTCTGTTTCATATCTATATTAGTGCAGCAGGTTTGAAATGATCATATGAACTTCATTTTAAAGTCTTTATGCACATCACTTTGAAAAGAAATATCTTCACCATTGCACATGAGTCTGAGTCTGAGCCTTATCACTTACATCCAACTCAGGTGCCAATTCAGCAGGGAACGTCAAGTTCAGAACATAATTGAGCACATGCTTAGGTCACCCTGACTCCCCCGTGTTTGTATAGATCAGAGCACAGCAATGAGGCTCAGTTAGGAATGTAGACAAGAAAAACCTCTGGGCACTTTTGCAACCTTTTGTTGCTCTCCTTGTTCCTGAGTTAATAATGATGTATGATGACATCTCCCAACCTAAGCCATGTCTATCCTAGCAAGTTACAGTGCAGTAAATCAGCTCCCAGGACCATAACTCTCGAGGTGTCCACACTGGTAAGACACTTAGACCTTGTCTCCACTACAGGGGCATCTACTATAGATGCAATAAATCAATCTCAAGCTCCTGTCAATACCAGCACTCCACCAAATGAAAAGAGTAGCAGCCCCACATAAGATGCTGCAGTATGTATGCTGACTTCAGCTATTCTATTTGCATAACAGGAGTAGATTGAGGGTGCAGGTAAATGTAGACACAGTCATAGTGCACACTAATTCTACAGTTACTGCATCGAAGGTAATCCACTTTGATGAGAGATGTAGGGCTTGCTGAGCAGTAGTTAGAGCACTGGGGTGCCAGTGTGGACATCCTGGTGTACTACAGCACTGTGACAGGCCACTGGAACCCATCCCATAATGCCTGTTCTCACCTTTCTGGTCACTGGTTTGAACTCAACTGCCCTCCCCTCAAGTGGCCAATCCCCAGACCTGCCATTCACATTCCCTTGGAATTTTGAAAGTTGTCTCCCTATTTGCTCTGAGACATGTGGTGTGCTCTCAGCACATCCTTCACAGAACCACACAGAATCACAGAATCACAGGGCTGGAAGGGACCTCAGGAGGTCATCTAGTCTGGTCCCCTGCTTCAAGCAGGATCAACCCCCACTAAGTCATCCCACCTAGGATCTTGTCGAGCCTGGACTTAAAAACCTCAAGGGATGGAGAATCCACCACCTCTCTAGGCAACGCATTCCAATGCTTCACCACCCGCCTGGTGAAGTAGTTTTTCCTAAAAGTAGTTTTTCCTTCCAAGTGACCATGCCTGCTCCAGACACCAAGAGATCCCCTACTTGGAGCCATGCTAAGGTGCTGGTCCACACCACACAGGATACCTACAGGCAGATATCAAGATGCACCACCAAAAGGGGGATGACCAGAATGCAATGCAGAGCAGGGTCAAAGTGAAGGAGCAGCAGAATGCCTGCCACAAGGCACAGGAAGCAAACTACCACTCTGATGCTGTGCCCATGCCCTGGTTCTACAAAGGGCTCCTGTGTACCTTCCTCCTCATGCATCATCTCTGCCATGTGTAAGAGTGCAATGGCTGTGATGCAAGTAGGTGACTGTGTTTGGGCGATATGATGCACTGACTAGAAAAGGGCCTGCTGCTTTGCTAGGGTGTGTTTGTTTGCTGTCATGATGGAATGAAGAACACTTTCTCAAACCCAAGAATTTCATGAATTAAAAACACACACATAGGATGCACACCTAGCAGGACACAGCTGTGTTTTATGGATGGGAAAGGGAGTGAGAAGATGAGGCCCTTGCATGTTTACAGATTTGTGGACTTCCAAATATCATATGCAGCCTGTCCGTCTGATGTGCTGTGCAATGGGGGCTGCAGTTTAGCTATTCTGGAATAACACATCTACACTGCAGGGAAGCCCCCCAGATAAGCAAACCTTATTTCAAAGTAGTGTGTCCACACATAATAGAGCCCAGGGGCTCTGATCTGAAATACTATGTCTACATAGCACTATGTCTACATAGCACCTTCCAGAATAGTTTATTTTGAATTAGCCCCTATTCCCTGTCTACACAGCCACTATTACAAAATATCTATCCTGGAATTGGTGCTATTCCCTGGACAATGAGGTACATCAAATTCAAAACAGAAGTTGATGTTCACAAAGTTATTTCAAAATAGCGGCTGTGATTTCAAAATAACTCTGCTATGTAGACACACCCTATAATATGAGATGTACCAGTCTGAGTTAATGTCCACGAAATGTCCACAGTGATCGACAGGCTCCTCAAGACCTATGAAGAAATATCCCTTCCAACAAAGGTACTTAGAGGCTAGGGAAGCACATCTGTGCACAGCCACAGCCACAATTTCACGCATGGTGCCCATCCCTTTGACGTTCAGCTCTGCTAACCTGCAGCTCCCATTGGACAGCCTTTTCATCAGCAGCTCAAGATCCATCCCCCAAAGCCAGAAGGCAAAGTGCACAGCACAAAAACTGTTAAAATGCAGAGGGAAGCACAGGGAAGGCTGGGATATGAAGCGAAGCACCCTGGGGCATTGTCACAAGAGCCAGGATGCCCCAGGACTCCCCCTCTGCGTTCCTACAAGCCTCAGTGGCTTGTAGAAAAGCTGCCCAGAATGCAGCACCCTGAATGCCCCTGCAAGTGCATAAGTATGGCCATGCTACTATGCTGGCAGCTGATACTGTGGACACAAAACAGTGGTTTTCCTGTTGTGCTCTACGAGCAGCACTGTAACTGATAGTGCTTTACGTCTGCTAATGTAGACAATGCCTGAAACTTGCTAAAAGAAAATCTTTCCTCCTGTTGAGTCAGTCAGGGGTAACTAAAAACGTGGGGCTGATGATTGTGTTGTGGATCCACAAGCTGTGCTGAGCATAACCTTCTGTTTAATCAAATGTTGCTATCATCTACAGAAGCCACAGTGACAGCTGAGGCCTGCAAGGAACACAGATACTCCTGGGAGTACTTTGCTGATGCTGTGTGCTTCAGTGAGAACATCAGAATATTTGCCTGGGTTGTTAGCCCTAGGGTTGGTATTGTACCTGAAGTCTGAAAGATGGACTCTGCCAAGGAAGAGATACGCTTCTGACTGAATACTACTGAGACCCTGAAATATTTGGTTTTCCAGGTGGTACACATGATTTGAAGTAATCAAAGGTAAGAGTGAGGAGTGAAAGGGAGAATCCAGGAATGAAAATATGAATTACAATTCTAGAGAGAAATGTGGAGACGATATGCACGTTACACACTGCACAAGCACGTAACCTCATATTTTAAAATAGGATTAGGTAAATCAGGGGATTAACTTCCATTGAAACCTGTATTTTCCTGTGGGAAAAGCTCTCAGGCCTTCTGTATGTATCATAAAGAGACTTTAAAAGAGGCAAAAACCATTTCAAACCCCTCCTCAGCAGGTCTTAATTTGTGCCAGACCTTGCTGGGGCTGAGCCCCAGCACCTCTAGGCTTGGTAGTTATCTCCCCGGCACCTCTGTCCGTGTCACATAGTTACTGAAGTAAAAAGCTGCTTATGCCCTGGCACCTAACTGCTTGATACCCAGCACTTCTGTTGTTACACATTAAGCACTACCCCCAGGAGAAGAATGGTAACACAGTAAGTCCCCACTAAATCTTGTCCTTAATGCTGGTTCACTGTTACATTGCTAATCTATTAGAGCACATGAGCATCTACGGTTGTGCAATGTGCCCTTATAATGTCACTTGGCTACCTGCTTTGCCTGCTACTTGCAGGATGTTGTGGAAAAGAGCAGCCTGTCCTCTTGGGGGTTTGGAAGCAGCGTGGGCTGGGAGTCCCCCATCAGCTCCCCTAAATTCTCTGAAAGGTATGTTCAGCTGCCCCTCCCCCAGTGCTGTGCTGCTCCTGTTCTCTGCCTTGTAGCTGTTCCTGGGTGCTCTGTGGTGGGAAGGAGTACGGAGTGTGCTGAGGTCAGGATCCACCCCCAAAAACCCTCCTTTAAGCACCCCCCCACTCCTTACCCCATCTCCACAAATCAGGATATCCCAGTCCTATGTCTGGACTTCCTAGTCTACCTACAACAAGGGCACTGTTCTTAAAGTGGGGTCAGAGGACTTCAAGGGAAAACACACATCTGTCTGCCTCTCAGACTGTCTCCAACACACTGAGAGGATGGAAGATGATAAAATATGGGTAAGAGCATATGAGAAACAGTTAAATAAAAGAGGCCCATTCAATCACATCAGGAAATTGCAGACAGCTACACAGTGACAGGTTTTCAAAGTGTTTGTATACAAATGCCAGAAGTCTAAATAATAAGGCGGGTGAACTAGAGGATGAGGATGTTGATAAAATCGGCATCATAGAAACATGATGGAATGAGAATAATCAGTGGGACACAGTCATACCAGGGCACAAAATCTATTGGAAGGGCAGAACAGATTGGGCTGTAGGGGAATTGGTACTATATATGAAAAAAAACATAGAACCAAATGAAGTAAAAATAGTAAACACACTAAACTGTACCATAGAATCTCTATGGATAGTAATTCCATACTCAAATAATAAGAATATAGCCATAGGGATATATTACCAACTGCCTGACCAGGATAATGATAGTGATTATGAAATGCTGAGGGAGATTAGAAAGGCTATAAAAATAAAAACCTCAATAATAATGGTGGATTTCAACTATCCCCATATTGACTGGGTACAAGTCACCTCAGGATTCAGAGATAAAGTTTCTTGACACTTTAAGTGAGTGCTTCCTGGAGCAGCTAGTTCTGGAACCCACAAGGGGAGAGGCAATTCTTGATTTGGTCCTAAGTGGAGCAAAGTGTCTGGTCCAAGAGGTGGTTATAGCTGGACCACTTGGAAATAGTGACCATAATATAATTAAATTTAACAGCCTTGTGGTGGAAAAAACACCACAGCAGCCCAACACTGTGTCATTTAATTATAGAAAGTAGAACTGCACAAAAATGAGGAGGTTAGTTAAACAGAATTTAAAAGTTACAGTGACAAGAGTAAAATCCCTGCAAGCTTCATGCGAACTTTCAAACACATCATAGTAGAGGGTCAACTAATATATATATATACTCTGAATTAAAAAACACAGTAAAGCCGCGTCTACACGTGCACGGTACTTCGAAGTAGTGGCACTAACTTCGAAATAGCGCCCGTCGCGGCTACACGCGTTGGGCGCTATTTCGAAGTTAACTTCGACGTTAGGCGGCGAGACATCGAAGTCGCTAACCTCATGAGGGGATCGGAATAGCGCCCTACTTCGACGTTCAACGTCGAAGTAGGGACCGTGTAGTCGTTGCGCGTCCTGCAACATCGAAATTGCCGGGTCCTCCATGGCGGCCATCAGCTGGGGGGTTGAGAGACGCTCTCTCCAGCCCCTCAGCTCACTGGTGGCCGCGTGGAGTGGCCCCTTAAAGGTCCCCTCCCCCTCCCTTCCTGTGCAGGAAGCTGAGGGAACATGCAGGCTGCAGCCTGCACACGCGGCCAGCCTGCACCTACGTCAGCCCCCCACCCAGCTGCGATGGCTGCCCGGCAGCCCCCCCAGCACCCCCAGGGGACCCCCCCCAAAGGGAGCCAGGGCAGCCAGCCCAGCCAGAAGGGCAGCCAGGCTGGGAAGCGGCAGCGGGGCCCCTCCTGGACGGAGGCCGAGCTGCGGGACCTGCTGGGGCTCTGGAGTGAGGAGGAGGTGCTCCAGGTAATGGGGAGCAAGAGGCGGAACGTGGATGCGTTCGCTCGGCTGGCCGACGGCCTGGCTGCCCGGGGTCAGCCTGCCCGCACTCCTGACCACGTCAGGAGTAAGGTGAAGGAGCTGCGGCAGGGTTACTCCCGGGCCCAGGATGCGGCCAGCCGATCTGGGGCCGCCCCTGTCACTTGCCCCTTTTACAGGGAGCTCAGGGACATCCTGGGACCCCGGCACACCTCCTCCCCTCCGGCCACCCTTGACACCTTGGCCGATGAGCCCCAGCAGGCCCTGCAGCCGGAGTCCACCCCGGAGGCAAGCCCCGCACCCCGGGGGCCCCCCCCAGAGGCCACCCCCGGGACATCGCGGCAGGAGGAGGAGGAGGAGGAGGGGGGCTTCTCCTCTGCAGAATCCGGGCTGCAGATCCTCCTCCTGCCATCCCGGAGCAGCAGCAGGGCCTCCGCCCCCCGGGGCTCTCCGGACCGTGGGAGCGGACCGACAGGTAGTTACCCCTCTCTGGTGGACACCCCTGGGCTTGAGGGGTGGGGGTAAGAGATATGTGTCCAGGGCCCCCCACATGCTCACATGGCCATGGCCCCAAGGACAGCAGGGCCATGGCCCTCACAGCACTGCATCAGCCCCTGCCTCCTCCCCACCCCGCATGACAGTGCCATGCCCCATCCCCTGGCCAGGGGGGAGCGGAACCTCGAGGGGCCCCCGGGAGGAGGGGGCGGGACACCCCGCAGCAGCAGCATGTGATGGAGTGGGGGGAGTGCCAAAGGGAGACTCAGGCTACATATGAGCAACAAGAGCCGAATAGCTCCCAGGGGCAAAGGAGGATCCTGGGGCTACAGCTGGCAGGTGACACCTCTGCCCTGAACAAACAGGAGGGAGGAGCCGAGCTGGCTTGGACTTGGGGGGCGAGGGCGGGGGCCACAGGTAGAGGCTAGGGGAAGGGAGAGCTGGAAGGCAGCCAGCCTGAGGAGGGGGAAAGCTGCAACCCCGAGGGGCACCCCTTGGGGTCTTCTCCCCAGGATGGGTTGGAAGGACTGTCTCTTCCGACAGCTGGTGCTGTCACTCCTGGGAGAAACTGGGCATCTGTGGCCTAAGAAACCTCTCCTGCTGTCAGACCCTGGGGGGTGAAGTGAGAGTCGCTCCCACCAGGGGACGGGGTGCAGGGCAGGGGGACCCCTGAACCCCATCCATCACAGCAGCATCTCCCGGGGATGGGGATGGGGAACCTGCAGCACAGGGCTGGGGGGACAAAGGCCACGGCTCGGGGCCCACACTAACGCCTGTCTCCATTCTTCTTCCCCCCCTCCTATCATGTGTCCTGCACCTGCACCATCAGAAGGACCGGAAGAGAGCACCGGCGAGGCATCAGTCATCCCAGAGAGCCCTCCAGGACCATCGCTTCAGGGCAGCCCCTCGGTCAAGGACCGACCGGCCCCACGGCGGGCTAGACGGCGGACCCCGCGCCACCAACAGCCGACGGCGACGGACCCCCAGCTGCTGGCCATCCACCGTCGGCAGCTGGAGGTCGTGGAGCAGCACCTGCAGCTGCAGGAGCGGGCGCTGGCCTGGCGCCAGGAGGCATGGGGGCCTACATGGAGACATTTAACCGCTTGGTGGACTACCTGGCCCCCCATGCCGTGCCGGCCGCCGCATCGCCCACCCTGCCTGCTCCTGCAGCCACACCACCAGCTGCTCCGCCCGTCGCCGTCCCGCCCGCCGTCGCCCCACCACCTACCGCCGAGGGCCGGAGCGCCGAGGGACCCCTGGAGCCACCTGACACTTGCCGGCCATCGTACCTTCTGGTCCGGCCCGCCCCCACCCAGCCCCGGACAGGGCTGCGACCGCGGCAGGGCTCCTGGCCGCTCACGCCCAGTGCCGGGCTATAGGGGCGAGGGGCCTGGGACTTGGCCCCCCCCCTTGTATATGGTTGGACCCTGTTATTTTCTGCCCCCGGTTTGCCCCGTCCCCCCCATGTAAATAGTTCTCCCCTTTATCCTCCCTGGTTTTCTTTTTATTATTGAGGACAGTTGTTTCTTTGTATTGTTTTATTTTTGTACATATTAGTTTTTTTCAACATGTTTGTACGTACTTTGTTTTTGGTTCTCATATTTACAGTTAAAAAAAAAAGGTTCGGAAAGAAAAAAAAAAGTTTAAGTTCAGCCACAAGTGCGTGCTGTCATTTGTGCAGGACAAGTGGGAGGGGGGTGAGGTGGGGTGCTCCATGGTGCAGGTGTTGGGGCAGGAGTGTGGTGGAGGAAGGGGCGGGCAGTAGGGGGCCTGGGCAGAGTTCACCCTGCGGCCTCTTCATCAAAGTGGGCCCACAGGGCCTCCCGGACCCGGGTTCCCTCGGGGTCCACCTGCCGACTGGGGGCAGCAAGTGGCTGGACGTCTGCCCTGCCGGCCTCCGCAGCCCAGCCCTGGAAAAAGGTGTCCCCCTTGCTCTCTACCAAATTGTGCAGGGCGCAGCAGGCACGCACAATCTGGGGGATGTTGTTGGGGCCTGCATCCAGGCAGGTCAGGAGACATCTCCAGCGTCCCTTCAGGCGGCCAAATGAGCACTCCACCACCTGGTGCGCATGGTTCAGGTGCTGGTTGAAGCGCTCCTGGCTAGCGGAGAGATGGCCCGTGTAGGGGTGCATGAGCCATGGCCGGAGGGGGTACGCCGCATCTGCGATGACGCAGAAGGGCATGGTGGTGTCCCCCAGAGGGATCTCCCGCTGGGGGATGTAGGTCCCCGCCTCCAGCCGGCGGCACAGGCCCGAGTTCCGGAAAACCCGGGCGTCGTGTGTGCTGCCAGGCCAGCCCACATAAATGTCCTGGAAACGTCCCCGGCTGTCCACCAAGGCCTGGAGGACGACAGAATGGTAGCCCTTCCTGTTTAAGTAGCGTCCTCCACTGTGCTTCGGAGCGCGGATGGGGATGTGAGTCCCATCCAGAGCCCCGAAGCAGTTGGGGAAGCCCAGGGTGGCAAAGGCCACGATGGTGGCATGTGGGTCCCCCAGCCTCACGAGCCTGTGCAGGAGCATGGTGTTGATGGCATGCACAACCTGCAGAGAAAGCACATGGGACAGCACCAATGAGGGGTGAGCAGGGTGTGCGTGGCCCTGCCCTGCCCTGCCCTCCTCCGCCCTGGCCTCCCCTCCCCTCCTCCTCCCCTGCCCTGGCCTCCCCTGTCCTGCCCTGCCCTCCTGTGCCCGGGCCGCCCTCCCCTGCCCTGCCCTGCCCCCATGGGTTCTCTTACCTCCATGAAGACAGCCCCGACGGTGGCCTTGCCGACACCAAACTGCTGGCCCACGGATCGGTAGCTGTCTGGAGTGGCCAGCTTCCAGACAGCGATGCCGACCCGTTCCTGCACTGTGAGGGCACGCCGCATGGCGGTGTCCTGGTGCCTGAGTGCGGGGGTGAGCCACTGGCACAGCTCCAGAAATGTCTGCCGGGTCATCCTGAAGTTCCTGAGCCAGTGGTCGTCGTCCCACTCCCCAAGCACCAGCCGCTCCCACCAGTCGGTGCTGGTGGGGTAGCTCCACAGCTGCCGGCGTGTGAGGCGGGGGGGGGGCGGGTGCTGCAGGGGTAGGGGTTGAGCCCTGCTGCCCTGGGGGCATCTCCTCCTCTGGGGCAAGGAGGTGCTCAGCTGCCTCCTGCATGGCACAGAGCAGGGCAAGCTCTGCTCCCGCCGGGAGGGCTGGATGGACCTCTGGCTGCTGCTGCTGCTGCTGCTGCTGCTGCTGCTGGGGGTCCATGACTGCGGCGCCCGGGGTCTGTGTGCCTATGGCTCCTCAGACCGCGTGCTGTGCAGGCTGCGTGTGTCTGGGAGGGGCCCTTTAAGGGAGCGGCTAGCTGTTGCCCCGGAAGCGCTAGTCCACCCAGTGACCCTGTCTGCAGCTGTGCCTGGCATCCCTATTTCGAAGTGTGCTACTTTGGCGTGTAGACGTTCCCTCGCTGCGCCTATTTCGATGTTGGGCTGCGCAATGTCGAAGTTGAACATCGACATTGCCGGCCCTGGAGGACGTGTAGACACTATTCATCGAAATAGGCTATTTTGATGTCGCTACTTCGAAATTAGCTACTTCGATGTAGCGTGCACGTGTAGACGTAGCTTAAGAGAACCAAAGAAGTGCCACAGTGGTTTGACAATCAAGTAAAAGAAGCAGTGAGAAATAAAAAGGTATAGTTTAAAAAGTGGAAATTAAATCCTAGTAAGCATAAACTATTTTAAATGAAGTGTAAAAATATACTTAGGAAGGCCAAAAAGGAATTTGAAGGACAGCTAGAC
Source organism: Carettochelys insculpta (assembly GCF_033958435.1). Classification (NCBI taxonomy): domain Eukaryota; kingdom Metazoa; phylum Chordata; order Testudines; family Carettochelyidae; genus Carettochelys; species Carettochelys insculpta. The sequence continues at coordinate 123,911,383 of NC_134140.1, forward strand.
AATAAATTCAAAAGTACTAGCATTTTTTTAAAATACACCAGAAGCAGGAAGTTTGCTAAACCACCAGTGAGGCCGCTGGATGATCAAAGTGCTAAAGGAGCCCTTGAGAAGAATTAGGTCATTGTTGAGAAACTAAATGAATTCTTTGCATCAGCCTTCACACCTGGGGATGTTAGGGAGATTCCCAAACCTGAGCCATTTTTAGGTGACAAATCTGAGGAATCGTCCCAGATTGAGGTGTCATTAGAGAAGGTTTGGGAAGAAATTGATAAACTACACAGTAATAAGTCACCCGGACCAGATGGCATTCACCTGAGAGTTCTATAAAATTGTGGAACTACTATGCTTTGCAACCTATCCTTTAAATCACCTTCTGTACCAAATGATTAGAAGATAGCTAATGAGATACAAATCTTTTAAAAGGGCTCTAGAGGTAATTTTGTCAATTACAGATCAGTAAGTCTAATGTCAGGACCAGGCAAATCAGTTGAAACTATAGTAAAGAACAGAATTGTCAGACACATGGATGAATATAATTTGTTAGGGAAAAGTCAACATGGCTTCTGTAAAGGGCAATCATGCCTCACTAATCTAGTAGAATTCTTAGGGTGTGGGGTGGCAACAAGCAGGTGGACATGGGGGATCCAGTAGATATAGTGTACTTAGACTTCCAGAAACCCTTTGACAACACCCCTCACCAAAGGCTCTTAAGCAAAGTAAGCTGTCGTGGCATAAGAGGGAAGGTCCTCTAATGGAGTAATAACTGATTAAAAGAGAGAAGACAAAGGCTGTGGCCACACTTGGCCAAAACTTCGAAATGGCCATGCAAATGACCATTTCGAAGATTACTAATGAGGTGCTGAATTGAATATTCAGTGCCTCATTAGCTTTAGTACTCTTCCGGCCATGGTGCTTCGAAAGTGCTATTTTCAACTGCTCGTGGCTTGGCATGGCTACATGGGGGTCCTTTCGAAAGGACCCCTCACCTTTCGAAATCCCCTTATTCCCCTCCGCTGAGAGGAATAAGGGGATTTCAAAGGGTGCGGGGTCCTTTCGAAAAGGACACCCATGTAGCCGTGCCGAGCCACAAGCAGTCGAAAGCAGCGCTTTCAAAGCACCATGGCTAGAAGTGTCCTAATGCTAATGAGGTGCTGAATATTCAATTCAGCGCCTCATTAATAATCTTTGAAATGGCCATTTGCATGACCATTTCGAAGTTTTGGCCAAGTGTGGCCGCAGCCAAAGAGTAAGAATAAATATTCAGTTTTCAGAATAGAGAAAAGTAACTAGTGACATCCTGCAGGAGTCCATACTGGGACCTATCCTATTCAGCATATTCATAAATTCTCTGGAGAAATGGGTAAAAAGTGAGATGGCAAAATCTGCAACTGATACGAAGCTGCTCAAGATAGTTAAGTCCAAAGCAGACTGTGAAGAGCAACAAAAGGAGCTCACAAAACTAGGTCACTGAGCAATAAAATGTCAGATGAATTTTAATTTCAATAAATGCAAAGTAATCCATATTGGAAAACATAATCCCAAATATAAGTACAAAATGATGGGAACTCAACTAGTTATCACCGTTCAAGAAAAAAACCTTTGAGTCATCATAGATAGTTCTCTGAAAACATCCACTCAATATGCAGCAGCAGTCAAAAATGCAAATAGAATTTTAGGAATCATTTAAAAGGGATAGAGAATAAGACATGGTATGGCCATATCTTGTATACTACATACAGATGGGGTCACCCCATCTCAGAAAAAGTATCTTTGCATCGGAAAAAAGTTTAGAAAAGGGCAACAGAAATTATTAGAGGTTTGGAACAGCTGCCATATAAGTAAAGATTTAAAAGACTGGGACTTTTCAGCTTAGAAAAGAGGAGACTAGGAAGGGATATGATAGAGGTCTATAAAATCATGACTGGTGTGGAGAAAGAGAATAAGGAAAAGGTATTTGCTTGTTCCCATAACACAAGAACTAACCGTTACCAAATGAAATTACTAGGTAACAGGTTTTAAACAAACAAAAGGAAGTATTTCTTCACACGACATACAGTCAGCTCATGGAACTCCTTGCCAGAAGATGTTGTGAAGATCAGAAATTTAACAGAGTTCAAAAAAGAAGCAAATAAATTCATGGAGGTTAGGTCCATCAAAGGCTATTAGCCAGGATGGGCATGGAGGGTGTCCCTAGCCTCTGTTTGTCAGAAGATGGAAATGGGTGACAGGAGAGGGATCACATGATGAGTACTTGCTCTGTTCGTTCCCTCTGGAGTATCTGGTACTGGCCACTGTCAGAAGACAGGATAGCAGACTAGGTGAACCTTTGGTCTCACACAGTATGGCTGGTCTTATGTACACATACAAACACATTCCATGTGTCTCTGTCTCTCACACACAGTGTGTATGTCTCTCTCTATCATACTCATCTCCTTTGGCATTGCGCAGCTATGTACGCACTGCCAGCAGCAGAGAGTGGTGCCTGCCAGCGGGATAGTGCAGATTCTTCATCCTGTTCAGTTTCTGCAGGGAAGTGTTTGCAGCCACTACCATGCATCTATTGTGGTTCTTCTCTCCTGCCTCAGGCCACGCTGCCTCTAGAGTGTGAGGCTGACTTCACTGAGAGTTTGTGTTTTTTTAAATTAAAGACTGGAAAATCTGACTTTAAATTAATAGTGGCTGTCTGACAGAGGATGATACGCTGATTCAGTCAGCAATTAATATGCTATCATAATTTAGCGCGAGTGGTTTACCGCAGCACAAATGGTATCATCCATGCACACAAAGAACAGATTTCATTTCACTACATTTACCGAGTACAGCATCAGCTTAGTCCTTCTCCTTCCCTCCACTCAGTTTTTCTATACACTGTCTTTGGGCTGGTTCTCTGTGAAACCTATCCACTCTAGCCTATTGGCACAGCTTACGTGCTGCTGAACCCTGCCAGGAGAACTGCCGACAAGGGAAAAGGGGCAGTGACAAAGTCAGCTCCAGACTGGCCGGTACCAGGAGCCACTTCTTACCAATATACCATACTGGCCCATACCAACCCACTTTCACCTCTGAAATTGTGGGCTACAACTTCACAACATAAGGCCCAGATTCATCACTATACACATACATAAGTGCTTTGCTTAACTGCTCCCTGGGGCAGGGACTGTTCCCCCCCACCCACATTATGTTTTTACAGAGCGTAGGATACTTACTAGGACTCCTAAGAGAGGTCTAAGAGTAGTCATGGAGGGTCAGTATTGGGATAAGCGATTACCAGTGAATCAGAGTTTGTTCAGCCAAAGAATATCCCTTGAAGAACTGCCTGGTGTCAGCACTAAATAGCTGCTTGAGGAGAGAAAAAAGTCTCCCTACCAAATAATATTATGTCCTATTCTCATTTGCTCCCTAAAGCTGATCTATAATCTTTGTTTTTATTCACAGTCTTTTTGCTGCCTTGCTACCTTCTGCTGATTGGTTAACAGGAAAAGCAACAACTCTATTCTGCTAAATAAACATTAGCCATTCCTCAGACACAGAGAATAAAGAATGACCATTGAATGTCAGCTTATTAATATGATGAGCAATAGAAGATGCTCTTTCAGATGCTGGAGAGCTATTACTGGCAAAATCTCTTGGAGGTGTGTGGGACTGAACCACGAGGCTTGATGTGGTCTGGGCGGTTAAGCTATGAATTGAAGTCTCATCCTCCTCCACAGGATTTAAGCTCAAAGTTACTGCTGATAACTGCAAGAAAACACTATTTAGAGCAGGCCAAACTACTCAGTAAAAATAAATTCAACGTACTTCACTTAGAAAGGAAAAAAAATCAAAATGCACAATTATGGAAACCCGCATATTGAAAAAGTCATTTCACAATACATGGAACCTCAGTGCAACGCACTGGAACAGTTTAGTATTTAAATGTTATTTCACCATGGCTATGTCTGCACTAGATCATAAAGCCAATTTTAAGCGAGTTTCTCAATTTTATAAAGTACCTGTCTTCACTACAAATATCGTTAGGTCAATTTTAAGGGGTCCTAAAGTTGACTTTTCTACTCCAGCTTTTTCATGAGGAGTAACACCAAATTTGAATTTGCAAGGTCATCTTACTGCTAGTGTAGACACAGCATTATTTAATTTGATTTTATTAGCCTCCAGAAGTATCCCCCAATGCCCCCAATGTGTCTATTCTGACCATTGCTTTCACCTCTGTTTCTCTCCAGGTGAGCAGGAAGTAGGAATCAGCCCAGTCTCTCCAGGTGCCAACCCCACCACACAGCTGACCAACCCCCCACGCAGCTGCTGGGCTCTCCCACTACCACCCACATCATACAGCTGCTTCCCCAACACATGGCTGCCGTGCTGTTCATGGCTGCCCCCAGATCATACAGCTGCCAGACTATCCAGCTGCCCCCCCACACCACATAGTTGCTGGGTCAAAATGAAATGACACTATCAAAATAAAGCATTTCTACAATACCAAAAAACAACTTTTCAATAACTTTTCAGATTTTTATTTCTGCATTTTACATTTCTCAGTATTGGCCCACTAGCCTTGTAACGGTGTGTGCCAGGGACAGGCATTGGAAAAGTGGTGCAAAAATACATTAGGGCAGTTTCTTTTCAATGGGAGTGGGGAGTGAGGGAAATGCATTCTGGGACGATGACATCATACACCCACAACCACTTGTGGCACATTTTTTCCCATAATACACCAGCACAGAAACCTAGAATGCAATGGGGTGTAGGAACTGTGTGATAGGTACCCACAATACACTGCTGACGCAATCGAACTTAGCAACGGTAATGGGGACACACTATGTCAACTTCCTAAACATGTGTCGACACTAACCAACAACTTTCTAAAATCTAGTGATAATAAATAATAAATTTGACTTTATTTCCTAATGTAGCCAAAGCTTATCACCAGTGATTCTCTATTATCCAAAGTTCACTCTCACTAGACTGGATTCTACTGTGCAGATGAAAAGCTGGATAGTGATAATGCAGCTTTTCAGTAAAGAATGTCCGCTGCTTGCCTCTCACTGCAGCTTCCATTGTCTACGGCAACATCACTGTTGCGAGATCAAAAGAGACTGCAGGCTTCTGTGCTTCCAAGTTTAGTGAAATAGTTGCTCACGACCCCAGCATCTAGTTTAGTGTTCAGCTCCATTTGGAGCTTTTTTTGGTTTAGCTTGCTCTAGTCTGGGGGAAAGTGCCTTTATATTTGCTAGTAATCACTCTTCTGCCCCTGTATTCTACTGCAGAGATGATACCATCTTCTAAGTAGCCCAGATGGGCTGCTATTAGCAGATTTCCTCTCTGGAGAAAGCCCCAAGTTCAAATGCCAAATGTCAAACTTGAAATCTTACCCTGCTCCCTGCACACCTGATGTAGGCAAGGGAGGGTGTGAGCAAAGTCAACAATGGGAATAATGGGAAAATAGCAGCTAAGAATGACATGTTGCTCCTGTTAAACTATTTTTACAGGACAAAACAATGCCCACCCAACTGAAACAGACTTCAGTCAATGTCATTTGGACTTGAGCTAAGGTCTCTGCAGTTGGTGGGTGAGAGAGCCTAGTATATTTAGTGTAGAGAAACTCAGAGTGATGTGTTACAGCAAACAGATTGAGACTGTTCTAGCTACTCCCCAGCGGCTTCTTCTGAACAGTGGTTGCTGAGCAACCAAGTAGCTTATTTCTTTCAACCATAGGACACTGGTCTCATAATAGCTGTTGTGCCTAGGTGTTGTTAGTAACCCTGAATTATTTATTTTTACTGGGTTTTTCTATGCAATATAACAGAATGAGTTATGCTTTCCTCATGTCACAGGCCTCCTGGACTGATTTTGTACACACAGAGAAAGAAGCTTCTGGCATATTTCACACGTCAACCAGCAGTGGCTTGGCTGTGCTATCAAAGCAGACCTGGCAGATCCACAGAATGGAGTGTCCAAGACCCACCACAGATGCTGCCTGCACAAATGCACGAATAGCACAGACACTGCTGGGCCGCAGCAAGGAGGCCAGTGAAAAATAAAATCCCATGGAGACAGAGCTCGACCACAGCTATAAAGAATCAGCTTTTCTTAGCAGGTGCTTTAAATTCCAACATCTGCTGGCCATATAAATCAAAGTGGCTGCTACAACCATTTACGCAAATGAATGACATGAACATATAAATACACAGAAAGGATTTTTCCCTGTTACTATTCTTGGCATTGAACTTATATAAAAGGTATAGTCACTTTTTTTCCCCAGTGAACTAAAGAGATAAATTTAGGAGAGAAAGAAGAACAATCTAACAATCTTAGTTTTCATCTATGCTCTTTAGATATGCTGTGTACTCTAAAACACCTTTAAAATCAAAATACATCCAATAATTTAAGTTATGACTCCCTTTAACTAGTTTATTTATTCTCTTCCTGGGGTGAAATCCTGGCATTGTCCAAGTGAAATAGACGTATAACTATTTACTTCACTTCTTGGATAGTTGAACATACAAAGATAAAGGGTGAGATAGCCACCGGTTCAGAGGGAGAGTTAAACACCCCACTCCAGTTGAATTTGAAAAAGGGAGCATGCCAGACTGTCCTAAACACCTTTGAAAAGCTCATCAAAACCTAGATGACAAGTGAACTCCTTCTATGAACAAAATTGATGACAATGGCTAAGGGAAACTCCTCCACTATTTTGCACATTGTTCCCTTGGAATGGATCTAATTTATGGCACAGTGAAAATAAAGATTAAGAATTGCCATGCATTGCATGGAAGACTATTATGTATTTATGATACTGACAGACCTGGGCTGCCCACCCTAGGGATAGAACCTACAAGCACAGGGTCTACAGCCATGTACTTTACCACATGAGCTGAAGGCCAGTTGGTCCTAAGCTAAGCCTGTAGAGTAGAGACTTCACTCACCCCGGATGAGGTCTCAGTGCCTCTGAACGTGACATATACATGGGCAACAACATACCATACAGGAAGGAGGGTTGTTGAGCCAGCTAGAAATAGATGCTGGGGAGATCCATGCATTTTATCCAAATTTTGTTTAGGTTTCCAAAAGAATTTGGCTCAGGCTCCAATCCAAGTGTCATTGATCAGGGAAAAGGGTGTAATTAAGTGTGGTAGCTTTGACAAACGGTCCCATCTTTGAAGCAAGATCCATGTGCATGATCCTTTCTCCCCTTTCCTCCCACCCTTCCAAAGAGTGTCATACCCCCATGCATCTCTCCTTACAGGCCAGTGACTTCCAACGGATCTTGATGGATTTTCTCTGGATCAAAAATCAGTGACTTCCCACTGACCCTTGTTATGTGGAAGCAGCCCCATATATTGAATCTAAATTGCTTTTGTCTCTCACACAGAACCTTGGTGTAGCATGAAGGCTCTTGGCATGACATGCAGGGTTAGAAACCACTATGCTTAATGAAAACTTGCTTGCAGAAATTCTGCCTCCTTTCTGGATCAAAACCCCCTGAGACTTTTGCACTTTGAAATGCAACTATGTGATATGTGTAAATACGTAAATATATTCATTGGTTCCTTTGAATATTAATTACAACCACCTCACCAAATAATTATTTTTGCAGTAAATTTCGGGTGGTAGTTTCACAGCTTATGTACTCCCCTCTCCAATGACACAGCTTCAAATAAAAAGCTTTCCTATCATCTTTGGCACTCGTCACTGGAATAGCTGCTCATGTCTGGGCACTCAAAAGTGTCTTCTTCCATCTAACATTCCCTTAACCATTCTCTGACCTCCATTTTACACTGGGCTTGTTTCTCCAAGACATAAGGTTGCCCAAACGGAAAGATGCACTGTTTCAGTGTTTGGGGGTATGTCTACACAGCAGCCTTATTTTGAAAAAAAGCTATACTGGAAGAGAGATTCTGGAATAGCTCACTTTGAAATAAGGCTGCTACACACAAAAATGCGTTTCAAACTAGCACTTAGCTATTTCAAAATACATCATCTACACACAGAGGCTACGTCTACACTAGCCCCCTCTTTTCGGAGGGGGCATGGCAATGAGGGATTTCAGCAGATGCTTTCGAAACACACACCACCCATGTAGCCAGGGGTCTTTCAGAATGGCCCCCTGATTTCGAAAGCCCCTTCTTCCCAAAACCAAATAGGAAGAATCAGCTTTTGAAATCAGGGGGTCCTTTAAAAAAATCTGTCAGCTCTAGCAACAAGTATTTTAAACCTAGAACAGTGTATACTGTAAACCTCTATCCAGGGATAATACCCTAATAACCTCAGTCTGATGGAAGAACTCAAATATTAGCAAAACAAATAATACTTAGCATTGTCATAAGGCTTTTGTATTTCTCAAAAAAGCAATCAAACTATGGCTAATAAATACATTTTCCTAAATAAAACTTGATTATTTTATGTCAGACCAAAAATTAAATGGATACAACACTAATTTCCAGACAACTAGGAAGAACAAGATCTGTACAGGAATAATACACCAAAAGCCTTTGTTTGATTCAGAAGAATTCAAATGTGAACAAAAAGGTTTTTTCTTGGGAGATAACACATATTTATGTTAGACCATGTAAAAACAATTAAAAATAGGATAGTTCCAAGCCTAGTTACAGAAGGAAATAAATGTAGTAGGCAACTGCCTGCCAGCGTAAGATGTAAAGAGACAGAAGTTAAGATTAAAATAATTGTTTAACAATTGCATTTATTTATCGTAAGCTGAAACTGAAATTCAACCCCTCTCTCTTTTCTTATATTTATATATGTAATTCATTTTTTGTTTTGTCATTTTCAAATAATGCAGCCATCACAAGTCCATGTTAATCACACTCTTTCATGCTAAATACTATGCCATTCTGTATTCCATGCACGTATAACAATAAGCTTTGCTATAAGTTTTGCCATTAAAAACAGTTAGGATAACATTCAGGTTGTGAGGTTAAGGATCTAAAAGTCAGGAAAAGCCAAAGTTCAGATTACACACACAATCTTAGCTCTTCCCTTTGGTGCATACACTATAACACTGTCCTCAATTACCTACTCACTTAGGATTTCTAAGTAATACTATACAATGTCATATAGAACTTCTACAACATTAGATACACCTGTAAAATCTACGGTTTAGTATTATTCTGTCTCTGCCAACTAAGCAGGATCCAGAAAAATCATTTACATATAATATGCACAGTGAATGAGGTAAAGGCCACTTTACCTTTCGTTAGTAACATAGATATTTTAAATTCATTCTGATTTTTAAAAATCACTATACTCCCTAATAACATAATGGATTCCCAGACAGAGTTCTTTTAAAGAAATTGTGAAATGGGAAAACTCCAAAGCAAAACGTGTCATTGAGATGACTTAGTTCAGGAGGTCAACACTGCTGCCAATGAATTCCTATAGCCTTCTTACGAGCAATCTAGTTTTAGTTCCTGGCTCTGCCACTGCCTTACTCTCTGATCTTGACCAAGTTGCTTAATCTCTCTGTACCTTTATTCCCCATCTATAAAACAGGAATAAATGTCCTTGCTTCCTCCCACATTGTGTCTGTCTTGTCTATATTGATTGCTTTTCAGAGAAATGGCCATTTTTTATTATGCGTTCATATAGAGGTTAACACAATGGGGCCCTAACTCCCAGTGGGTCTCCTAGTGACTACTATAAGTAAGGATGAAGTTATCAAGAATGTCAAACATTGTCAGAACTTCTTTTTCCCCCATCAGAATATTGACAAAGAACCCAAAATAGTTGAGCCCAGAGATCAAGAACAGTGGGGACATTCATATCGCACAATTAGGTTTTGTTTAGAAAGAGGACTGAGAACGTTTGAGAGAAAAAGAAGTGGGTGGTGTGGAAAATTGTCTTGAAATCTATAGGGTATAGAAAATTACAATAAATTAAATGGTTTCCATTTACATTCTCTTTAAAGAAAATCTCAGTAGGGGAAACATGAACGAGTTTCTTTCTCTTTAGCTCTTGGCTGATTAAAAAAAATAAAGGAAGAAGACTGGCCTAGCAGCCATGAGTAACTTCTACATAATCATGACAGTCTCTTGATCCTGAAGAGACTCCACAACATTTATGAAGACCTGGGGTGCCTACTTTACTGTTAGTGCCCTTGGAGAAATTCTACCTATTTCCTAACTTGGAACCTATCTCTCTTTATATGCTGGGGCCTACAAGGTAGCACATCTGCTAATTCACAGTGCTGGCCCTTTGAAGTGCCATTGATATTCAAAACTTGTGGAGCTTTCCAAATCAAAAAGGAATCATCAAACACCACATGGATCCCACTACAAATCAACTTGCTCTGGTGAAACTGCGAGTCAGTTCAGCCTGCTAACATCAGCCTGCCTCAGAGAAAAAGGCTCCTGTAGCATATGCACTGCAAAGAAAAATAAAATCCCCAGCATGGAGCCCTGGAAAAGAAAAACAGCGAGATATTTAAACCTACCCGTTTCTTTTTAAATACTTGGGTGTTCTTCATACAGGGAATTTCCACCCCCCTTCCCAGAAGCGTCCAAAGAGTTACTCACATTATTTACAGAGCTTTGATGTGTGCCTCCAAAGTTTTAGTTCAGCTTTTAGGAATGTGAAGGTCAAATCATTTTCCTTTTCTGATACAAGTTGTGAATTTAATACCAAAGTTTATTCAAAATAAGAAATTACAGGGGCACTCTCCTCTAGTAAAACACAGCAGTAAACAGTTGAAACTATCATAATCAGAGCATTTACTTAGCCTGATACAATAGAGAGACTTGCACTGTGTGATGCAACTGACTCTGAGCATGCTCAGCATCTGGGAAATATTTTGCCCTGGATAGTCTGGAGGAGAGGGTTTCTTAACATGCAAACTCAGGAGCATTACTTCACAAAAGCAAATACAAAGCTAGAAGAAATTAGTAAAGGAAAAAAATCTGGCATCCCCTTCACAGAAGAGAGAGTGATGCCAGCTAGGTGTGAGAGGCTTGCTCTTCATTGACATTGTTCTCTGTACATAGGCCAAATCCATAGGTCTCTGTTTATGATAGATGTTCTGTTGTTTGAATGTTTGTGGGCGATTCCCACTGATGGCAGGATGGCCTAGTAGCTAGGCACCCCGCGTGTAAATCTTCAGCCCCCACCCTAGAGGCTGAAGAATAAATTTGGGGCATGATCCCGAGAATCTAGTTTTTCCTCTGAGCCAACTCCTGCCTCTTGGCTGGTCAGCCACAAACGGGGCTGGCTTCCCTCCTTTTATGCTCCTTCAGGCCTGACGCTGGCTGCAGGTGAACCAGGGTGGGTCTGACTGGGCAAACAGGCTCTGCTTAACCCCTACCCTACCTGGCCCTCCTCCCACACCCTTACAATGCTCAATAGCTGAAAAGGTAATTGTTAACTGCATGTGCTACTGTAAAATTTGAAGTGCTGGATGATAGAATTTAATGGACCACAAGAGGTCAATGTTGTCTGTCACAATACCAACACTTCCACTACTTATTAGGCACTAGAAGACACTTAGCTGTAAATTACAATTAAACAACAGCATAGAATGCTGAGAGCTAGGACTGGTGGCTGTTAAGAATCTTTAAGGGACCATGGGAAACTTGGCCACACCCATGATAATTGGTCACCTGGCTAACTAAAATCATGCCAGATTACAGATGTTGCCAGAGGAGAGAGTTCCAGATTAGAGAGGTTGAACATGTACTGACCCATACATCAGTTATCATGAAAACTGCATTTTAAAAATTCCTTCAGGAATCATAGTCTAAGATATCATTTGTAACTAGAGTTGGGTCAACAATTAATAGAAAATTATTTATTCAGTAAATTACCGCTTATTATTGTTCTTGAATTGTCCATAAAGAGACTGCTAGTTATGACTATTATAATGAGTGCAATGGCTCTAACAGAGATTGGAGCCTCATTGTAACAAGTGCTGTACATATACAGTGAAAGATGCTGAAGCAATCAGATTTATTCTTTCTTCAAACTTTTATGAGAAGTTATTCAATGAATAATCCTTGGATGACAGTAAGCTCTGGGTGGGTCCAAGGTCTGCCCACATGGAGCTCAATGCAGGAACATTCTTATAGTTTGACGTCTGAATGAGCTATACGTTTCAGTGAGTGCTGGCCCAAGCACATGAAGTGAAACCTTTGCCATGATGAAATCAACAAATGTTTTTCTTGAAACGCTGACTCTGCTAGAGTCAGTAGCAAGACTCCCATCGATGCTGAAGGGGCCAGGACATCACTCCATGAATGGTCATCCCTTAGGTATGACAAGCAGGGGAGCCCAACTCAGGCCCTGTGCTTTGGGGGACTTTGCAGGAAGACGAGACAGGAGGGCAAGCAGAGTGTGGAGTTGAATGGGGAGGAGAGCAGCATGGGGACATGGAGAAGGGAGTAAGGAGGCACAGGAGAAAATGGGAGGTGGTAAACACCTATCAACAGCTTTCCTATAAGAACCTCTCCCCAGCACCTCCAGCCAGCTAACAGGCCCTGCAGAACAGTGCTTCCTGCTCCCTCCCAATGCCTGTCGTCTGCCACAGATGAGCTGGTTTTCAACATCAGGAGGTGTTGTCAGGGAGTGGGGGCAGGGCCTGAATGGAGCTGCAGTGGGGAGCACCCTTCCTGCAAATGACAATCTTGGTGCCTATGTCCCAGACCCCTCACCTCCCGAGGCTCAGCCCTGCCCATGAAGCACCCCATTGAAGACAATGGGCTTCTGAGCAGATCTCTAATAATTAGAGAGCAAAGACCATACCACTAAACTTCTGAAATGTTGGATTCATTCACAAAAGAGTAAAAACAAATGTACTGAAGAAATATTTACTGCAAATATGTCCAGCAATAGTTACACAGAAGCTGTCTATATGTGCATTCCTCTTTCGAAAGAGGCATGCAAATGGGGGAAATCAAAAATGCAAATGAGGTGCAATTTATATATCTGGTGCCTCATGTGCACATTCTTCTTTCAAAAGAAGAAAAGCAGTGTAGACGCATCTCTTTCAAAAGTAAACCCCATCTTAGAAAGGACCCTTCTTCCTGAAACAAAATAGGAAAAAGGGTTCTTTTGAAGATGGAGTTTACTTTTGAAACAGCCACGTCTCCCCTACTCTTCTTCTTTTGAAAGAAGTGCTTTTGAAAGAAGAATATTCAAATGAGGTGCCACATACATAAATCTGGTACCTCATTTGCATTTTCAGTTTCCCTCATTTGCATGCCTCTTTAGAAAAAAGAATGCAAGTGTAGACACAGCCAGAATCTCAGAACTATTGAAATCTGAAATTATTTTAACACATTTTTCAGTATTTATGCTTGTGCTTGTTGTGCTTTTCTCCCAGTTTTGACAATTAAAAGAGATTAGTCCATTTTTAGTTCTTATTGAATAATTTTTTAATTAATTGATCTTCCAGGTTCTCAAGCAATAGCACAAAGAAGGAATTTGGGGTCTGAATCCCACAAAGGTTTATCTACTTATTTAACTTTAAGCCTCTTACATATGCTAATTGGACTTCTGCTCCATGGGTGTATTAACTATCTTCGGCATCAGTAATATGAGGGTAATGTTGCTTTGCCATCTCACAGAAGAGTTGTGAAAGTAAATATGTGTGAGACATTGAGCTATGATAATGATAGGTATCATAGAAGAATCCATCAGGAAATTAATAATTCCATGTTTAAAGCAAGATTTTGTGGTATGCTATAAATAAGTCATCACGATATAACACAATATTAAACAGTTGCCTTCATCCCTGAGCACCAGCCATTCTGTCCATTCAATATGGACAAAAAACAATTTGAAATTAAAGATTATTGTAATGCATATGCACAAGAGAAATTAATTAAAGTTGCATGGACAACCTTAAATCTGACATTTCCTTACTTCGGAGTCATAGACTTTGTAATCTTAATATTGTGCTACTGTCTTTCTTCTATGCAGTATAATAGGAGTAGCTATTATCCTAGTATATTTGAAATAAACACCTCAGCAGTTACCAGATGCTCCACCTTTGCTTCAGCATTAAATTAACTGCAAAAGGCATTTATTACTTCCTATATTCCAACACTGTGAACAATCTGTATTAAATCTTCACCTCCTGCAGTGCCCACATTGCTTTGTACTTGTGTGGCAAACTCATATCATGGAGGGACCTGAGATTAGCAAGCACCATCCAAATTTATAGATCAGATTAGAACATCCTGTTAACTGCAGAACCCAAAGGCTGTGCCAAATAGTTCCCTCTGTGAAAAAATCCAACCCCCAAATTATTTCCCCCTCAATTCCTATTTTGAATGTGTTGCTTCATGCCACTGTACATGCTTTATGAGCTGAGCTGGGCCCCAGGAAATGAGGGACTGTAGAATAGCGCCCCAACTTCTAGGGGAACTACAAGATAAAGGCTGCAGAAATCGTAACACCACCTCAGTGCTAAATCCAATATTGAACATCCATTGCCAGTGTCATAAACCTACCACATAAAATCAGTTACAATGTGTCATTAGTATTTAGTTTGTTTCTCCCGACACCCTCTCCCCACAGCCTTTTCAGTCTTTTAGTCTAATGGATTTGCTTTTTAAGACACTAAAATCAGTTTTTAATCTCTCTTTTTTGATGGTGCAGGGTTGGCCATCATTAATGTATGAAGATTTTTCACACTCTCTTCTCTACCATTGCTAATACCAAATCAGCAATTCCAACCATTGGTGCCTACATCTCAGAGGATTTACAATTAGAAATTACCATTACATGCATAGTGAGCTAATTTTTGGCCGGTGGTTACAAAATTACTAGTGGCTAAAAAAAGTTGAACACCACTTTGCACTGGCTGCTGTGAGATTTACTGTGCCTCTTTAGCTAAGACTCAGATACTCTTGTATGCCAATAGGCCAGAAGAAAACCTCCAGGAAAGTACCTGTTACATAATCACATCAATAGGCCTCATCTTCATGAGAGACTACAGAAGGCAGAGAACCAACGTGTTCCCCCAAAAAGAATAATAAATCTTAACCTAGGTGATGGCCACACTGAGTATTTCAGGCAGCTTTTTCAACCTTGGAGGTTTGGGCAACCTGCCAGTAATGAAGATGTATTAATGCTTAATGCAGCTTAATGTAATAGGTGTCATGTTCATAATTTACAGAAGCTCTTTCTAAAACATTAAATTCATTTATACTCCTTAAAAGCTACTCAATCCTGAGGGCTAAGTTAGTTCAGTTGGTGGGGGGGAGGTTCTTTTTGAGGATCAAATGATATATAAATTGTTAACATATCCAAACTCATCCATTAGTGCATGTGAAAGCAATAAATGTGCCAAAGTAGCAATAACATGATCGAGGAAAGTCATTGTGGTCATTAGGGCTGAAAAGATTTCATTTATGGTCCCAGCAAAGAGAATGAAGGCTATAAAGTAAACCTCGGGAATGCTGGTGACCAGATGACTTGCTACATTGTATTAAAATAAAAATAAATGAACATATTTTCAATTTTATAAAAACAAAAAGCAGTCAAGTAGCACTTTAAAGACTAGCAAAATAGTTTATTGGGTGAGCTTTCGTGGGACAGACGCCCTTCTTTAGACTATAGCCAGACCAGAACAGACTCAATATTTAAGGCACAGAGAACCAAAAACAGTAAGCAAGGAGGACAAATCAGAAAAAGATAATCAAGGTGAGCAAATCAGAGAGTGGAGGGGTGGGGGGGAAGGTCAAGAATTAGATTGAGCCAAGTATGCAGACGAGCCCCTATAGTGACTCAGAAAGTTCCCATCATGATTTAAACCATGTGTTAATGTGCCGAATTTGAATATAAAAGCCAGCTCAGCTGCTTCCCTTTCCAGAACAGTGCGATAATTCTTCTTCAGTAACACACATACCTTTGGGTCATTAACAGAATGCCCCATTCCATTAAAATGTTGACTAACTGGTTTGTGGATCTGGAGTGTTTTGATGTCTGTTTTGTGCCCATTGACCCTTTGTCGAAGGGCGTTAGAAGTCTGTCCAATATACAAAGCATCTGGGCATTGTTGGCACGTGATGGCATATATGATGTTAGCAGAGGAGCATGAGAAAGTGCCCGTGATTCTGTGAGTAACCTGGTTAGGTCCCATACATAGTACCACCCATTTCGTTATCATAGTTGGTACTATACATTTGTGAATAGCATGTTGAATTTAGAAGGGAAGCCAGAACATGGACCAGAGATGCTGGTATCTCTAAATTCAGTACTGATAACTTGAACCTCTTATTGACACTCTTTGGACAGTGGTGCTATAGGAAGGTAACTTTTTCAAGAGGGGAAACATATAAGAGACTGCGCAAGTTTGAGATACTGTAAGCAATAGCATACATCTGAGAACTGCAGAACTAGACCATTGATGAGATGTTTCCATTGTTTGCAGCTCTGAAGAAATGGAGATAGGTCAACTTATCATTACACAATAAAATTATCATTGTCCAGACTAACCTGCAACTAATCTTGACATTGTCTTCCTGTCATGCACCTTAATGCCTCATAGCCTTTCTTTTCTGAGTCAAATTCACATAGCTCTGTGTGTGTGATAATATGGATATTGAACCTGAACTGCTAGTAACATAAGACACTCAACATTTTTCATATTAAGCTTGTTGGGTTAGGGACCATCTCTATGGGTGCGTCTACACTAGCTGGCTACTTCGAAGTAGCTGGCACAACGTCAAAATAGCACGCATCACATCTACACGTGCCGTGCACTATTTCAACATTGAAATCGACGTTACTCGGTGAGATGTTGAAATCACTATTTCTATCCGAAGATGGGAATAGCGCCCTACTTTGACATTCAACGTCAAAGTAGGGCGCGTGTAGACAATCCGCATCCCGCTACATCGAAATAACGGGGGTCCTCCATGGTGGCCATCAGCTGAGAGGTTGAAAGATGCTCTGCCCAGCCCCTGTGGGGCTCTGTGGTCGCCCTGTGCAGCAGCCCTTAGCCCAGGGCTTTGGGCTGTTGCTGCTACTGCAGCTGGGGGTCCATGCTGTGTGCATGGAGTCTGCAAGTAGTTGTCGGCTCTGCAGACCTCGTGCTGTGCAGGCCGAGTGTGTCTGGGAGGAGCCCTTTAAGGGACCAGCTTGCTGTTGCCCCAGAAGGGCTAGTCCAGCCTGTGACCCCATCCACAGGCTTTGCTGGCCCCTTATATCAATGGGGAGCGCTTGTGTGTGTGGACTCTCCGCATTTCCTTCCAGGGCAGCTCCTTTCGACGTTCCCCATCACTACTTAGACGGTGAATGTCAACGGCACCAGCCCCGGAAGATGTGTAGATGATACGCGTCAAAGTAGCCTATTTCGATGTTCTTACTTTGAAATAGGCTACTTTGATGTAGTGTGCTAGTGTAGACATAGCCTATATGTAGTTTCTAGAACACTGCGGCCCCTATCTCTTGAAGGAGGCCATTAGGTGTCACCCCATTACAAGCATCAACAATAATATCTCCATGTGAAAAAGCAAATAAGCTGATATTTATTTCACTTCATGATGATTATTTCTATTAGGCTAAATCCTGAAGTCCAAATCCTGCTAAATTTTTCACTGACAATCATAGGAGCTTTTTTCTATAGTCTTAACCCCACTCCCATTGAATTCTATGGGATTCTTGCTTTTAATTCATTGGGAGTAAGCTCCATTTAAGGACCTAAGGTAATTAGGACCTTAGTGGGATCAGGAATTCTAAAGATTTCACATGTGCTAAGGTAGACAAAGCATTAATTTTTATAGAAGGGTGCTTTCAAAATAAAAATGTAGGGTTCTCTGTTACTGGACAACCCCACTTGTATGGCACTGCTCCAAATGAGTTAATCCACAATATCTGAGAATAGAATTTGGCCTGAAGTATTCAAGTTCTAAAAAACTAGCACACAGAACAGTACAGCCACTTGCTTAGCGCCCATCCCTAAAGGGAAGGCCAGAGTGAGTCCAACACCACAGCCGGTTCTCAAGAGTAAAGTATAAGTCTTACATCTTCAGCACATGTCTGGCATGGCCTCAACACCGTAGAAACCTGATCTGAGTGGAACCTGAATGGCTCCCTTTTGCATTTAGCTTGTTTGTTAGGTATCCATGCTGACCCTCCTGCCAGGTTAAAACGGATCAGCAAGTATGTGTGCACACGTTATATGGATATTCCAGAGTTGTAGCCAAAACTAGGAGACAACACCATGAGATCAGAGAGCAAGTGTATCTAACAATCTGTAATTAAGTCATGTCATGTAGCCAGATTCGACTTGGAGAAAAATGCCCACAGTAATTGCATTTAGTTCATCTTGTAGCATGCTCCCCATCATAACCGCTAATTCAATTGTACGTTCATTCTGCCAGCTCATTGCCATTAAGCACACATTTAATTACTTCAATAAAGGATTAATATGCAGCACACAAAAGAAAGGACATTGCACCATGCCAAAGCACACAGCTGCCCCACCATTTAGTGGAGAGATAAAGAAAGACTATCATTGGGCAGCATAATCCTGTTAGAAATACATCATTATTAGATGAACATTCGGGACTTTTATTTTCATGCTTGTTATTCACCACTCCATGTGCATATATTTCCTTGGCATCAGAAAGAGCCGTAATACACAACTGACAGCTCTGCCATTGTTGTCTCAATAATAACACTGACACCCCCTCCTCCTTATCCCTCCCTCATTAGTCCGCTCCATGCTTGTAAGGTTGCTCTTATCTCATCTCCAGGCGAGAGCTTACAGCAGCTACATTACAACATCCTGAGATAAGGGGCCCTGCTTGACATTATTCCTGTCTGTGCTGCAAACAACTGACAAGCATGGCAAGTATTTAAAAAAAAAAAAAGCGAACAACAAAGACTGTTCCCCCTTCCCACCTCCCTCCATCCTCAGAAGACAGCCCATCAATTCTCCAGGATGTACACAATCATTATTGTAGGGGAAACAAAGGCCAGTGTCAATTGTGCAGTGTTATAAAGCAGTCCCTCAAATTAAAACCATGTACCTAACTGCATCTGATGGCAGAAGCTATTTAGCAGTGATATTTTACGGAAAGGCAATGAAAAGCAATAACTGCTTTATTTAATGTATCTGTTCAATCCAGCTGCCTTGGATAGGCTGTAATAGAAGATGTCGATCAATGTCAGAGCCTTTGAAATAACTGTGGCAGACTGCAATAAACATGAAGGAAAGATAACTAAAGCTACTGATCAGCCTCTTGTTATCTTCCTGCACCCAGAGATTACTCATTTGTTTGTATTGCTTATAATAGGTGAGGTTGATTATCATGTGAGTGTAGAGTGCTGCATGGTGAGGGGAGGAATGAAGCAAGGAGTCCAGAAGGAGAGGAACATACTGTGGAAAGTTCATCCAGGACATAGCAGGAAGTCAGAGGCTGAATCTCTATGAAACATAGATTTGTCCTCTTAGCTGGCTCACTTGGTAGACTGCTAACATTTATCTCACTTTCTTTGTTCACGGTTTGGTGGACCTTCAGTGTGAGGAATAAAAGAAAGCAAGCATACAAGATAACCATCTGCTGTGCCACACACCACTAACCTGTGCTGAGTGCTAATACTGATCTTCTACAGGGAGAACCCTGAGCAATATTAACCAAAACAACCATTTATGGATTGCTAGTAATGATGGCAGGTACGTGGGTACTACACACAGCAAACTCCAGGAGTGGTTTGGGTGCCTTATTGTTAAATTAGCAAGTGTCTACACTACAAAATTAGGTCAAATTTATTAAGGTTGATTTTAGCTTCTGAGTTTAGGAGTTTGAAGGTGTCTGTTACTACTAAGCACAGGGGGTTGAAAGAGTGCATCCCCGGTAACATGTCTGGCTTCGACATTGACAGGGATGCACTGTAGATGGCCACCCCACAGTTCCTGCCACTATTTGCATTCTGAGTCTGGTTCCCAATGCCTGATGGGACAAAAACATAGCAATGAATAGTTCTGGGTAGATGGCATCGGCCTCACATATGGACTTACCACCTTCCTCATTCCTTGCCTGAAAGCAACAGCAAACAATCTTTTCATGCCCTTTTTCGATGGTTATCCATGCAGATGCCATAGCATGGCAAGCATGGACCCCCATGCAGCTCCAAACTGCTGTGGCAAGAATTTCAAACACCTTGCACACTATCCTGCAGTTTCTTCAGAATCTAGCCAGGAGCCACAAGTGCAAGGAAAAATGCGAGAAGGCCACAAACACAGACATTTAGGAACCCACTGAGTGGAGCAGTTGGCATATGTTTGTTGCAGTTGGGCTGATTTTGGTCCTGGGAGAAGAGCACAGACTGGTGGAACCACATAATTAGTCAACTACAAGACAATGAGCAGTGGCTGCAAAACTTTTGTATGCATAAGGCCACTTTCATGGAACTTTGCAAATTGCTTTATCCTGCTGTTAAGTGCAGCAATACTGGAATGAGACCCACTCTGACAGCGGAGAAGCCAGTGGCAATAGTCCTGTGGAAGTTTGCAAAGCCAGCCTGCTACCATTTATCTAGGAATCAATTCAGATGGAGTAAATCAATGCCAGGGGCAGGGGAGGAGGGGCTGCTGTGATCCAAGCAGCCAGTACAATCAGGAACCTTCTGCTGGGAAGGATAGTGACTCCGGGGAATGTGCAGGAGATAGTGGATGGCTTTGCCATGATGGGGTTCCCTTACAGGGGTGGGCTGATAGATGGAATGCATATCCCTATCATGACATCTGACCACTTTGACAAAGAGCACATAAACTGCAAGATATACTTCTCAATGGTGTGGCAGATACTGGTGGGTCACAACAGCAGTCGCACTGACATCAGTGTGGGAAGATAAGGAAAGATTCATAAGGTGGAGCTTTAGGAACTCTGGTCTCTTTGGAAAGCTGCAAGATGGAAATTTCTTCCCAGACTGGAAAGTTACCATTGGAGATGTTGAAATGCAAATAGTTAACCTTGGATAGCCAGCTTACCCCTTGCTCCTGCCGGTCATGAAGTGAAACGGCAGCCTACACCGCGTAAGGAACAGCTCAGTTACAGATTGAGCAAATGCAGAAATGAGGTAGAATGTGCCTTTGGCCATTTAAAGACATGTTTTTGCAGTTTATTGACTATGTTAGACCTCAGTGAAAGTAATATTCCCATTGTTGTTGCTGCTTGCTGTGTCCTCCTAACATGTGAAAATGGGCACAGAGGGAAAGCTTCTGACAGGGTGTGGGAGGTGGGGGACAGTGGATAATTGCCTAGTGGAGAATTACGGACAGCCAGACACATGGGAGGTGAGGAGAGCACATCGAGGGGCACTGCAAATCATGGAAGTTTTGAAAACCAGTTACATAAATGATCAGATAATGATGTGACAGTTATGTTTGCTTCTCTTAACAACATGGGGTCATTATTTGTTGGGGATGAGCAAATGGAGGTGCATTGCCTCAGTGCTATCTATTACAAAACTTCCACTGATTCATTCAGGTTGCCATGCATGCTATCAGTCTTCTCTGAATCTGAGATCATGATGAGTGTGGAAGCCGAATGAATGTGGCCTGAAACTGGAATCTTAGGCTGCTATACTTTGTACCGCAATCATGGCAGATCACTTACTGGCTTGGCTGGAAAGGTGTCCTTCCGTAGAAGACAGAATAAGCTAACCATCTCCAGAAACCACCAGAGAAGGATTAAAGAGTACATCTATACAATGTTACATTTAGCCAGTGTAGCATGTGCAATGGACTTAAACTGCAGCAAGGGAAGTTTAGGTTGGACATAAAGAAAAATTTCCTGTCAGGGTGGTTAAGTACTGGAATAAATTGTGTAGGATGGGTTGTAGAATCTAAATCCTTGGAGATATTTAAGAACAGGTTGGATAAATATCTAACAGGGATGATATAGATGGCACTTGGTCCTGTTGTAAGGGCAGGGGACTGGATTTGATGACTTCTTGAGGTTCCTTCCAGTTCTCGTATTCTATTATTACAAATGTGAACTCACCACAGTGTGCTCCCTGCCATCAGGGGCCAGCAGCAGTAAGTCCTGTGATGGGATTGCCCCAAAATTAGAAATAGGTCCTGGCTGTCAGTAAGATCAGATCCTGCACTTGTCTGTTGAGCATGCTTCTCATCATCATCATCATCTTCATCATCTACAATGTCCCCCTCATTGTTTGCCTTGGCTGCTTGAGGAGTTGCTTAGGAGATATCATAGTATCAAGGATCCCAAGGTACTATGTGACAAGGCATCAGTCATCAATAATAATGGTATCAGAATCTGACCCACAATATTTAGGCAACTGGGCAAAACGCTTTCTGTTTTGCACTTGGGTCACCAAATAAACAGTGGCATACCTAAACCGAAATGGATTCAACTGGTTATGAGAAAACATCTAAAGGTTTGGCTTGTGTCAGCATCCAAATGTTGGCCTAGGAAATTCCAATTAAAGGAGCTGTTCTTAGATGGTTTCATAATTTACATGGAACAGTGCATCTCCTTTTCATTTTATTCAGTAGATGCATGGTCCTTAATGGATCCCTTTTTAAATATTAGTGACTATATTCCAAAAATAGCCCTGTGAGATAATACTTCTCTATCACACCCAACTACCCTATTTTACAGATAGAGCAGGGAGATTATGGCTGTGTCTACACGTGCCCCAAACTTCGAAATGGCCATTTCGAAGTTTACTAATGAAGCGCTGAAATGCATATTCATCGCTTCATTAGCATGCGGACGGCAGCCGCGCTTCGAAATTGATGCTCCTTGCCGCCGCGCGGCGCATCCAGACGGGGCTCCTTTTCGAAAGGACGCCGCCTACTTCGAAGTCCCCTTATTCCCATCAGCTCATGGGAATAAGGGGACTTCGAAGTAGGCAGCATCCTTTCGAAAAGGAGTCCCGTCTGGATGCGCCGCGCGGCGGCAAGGAGCGTCAATTTCGAAGCGCGGCTGCCGTCCGCATGCTAATGAAGCGATGAATATGCATTTCAGCGCTTCATTAGTAAACTTCGAAATGGCCATTTGCATGGCCATTTCGAAGTTTGGGGCACGTGTAGACACAGCCTATATGACTTAGCCAAGGCCACACAAAAGAGTAAGTGACAGAAGAAACTGAAGCCAAATAATATCCTTCTATACAGTCCAAAGTTTTTCTCGTGCTCATCATTTCAGAAAGTAAGAAGTGTTTATTCTGGTGTGTAGACTTACGTTGTATTCCCTGCTCAGTCCAATATGTGACTCATTCTTACTCTGATAAGAACTGGAGAACCAGAGACCTTTTCAGCTCAGAAAAGGCCATGCTGCATCAGATTCTATGAGCAGAGCCCAGAACTTCTGAATGTTGCACATGGACAGCTCTTAATTGTTTATGCAGGGCCAACTTTTACTGTGCTATTTAGCTGGCCCACATCCAAAGGATTTTTAGAAAATTCTCTAGTACCTTGGCTGCAGAGTGGCACATGTGCATGTTGTCACATCACACACTCGTAGTTGCTTCTGGGAGGTTGCAGCAACGAGATGATGCACTTAGTATATTATTGCAAATAAAGTCTTAAAGCATTATGCTTTTTAGTGTATTTTACATGCTTCTTATTTGCTAAAGTCATCTGTATGGTGCCTTATAACCAGTTTATAGTTAGCAAGATGCCCTTTTATGAAGCTGATGCATGTTGGCTTTGATAATAACACACTTAATTGTAATATGAAATTTGACAGATTTTTTAGAATATTCTTCCACTTTCCTGTATAGTGCTTAAGAAATATACACAAAGAGGAGATAGAAGTATGGGTGCATCTATTCTTTACAGGTGAATCCCCACTCTAAAATCTATGTGCAACACTGAGCACTATAACCTTCTGCACTGGATTCTTCAGGGATAAGTGTGAATGAATCTATGCTCACATCTTGGGACTACAGCCCCTTTGAGGCCGCTATCATCAGCTACAAGTGGCTGTGGCTCTTCCATAACTCCAGGAGAAAATTTTTTAGCCATTGGACTCAGATTTGAATGCTACCCAGCCAAAAATGAGTCTAAGCTGTACAGTGAGGCCCTTTGATGTACATTGAGTAATCTGCAAAAGCTGATATCCATTTCTACAGTCAACTCTTCTGAAAATATCACCAAGAAGGCAGAGAAAAAGGAGAAGTTCCTACACATATTGGAATGCACTAGACATAGAGGCCAACATACTTTTAAATAGGTGTCTGAAGTTACAATACTAAATTCATATATAAGTTGATGGGCACTGCTTGAATCATCAGTATCATTCGGTGTCTTGTTTTGTTTTCTAAGGTACCACATGTTTCAAAAACCAAGCTTTCTATCCCTGGTGGCATCTATTCTAACTTTAGATGATAGATTACAGATCAGGAACGAACGTCAATGTAGAATTTCTCTACAAATGCTTCTGACCATCACTCAGGATGACAATTAATTCCCATGCTGCTAAGTTAGAATTTTGATGCAATACAGAAAAAAATGTGACCTTTCCAACTGAGGTCAGTAAAGGCTATTGGTTTTATCATATTTCCGCCATTCACGTGCCTATAAATGCCTATGAGTTGTAACAAGTTAGAATAGCTATATGTATTTCTTCCATGAACTGGTTCCTGCTGGGTAGGAAGCCTCCATTTGGCAGAAATGAAGGCTGCCCATTCCATTTATTAGATTGCAGCCAAGAAAATGTGTTTCTTGGACCGGTGATTGCAAAAGTTGCATTTATTTCAATGGTCCATGCTTCTGCCTACGAGACAATGTATCCGCTATCTTGCCCTGGAAAGTATCCAGTCAAAGGCTGATATGAGAGCCTGAAGTAACCTAACTAGCAAAATAGGAAAAGTGGCCTCATCCACCATAGAATTCATACAACTTCCAAAGAGGAACAAGTATAGCAGTATAATCCAAGGGTAGTAATATAAACTTGGTGCCCCCAGGAAGTCCTTGATTTCCTGTCTTCTAGAGATGACCATGTGGTGGCATAGGAAGGGCATTTGCTGTTCTGGTGAGTCACTCCACTTTCTGGCTGCCCCGTATACCAGGGTCACAATGTTACTTCTGTCTTTCTTTTTCCCCCATACATTGAGGGAGCAGAATGCGCAAACAGTATTCCACCAAGGGTGGAAGCTTTCCTAATTATGCACAGAGGATCCATGTTGAAGACAAAAGCTTCCCCAAGTTGATCACAGGCCACATCCTGCTATCAAAATCATGAAACTAAGCAATATTACAACTTTAAACAGTCAGAACTCACCACAGCCACCAAGAAGGTGGATTACTACCTGTTAGTAAGGAAACAATAGAAGTTCTGCCGAGGATAAGCACATTGGCTTTCTGCACACACCATGGAACGGCCTTCCTGGCACAGAAGGCAGCATGCAAGGAAGCACAATGTCAGACACTGGGCTAATGTGACTAACCAGTAACATTTATGAGATGGATGAGTATGCAAGGAGTAAAGCCGGATATTGGGAATATTTCTCCATCAATCTAGAGGTACACAACTACTGCGGATATGAAAATACTCACTGTCTGCTCATATCTAGTGCTGTCAGAATAACTGATGGGCTATCTAAATTGACTTCTTTCGCAGCGCTGCCTCTGAAGACATCCCAAAAGTAGCAAGTACATGCTCCCACAGCTAGATCCTGGATTTTCTGTCTTCTAGAGATGACCCTGTCATGTCATACAAAGGGCATTTGCTGTCTTAGTGAGGCACTCCACTTATTGGTTGCCCAGAATACCAGGGATACCTCCAGAATCTCTTTCTGTACATTTGCAGCTGTGTTGTGTGGGTGAAGGTATAGAATAAACATGCACTTAAACAATGAATTTCTTAAAATTTTTGAGGCCCTGGAACACCCAACAATAATATTTTTTATGCAGAATACCTATGAAAATTTTCATCAAAAAATGGTTGTCAGACCAAAACCAACAAACAAACAAACAGCAACACATACAGCAAAAACAAAAAGGAAGTAATTTAATCAGGTATCATGGCAATGAAGAAGTTACATTGTATCTGGTTTTAATAATAGAAAATATATACTATCTGTGCATTTTCCCAAACACTCGTGGCACATATGCAAGTTGTTCATGGAACACCAGTGTTCCACAGACCACAGTTTAAGAAACACTGCCTTAGCACATTTCATGTAACATACACATGGTTATTCTTGGGGAATAATATTTCACTTTTAAAGCATCATTCATCCCAATTGATTTGAAAGGGACATACAACCCCTCAACAGCTCTATTGTTTCATTTCTTCACTTATATTTTGGAAACATTTAGCCTGGAACTATGACTTTAAAAGCTTCTTCCACAGGAAGATAGCATTCTTAAGTATACCCTGAGCAGTTCACTAAGAATGAACTGGCAACAGTAAGTGCTGGATAAACTCCTTGCACTTATGTTTGGCACAGGGGAGCCAGTTACTGCTCTGCACTCAGAAGCAATCACAGTTACCACTTTAAAATCAAAAAAAAAAAAAAGAGAGAAACTCAACAGATTGCTGGGCAAACCGACCGCAAATTAATGCAGTGCAAAACACTGCAGGACCACCACTCTGGATCTAATTTTTACCTCCCACCTAGGGGCTACATTACTATTCCCAGTGGCACTCTGCAGTTGCACCCGTGGTGCTGGGCCAGAGAGGGGTGACTTCTTGCCTAGGACAGCAACTGTGGAATGGACGGGTTAAAATACTCACTCCATTAGTGAAGAAACATGTACAATCTTCATACACCATTGTACCCTCTCCTGGTGCAGGGCAGCCTGCCCCACCTTCTCCTTCAAAAGAAATTAAAGAGGGCACAGGGTGAGCAATTTAACACAGCAGCAAACACCCTTTCAAGACAGCGTGACTCTTTACCCCTGTGAAGACAACTTGCCCCTGCATCTTTGTAAAGTAGCTAATCAAAAGAAAAGCCCCAGGAAGGACATAAGAGCAGCAGGTGGGTTTTGAGGAAGAAGTGGTTGTTTTGAGGCAAGGTGGGGAGGCAATTCCACATAGCTGGAAGAAAGGGTAAATTTAGAGGCCTAGAAATGGAGCAAATTATAGCTAGGAACACGACACAGCTTCAAGTCTGAGTTATGTTTAAATCGTTATTCTCCCCGCTTCCTTCTGTTTTTCAATAATTCAGTTCCTTGCCATCATCTGCAAGAATATACGAGCCAACACCAGCCCACCTTAGAGAAGTGTTACATGAAAAAAAATAACTGAAGAATAAAGCCCTAGCACAAAGGTTGCATTGCACATTCCATTTTCTGGGGCAGTCTCGGGTACAACTGTCTGCAGCTAGTAATCACCAGAATATAAGCACCGAAACTGAGATGTGTATTCCTCTCCCAAATCATCTTCACTAGCAGCTTTCTCTGTCATTAAGAACAACCCCCATTTGTCCTCCCTCATTCAATCCTTATCTCACCACTTCTTCCTTGGCATAAGAGTTACTAGTGTGTATATGCCTGAAGGCAAAATTTAGTCTTAATGCTTCATTACAATGTGTGTTTTGGATTAGAGAGAACAGGTACATAAGAACATAAGAACATAAGAATGGCCATACTGAGTCAGACCAAAGGTCCATCGAGCCCAGCATC
The DNA here is from genome assembly GCF_033958435.1 of Carettochelys insculpta. Lineage (NCBI taxonomy): Eukaryota > Metazoa > Chordata > Testudines > Carettochelyidae > Carettochelys > Carettochelys insculpta. The sequence goes on from NC_134140.1 coordinate 123,938,945, forward strand.
CCATCTGCCGACGGTGGCCAATGCCAGGTGCCCCAGAGAAGGAGAACAGAAGACAATGATCAAGTGATTTATCTCCTGCCATCCATCTCCTGCCCTTGTTATGAAGGCTAGGGCACCATACTTTATCCCTGGCTAATAGCCATTTATGGACCTAACCTGCAAAAATTTATCAAGCTCTTTTTTAAACCCTAATAGAGTCCTGGCCTTCACAGCCTCCTCGGGCAAGGAGTTCCACAGGTTGACTGTGCGCTGTGTGAAGAAAAATTTCCTTTTATTAGTTTTGAACCTACTACCCATCAATTTTATTTGGTGTCCCCTAGTTCTTGTATTATGGGAAAAGGTAAATAATTTTTCTATATTCACTTTCTCCACACTATTCATGATTTTATATATCTCTATCATATCGCCCCTCAATCGCCTTTTTTCCAAACTGAAAAGTCCCAGTCTCTCTAGCCTCTCCCCATATGGGACCCGTTCCAAGCCCCTAATCATCTTAGTCGCCCTTTTCTGAACCTTTTCTAATGCCAATATATCTTTTTTGAGGTGAGGAGACCACATCTGCACGCAGTACTCAAGATGTGGGCATACCATAGTTTTATATAGGGGAAGTATGATATCTTTTGTCTTATTATCGATCCCTTTTTTAATAATTCCTAACATCCTATTTGCCTTACTAACTGCCGCTGCACACTGCGTGGATGTCTTCAGAGAACTATCCACTATAACTCCAAGATCCCTTTCCTGATCTGTCGTAGCTAAATTTGACCCCATCATGTAGTACGTGTAATTTGGGTTATTTTTTCCAACATGCATTACCTTACACTTACCCACATTAAATTTCATTTGCCATTTTGCTGCCCAATCACTCAGTTTGCTGAGATCTTTTTGTAGTTCTTCACAATCCCTTTTGCTTTTGACTGTCCTGAACAACTTGGTGTCATCTGCAAACTTTGCCACCTCACTGCTTACCTCATTTTCTAGATCATTGATGAACAAGTTGAACAGGATCGGTCCCAGGACTGACCCCTGGGGAACACCACTAGTTACCCTCCTCCATTGTGAAAATTTACCATTTATTCCCACCCTTTGTTTTCTGTCTTTTAACCAATTCCCGATCCATGAAAGGACCTTTCCTCCTATCCCATGACCACCTAATTTACATAAAAGCCTTTGGTGTGGGACCGTGTCAAAGGCTTTCTGGAAATCTAGGTATATTATGTCCACTGGGTGCCCCTTGTCCGCATGTTTATTAACCCCTTCAAAGAATTCTAACAGATTAGTTAGACACGACTTCCCTCTGCAGAAACCATGCTGACTTTTGCCCAACAATTCGTGCTCTTCTATGTGCCTTGCAATTTTACTCTTTACTAGTGTTTCTACTAATTTGCCTGGTACTGATGTTAAACTTATCGGTCTATAATTGCCAGGATCTCCTCTAGAGCCTTTTTTAAATATTGGTGTTATATTGGCCGTCTTCCAGTCATTTGGTACCAAAGTGGTACTGTTGATTATTGGAAGCATGCAGTGAAGGATGATATGGAACTGTGGCAGGAGCCATTCATAGCACAAGCAAACAAAGAATAAGGTTTCTTCACAGGTTGGCTATCCCAGCATACCACAGCAGAAGGGATGACATTCGTGCCAAATTATGTGGTGACTCTGTAATGTGAACAAATGTCCAATAGAGATTAGAGTGAGATCACTAACCTCATTTTCACTTGTGACCCAAGCCTGAATTGATCCTACTGTCTTCAGGGGTGAAAGGCTATAGTACTGCATTAACCCAAAGAAATGAAGACATTTTTTCAATTGTCTCCTGTCTGTTTGAGACTTTCTGCTTATCATTGAGCAATTGTCCTGCATGTTGACTAGGCATCATATATAAACTTTTTTAAAAACAACAAGATTGATAGTTCAGCCTTTTCCCATGTTCCACAGTATAACAAAGCTTCCTTGTAGGCTTAGCTTGGTAGTGTCAGCTTTTCACCTTTGTGTATCTATCCAAAAATGATAGTGCCAGAGAGGGAGCAATGTTTTTCCCTTTCTCTTATGGAAAGTTGGGTGCCAGACTATTCTAGTGACACACAGTCTGCTACATACACACAACACCTTCCCACTTCAGGGCCACCCCAATAACCCAAGAATATTACCTAAGGAATGTTTCTGAATGTTCATTTGCGTTCCAAATAGCTCTGCAGCTTGACCATATTTGTGCCCCTTCTCCAAGAACCAGTTTTTGCTTGCACAAATAAAACTCACATTAATGCAATGCAGGTCTTTCCCCTTCTAGCGGCTGGAACACAGACAGAAATTTATGAATCAGCTACGGCCTTCAGGGTAACAGGTCTGTCTGGTCCATTAAATCAGAGAGTTAGAAACTTCTGCTTTTAGCATCCGGGTCCTCAGCTGAGAACGCCGACCAGGGTTTGGGATATTGGGTAGAAGTGTCTGAATTCATATGCAGACAAGGGTATTTGTGCAAGAAGCAATGTTCATTACATGCTATCCATCAGTATTCTGCTATTCAAAGTGTTCCCCGTGGCCAGTCAGGGAACAAAAGCCATACCCAGTCACACATCCTAGAGGGGAAAGGAAGGCAGTGTGCCCTACTGTGCTGCGCCAGAGATGGCTGGGGCACTGTTCTGCAGAAGGAGGAGGGATGTGCTCCCAGCCAGGCTCCTGCGGCTCTCCTGCTGGCAGCCATGCTAAGCAGCAGGCAGGTGAAAGGGGCTGACTGGGGGTGCACTCCACATTGGTCTGGGACTGCCTTAGCCAGAACCCCTGCCAGGGTGCCATTTAGGAAGGGCTGGGGCTGCAGCAACCCTCAACCTCCTAATTCCTACCATCTCTGTTGGTTGCTTGCTGCTCCCTTTCCATCACTGTCAGGGAGCGAGAGGAAAGCACACAGCGCCCCTGCATTCCTCTGCTTCCCGGCTGGGAATGGGAGCAGTGGGCAGAGGCCTGAGTGACCCATGCTGTGAGCATGCAAGGAGCAGTGTGGTAGGGTTCCCCATTGCCCTCCCTGCACTCCCCCCACACCTCAGACCTGATTCTTGCACACACACCCCACCACATTCACCCCCCAAAATCTCTGCCCTGAGCTCCACCATGCCCTCTGGCTCCTGTACTCCCTACACACCCAGCCCTCTGCCCTTAGCCCCTCCTCACGACCTCCACCCCAACAGTTGCTTCTTTACACACACACACACACCTTCTGCCTTGATCACCTCCTCCCACACCCCAATCCTGGCCAGAATGGCCAGGGCCTGCAACCCTCCCACACCCAAAATCCCTCTCTGCCCACCTGGCTCTGGGAGGGAGTTTGGATGCTTGCTGCAGGCTCCAGACTGGGGCAGGTAACTGGGATGCAGGAGGGGGTGCAGGCTCTGGGAGGGACTCTCGGTTCTGACTACAGGCTCTGGCCTGGGATGGCTTCCTACCTGCCACCCCTGTATTCTCTCCCCCCACCCCCACCTATCTCTGTGCATGCCTCAGCTATGTCTGCTGCCCCTGGGCAATTTTAAACACTCAGGGGCCCTCACCATCATCTCCAGTGGCAGAGCATCCCTGTGGCACGGCACCCATGCAGCTCCGGGAGTTGTGGGGGTTGTGCCTGTGTGCTGCTCTCAGGACTCCACCATGGGAGCAGTGCATAGACACACACACACAGGGGCCACAGGCCAGGCCAGGGGAGAGATCTGCCCCCAAACTTCGGTGTAGTCTGATCCCACACCAGGAATATTCCTGGAGTCTGGGCACCACAGGCTCTCACCAGGACACTGACTGCCCAGCTGTCAGTGCCATGCATCGGGCTGATAAATTTGTTTTTGCTCCAATGAAAAATTCAGTCATAATCTTTAAGATATTTTTTTTTCAGAGACACCTGTGCATGAAAGAGCCAGAGCAAGTACTTGAAGGTGGGCAGTATTCTCTGTAAGCAGAGTGCTTATGTGGTTGTTCAGGGGACATTCAAATGTTGCTGTTAGCTGGTGGCCAGGTAATGTGTGGTGAGGTATTCCCCTGGGTCCTAAGCAACACAGTTTTTTACTGTTAGAGCAGGCAGCTCCTAGCACTCTCACCCACGGCCAGGCTGTAGTAACCAAACAGTAAAGTTCTTTTTGTTGTGCCAGCTGTGTTGCAGTGACAAAAGGATAACAGGGTCAGGCTCAGAGCTTAACTAGTTACAAGTTTATTAAGCTACAGTTATAAGCATGCGGTTACAAAAGGCTATTGTCTACTTCTTATATGCTAGCAAAGTACAGGTGTTAACAAGTTACGTTACAATCCAATACAAAGATATCTGTTACCATCTAACACAATGATATCTTGACACAACGACGTCTAGTTACAGAGCTCTAATTCTTTAGCTGTGCACAAAAAAGTCGGAGACCTAGCATGGGTGTATCTTACCCTCTCTGCGTCTCTCGATACCAGCGTAGCCAAGCCGGATCGGTCACTCAATTCCGCGGAAAGACGAATACAAGGTTGGGCGTCCCCAGTAGTGGACCTCGGGAGGCAATCACCTGACCCGACCAGCAGGTAGTTGGTGGAATGCACTCAAAGTTAGAGTTCTGCTGGGCCCATCTTTTATACCCCTTTGGGTTACGTATTCTCTTCCTTATCTATGGTACCAGATCATACTGGTCTGTCTTTGTGACACCAGTTTGTTACAAGGGCATTTCTTACTTAATTTGCACTTGTAAGACAGGAGATAAGCAATTTGAGAGTACAGGACATTCTTTTTGTGTGGGCGGGGCACTTCCCCTTCTGGGATGGTTGTGTGGTCATCATATCCATCAATGCCAGCTGGGGTGATTTCTTGAGGGTCCCCCCCCCATGTTGATAGTTTGGCCTGTTAGCCTTCTAGCTGTACTTTCTGCTTCTTAGGGTCACGATAAGCTAGCACATCTGGGCCTCAATGAGGGCATCAAAGACTGTGCTGTCAGCAGCCGTTTCCGTGCCCTGTGTGCTTCTCAGTGGTGGGGGGGGCAGCGAGCAAGCTGGCTGGTAATGGGGAGATTTTGTCTGGCTACAGTTGCCCAGCTGATTAGCAGAGTGCCTACAGCTAGGTTTGTTTCCACTGGTTGTGCACATGCACATGCTTCAGTGCACATAAAAATATTTATTCTGCACATGGATGGAAAAAATCCACATATGGATGGAGAAGACTAGAGGGAACATTGAATGTGCATCTCCCAGGACCACTGGAAGTTCCCCAACCACTGAATGTTCTGGGTCTCTTTCCACCTATCAGAAATTCCATCCTGGACTGAAGAAACTTGCTGCTGACATTACTGTTGAAATGGAAACATTTCCATTAAACTTTCCAGTTTTGCTAACAAAATATATTTTAATGGGAAAAATTTAATGGAAAACTTTTCAACTAGATCTAGTCCATTTCCATCTTCTATGATTCCACATTTTCTTCAACCTGGTCTCTCTTACCTACTGCCAACAATATGCTTCTCACACAAATTTTACCTCGGGGTACCCCTTCCTCTACTCTCATGTTACAAGGACGCTGTTCCTGATAGGGTAAGTATTCTTCAACAGCTGCTACAGAAATTCCCATTTGCCACAGCTTCACTTCAGAATGAATTAATTAACTTGTAATTTACTTTTGGACTGCGAAAACCCATGAATTAGTTCCAGTACTGGACCCTTGAGAGTGCTTGTCGTTCTGTTCAACTCCCAGAAAGTTTTATTTCACATCCCAGTTGGGAGCTTTTTTTTTTTCCCTCCTTCCATCAACCCCAGAATACAACACTCTTATAATCTGGTCTCGCTACCACCGTCAGCAAACCCAGACCTCAACCATGGACCAGCCTCTGGAGTTATCTTTCCTAGCAACTTCAGCAAGCCTGGACAAAACCACCTCCAACGGACAAGTCTCCATACTCCCTCCTGTGTCTGACCTTCAGATGGATGTTTTGGGGAGCTCTTAGCAAACCAATGATCTTTATCTCCTTCCTCCTTAAAGCAACATGTACCCTAACATTTTCCACAACATCTTTTTGCGAGGGCAAGCTCAAAGGTCTGACTTTCTTGTCAGCCTCCCAGCATGCCCCTTTCCTAAAAGCAAATCTGTTCTGGTCTACATGACTAAATTCCTCCCATCTTTTCTTCTAGGCTTTATCAGATAGTTTGTCTGAGGACTCGTTAGCATCTCTCATACTTAAAACTGGTTTGCCATTGTCCTCAGAAAAGAAGAACCCAAACATCAATGGAGCTGTTTCTGTCACAGCTATGTTATTGTTTTTATTGGCTGGATTCATCACCCATTTAGGGGCCAGTGGTAGCAAAGATGTGGTCTTCTCCTGAGTTAGAAGGGGTTATTTCCCATGTAGAAATTATTCACTCTTCCCCACCTCCTTATCCTGCAGCCCTTAAAACAGAATCGTTAGGTTAGGGTAGGTATTTATATCTTCCACCACAGTGCATATAAAGAATTTGATCTGAATATATGTATATTTTTTGTTCTTTGAACAACGGAAGCAGTTGTAATATTTTGGGAATATGATCAAACACAACTAAATGCAAACTCATGTCAATAGCTCAGGTAATTCATCATTTGGGTAACTAGGAAATATACAAAAGAAATCCTCTCTGTGACGTGTTTGTTATTTTATAGGCACATACATTTGAAATACAGAGTCCAATTCTATTCATTTACCATGTTGCAATTTGGCATTACTTTAGACATAAAATGGCGTATTGCAAGCAGAATTTGACCTTTTTATTAATATTTTAAATAGGCAGAAGCCAGCATTTTCAAAAATAGGAGTCCAAAGTTAGACTCCTAAATCTATATTCACAAACACAAATCTTTGTTTAATGTTAATTAAGGTAGCTCTCGTCAATAAAAGTAAACCATGGAGGATTACAAAATACCAAGTTAAGGATTAAAAGGTTGCGAAGTCAAGCACTCTCAAGTTAGGAGGTGCCAGAATGACCATGTCTATTCCCTGTGAAGCAAATGTGTTGTGATAAAGACTTTAAGTGCCTGCCTGTGAAAATTTTGGTTTAAATGACTTGACAGTCATCACGTACTAAATTTGTAGCAGAGGCAGAGATGGAATCCAGTTCTCCAGAGTGGTACTCAGTTGCCTAAGCTATGAGTCCAACCCTTGACTCCTGCATTCTTCTTCTTCTTCTATGACACACCTTCCAATTTCTGTAACAGACGAGATAGAAGTCCTACCAGCAACAATCGATTTTGTGCACTGAATGAGGAAGCAGTCCTGTGGAAAACAATAATATAGGATCATATATTCAGAGACAGTATCATAATGTATCTGCAACATTCATTTGACATTTTCTAGTTTAAGACAGCTTGACTTTGCAAACCTTGACTTTTTAATCCTTAATTTTATATTGCTTCCATTTTACCGGTCAGTTTATCAGTGAAAGCAAACAACTGAAGTTAAACAAGGTTGCTACTGTTTTTACATACAAAGCGCTTTGTAAATAACACACAAATATATGGGCTATGACTAGACTAGAGGGATTTGTCGGCAGAAGTTTTTGTCAGAAGATAATCGTCCAACAAAACTTCTGTCGACATCACGGCCAGATTGCCAAAATGGCTCGAAAGAGCAATCTGCTCTGTCAACAGAGAGCTGATGGACTGTCTGGCCACTCTATCAGCAAAATGGCCCACTGGAAGCACAGCAGACAAGGTTGCCTGGGGTCCTGGAAGCCCGGTCTGTCAACAGAAGAGCCTCCAGAATGTCCAGCCTGGATTTTTGTCAACAGAGCTGTTCTTCCTCATGGGGAGTGGGGTATGGCTGTTGACAAAAGTGCTACGTTCTGTCGACTTACTGTCAACAGAACTCCCTGGGGAAGCTAGATACTCCATGTGTTTTGTTGACAAAACAGCTGTTTTGTCGATAAATCCCTCTAGTCTAGACATAGCCTTGCTGTCTTCTGCGTAACAGATCCATTGGAGCATAAGCCTTCATCAGACAAAGTGGGTCTTTGCCCACGAAAGCTTATGCTCCAATAAATCTGTTAGTCTATAAAGTGCCGTAGGACTTCTCATTGTTTTTGCAAAAATGGACTAACATGGCTACTCTCTGATACTTGTATTCTGTGTGTATTTTCCGATCATTGCTATCTTTGTGAATACCCATATTTTAATACTCAGTTCCATGTTGACCAATATAGTGAATAGTGTTGCATTTTTAATGCAGATTCAGTTTCTAAAAGATTTAACCATGAAGGGACTTTCTCACAAAAATAAATATTCGGAAAGTCACAATTTATCAACTTCCTACAATCTCCATAAAAGGGAGGTAGAATTTTGTGCCTTATTTTCATGAAACTCCATTAACAAAGTAACAATGACCCTTTGAAAAGAAAGTGTGTAATCTAGCCAGAGTAGAAACCCAATGGAGCACACAGCTGGAGTTTATCCAAACCCCGTCTGCTCTCATTGCAGCTTGTTCTGTGACCCTCCTCTGTATTAATATTATGGTGGTGTGAGGGAAATCCATTGTCAAGTGCAGCCATTGCCAGCACAACTAAGGCAACAGTGACTCTTCCCAAGTATGCAAATGATCTGAAAGAAGGAGTGAAAAGTGGCTGGTTATCACAGGTATCAAAGTTATGGCTCAGGCTGTTCCAGGGCAGCAAACACTAACTGAGTCTGGAAAGGAGAGACAAACACAGGCTGTTCCAGTGTTAGTGTTTTTTCCTAAATTTCCTTAAAAAACAACATAAAATGGGCATTGGAGATTATTCCTCACACACTAATAGTGTCTGAAAATTAAGGACGGAAAGAAAAGATCCGTAACAAATATCTGATGCAACATTAACTATATCACTACTACAAGAACATAATTTAGTCGTGGAACACTTACAGAACTCTCTAAAGCTCCCATTGACTTCAATGTATTTAGCTCCCTTTAATCAGAATGGGTACATCTACTCTGCCCCCCACTTTCAAAAGAAACACGCAAAAATGGCTGACCAAAATGCAAATGAGGTACTGATTTGCATATTCAGTACCTCATTTGCATAATGTCAGCCACTCACCTTTCCAGAAGTGCTGTTTTCAAAAGCCAAAACAGCCGTTTAGACAGGGTTCCTTTGCAAGGAAGCCCCATTTTCTAAAGCACCCTTCTCCCTGAAAAAAAAATAGTAGCTGCCATTATGCAAATGAGGCAAGGAGTATGCAAATCAGTGCTTCATTTGCATTTTGATCAGCTGTTTTTGCGTGCCCATTTTGAAAGGGAGGGGCCAGAGTAGATGTAGCCAATGAGCATTCAGCACTTTTGAAAAGGAGTAAAATATATACTCGGACTTTACAGACAGATGGGACCATCATGATCATCTAGTTGTACCTGTACATCATAATCCATAGAACCTCACACTCTGCTCTTGTAGGCCCATAACTTCTGGTTGAGTTAGTGAACTTATATCTTGATGTAAAGACTTGAAGTTACAGAGACTCCACCATTTATTCCTGTGCACCAGGCTGCAGAGGTAGGCACAAACAAAGACAAAAAGAAAAAGAAAAAAAAAAAAAAAGGCAGCCTAAAAGTGGGGCCAGATAAATTTGAGTGATAGCATCTCTGGCTGAAATCTTTCCCCTGGTTCACTACTGCATTTTGCCAATGCTAACTCGGGGATAGAGGCATGGGTGCAGAAAGGACATACAAGGTCCCGGTTAATGGAAAATGTGGGGGCTAAGTCTAAGGTTAAAATTAAGATTTTACATCCTAAACTGAGAAATGAAAGTAAGGAATGTAGTGTGTCTGTGTCTTTGTGCCTTGGAAATGGAAGGTGCTTCTCTGTTAGGCCCAGAGCATTTCATTTGATGCTTGGGAGACAAGCAGCCAGCCTTGCCTTTTAATTAAATGTTTGCTTATTTTAACTATGCTGTACACACAGCAGGTGACAGAGTTATGACTGCAGGTGCAGTCTGAGCTTCTGTGTTTCTTGCTATGGAGAATCAAATCCTCAGCTGCTGTTAATTGGCATAGGTCTACTGAAGTTACGAAAACAGAGGCTCTGGCCTTGCAGCCTTCACTTCAGAACCATAATATTGCATTAACGTCACTTTTCACATGTGTGCATGTAGATAGCCTTCATGTTTGTAATGTATATCAGTGTTTCTCAATCCTCTTTATAAAGTACCCCTTTTTCAAAAAAATGTATAAGTACCCTCAGTTCCCACAATTTTTAGGTAGATAGACAGACAGACAATATATAATTTATAAATTTATTTTTATATATCATTGGTATAGGGAGAAATATATATATAATATGTGGCTCAATGCCATCCCCCAGAGCCAGGCACCTCCAGCCCTGCGCTCTAACCCAGTGACACTCCCCTCCTCCAGAGCCAGGTACCTCAAGCCCCATCTCCTGCTTTAACCCAATGCTAGCAACTCATGAGAGACACCACCACACATTTCTCCCTCCAACCACTGGGGTGTGTGCGCAGAGTAGCAATAAGCACTCCTGGCACACAGCTTCAAGCAGGAACCTCATTTCACTGCTCAAAAGGCCACATGTGGCTTGAGAGCTGCATACCTCTCCTACACTTCTCTCATGTACCCCTAAGGGTATACATACCACAGGCTGAGAAACACTGATGTATATCAACATGTCCAAATATGGAGTTCATCAGAATTGTTATTAATGGAGACAGAGTCTTCCGGTTCAAAAATCCAGCATCAGCATATCACTTGAGATCCATAGTACTTGCAGAGTCTATTGTTTACCATATCACCTTGGAAGGCCAACATGGCATACAAGGAGGCTAAAGAAGCATTCCAGCATTAATCTCTAATACCTTGCTCCAGCCATTGCAACCTCCAAGGAATGCAGCCAGTGTCAAAGATTTAATGCTTTTTCACATTAGTGATGTCAGCACAAAAAGGCCATCTTCTCTGAATAATTTATCTCCAGGCTGCATAATTTTCTTATCTCTTTTCTCTTTTGGCTTTTTGCTGTAGATGAGGAGGTAAATGGCTGCTAGTCCTCAAAAAAACCTATGGGGCATCAGTCCCATCAATCAATTAAAAAACACTTACCTTACACTCAACATGATTTATTTCTTGTTAATACAATTGTCTCACTATATCCTTCTATTATTATACCCTTAATTCCATTAGCCATTCACTTAATGCTCTCTTTAAAGCTGACCCCCAGGCTGAGGAGAAAAGAAAGGGAAGTTTGTCTAATAGTGGCAATGCCAATAAAATTCTGGAAGCTCTTTTCTTAAAACCTTGTAGGTCACTGAAAAAACAGGTCCAGAACAGACCGTGCCTGGAGGAGAACACGAAACTATTTATTTTTTCATTCCTCTCTTTTTAACTGAATGCTTTGTTGGTGCTGAGATGTGTGACGTGGCAGCTTCCAGTTCTATGAGATAAATCAATAGGAATTCGGCAAAGATCAGAACTATTCACCCACTATCCCTCCAAACAAACTGAATGCTGATCTGCTAGCCCCACCTTACAGCAATGATCTCATCAATGCTTTACGTGACATGGAGCCTCACCGTGTTCCTCTTAGGCTATGCCTATACATCCGTGTTATTTTGCAATAAGCCATTATGGAATAGCTCCTCTGAAACAGCTTATTTTGAAATAACACAGCTACACACAAGAATGCGTTTTGATATAGCACCCAGCTATTTCGAAATAGCATGTCCAGACACAGAGGGGCCGCGTCTACACTAGCCCCCTCCTTTAGGAAGGGGCATGGTAATGAGGGGTTTTGGCAGATACTAATGAGGTGGTGCCATGAATATGTAGCACCTCGTGAGCATAATGGCAGCCGCACACGATTTGAAAGTGCCGCTTTTGAAGTGGATGCTGCCCACGTAGACAGGGACCTTTCAAAAGGACCCCCTGGACTTCGAAAACCCCTTCCCAAAACCAAATGGGAAGAAGGGGCTTTCAAAATCAGTGGATCCTTTCAAAAGGCCCCATCTACATGGGCGGCATGGATTTCAAAAGCAGCATTTTCAAATGCACACGGCCGCCATTATGCTAAAGAGGTGCTGCATATTCATGGCAGCGCCCCATTAGCATCTGCCGAAACTCCTGATTACCATGCCCCTTCCAAAAGGAGGAGGCTAGTGTAGACACGGTCAGGCTGTGTCTACACTTGCATTCTGCTCAAAACTTTTCTGTTAGTCTATAAGGTGCCACAGGACCCTTTGTTGCTCTTTTGAAAGAGAAATTCAAATGAGGGAAATCAAAAATGCAAATGAGGCTCTGATTTACAGATCTTGTGCTTCATTTGCATAATCTTTTTTCAGAATAGGTTCTTTTGAAAGAAAAAAAGCAGTGTAGATGGGGCTCTTTTGAAGATGGGGTTTATTTTCGAAAGAGCCCTGTCTACACTGCTTTTTTCTTTCAAAAGAATCTCTTCCAAAAAAAGATTATGCAAATGAAGCACAAGCTATGTAAAGCAGTGCTTCATTTGCACCTTCAACTTCCCTCATTTGCATTCCTATTTAGAAAAAGAAATGCAAGTGTAGACACAGCCATAGTGCCTTTTTTAGATAGTGCCATTGGACTCCATTATGACTTACTTTGAATAGCGCTATTCCATGTGTTAACAGTGCCTATTTCAAAATAATTTTTTTCAAAATAGGAATTATTCCTCCTGCAATGAGGTTTAATGTGCCCACTACTTCAAATTTATTTCAAAATAGTGTGTGCGTAATGTAGATGCTTGCAAACTTATTTCAATATAACAGCTGTTATCTCAAAATAACTTTGCTGTGTGTCCATAGCCTTCCTTTACAAAGATTCCCACTACACCCACTGGGAGTTCTAGGTGAATAAAAAAGGCAGGATTGAATCTATAGGTAAAGTCTATTAGGCTACATCCACATTATCCCAAAACTTCGAAATGGCCATGCAAATGGCCATTTCGAAATTTACTAATGAAGCACTGAAAGACATATTCAGTGCCTCATTAGAATGCCGGTGGCCACGGCACTTCAAAATTGCCGCGATAGCACAAAGGGGATTTCGAAGTTGCCGGGGTCCTTTTGAAAAGGACCCCTGTCTGGACGAGCCACATGGCGGCGAGCCACGGCAATTTCGAAGTGCCACGGCTGCCAGCATTCTAATGAGGCACTGACTATGTATTTCAGTGCTTCATTAGTAAACTTCAAAATGGCCATTTGCATATCCATTTCGAAGTTTTGGGATAGTGTAGACACGGCCTTAATTTTTTTGTATTTGTAAACCTAGAGCAAGGGCCTGGCCAATTACATTTGAGCTGAGACATTTACTTGAGGATTGGTTATGAACTCTGGGTGTTGTATTTCCCCAAAATTATGTTAAATGACCTTTCTGCCTCTTTTATTAAAAGTTCTTTCTACACTCAGACTCTGTGCTTATGAGTGGGGAAGCATTGCCTCTCCGAGGTGCCCAGAGGTGTGTGAAGTTTCCAGGCTACTGGGTGGGGGCTTGAGCCGGTTCTGTGTGAGATGGATGAAAAGGAACCCATAGATGTTGAACCCGGCCCTGATTGCTATCAACTCCTTCCAGCAGGAGTGTTACATAATCTACAATTTCTATATTATCTACTGTGCTTATTAGCTCCCCAACAAAGGGACCGCAGCTTTTCTTGGTTTTGAGAGGGGGCTAGCACATATTTAGGAGCTAAGAAAATAATCATGAGAAGAATGCAAGATTCTGTGACTTTCTTTATTTCTGAGATTGTCCTTCAGATACACACACACAAATAAACACCATACACCAGTGGTTCCCAAATTTTTCAGCATCACACCCCTCTTTTGATTTTTGAGAAACCCTCATATCCCCCCACTTCTTCCTTACCATCATCCAACCTCCCATTTAACAAACAATTCAATTTGTAATTTAACATAAACACAAAAACTTGATATAAAATGTTATTTAAAACTGAAAATAAGCACAAATAATTTTTCTTAGCCCCTTACGGGTGCCTGGTGCAGCCCCAGCAGGCCAGCTGCCTGAGCCTTGTGCCAGCTGCCAGAGCTGCCCATGCCAGCTGCCTGCCTGCCTGCCTGAGACCTGCGCTGCCAGAGCTGCCTGCCTGAGCCCCACACCACCACGGCCAGCCATCCTCCCGCCCACCAGCTTCCTGCCCCAGCTGCAGGCCAGACACCTGAGCCGCCCATCCAACCCCCACACTGCCCAGGTCAGCCTACCAACCCGAGCTACCCCCAAGCCCCATGGTACCGGGGCCCACCGGCTGCCCACCAGCCCAAGCTGCCTGAGCCCTGCAATGCCATGGCCAGCCACCCAAGCCCTAAGAGTCCTGCAAGCTAACCAGCTGCCCAAGCCCTGCAAGCCCCATGAGCCACACACCCAAGCCTCTCCCCTCCCACAAAGCTAGGCACCACCAGCCCCTCATTCGTACCCCATCCCCATCCCGCCTACCCAAGCCAGGCATCCACAGCCTCACATCTAACCTTTCCTCCTCCTCCTCCTGCTATAGTCATCTCCTCTCCTCCTCCGACAGAATTTTGCACTACTGCATGGTGTTTTTGCAGTGATGAAAGCCACTGCTGTTGGAACAGGATGTGTAACTTGATATACCTGACAGCTCTGAAGTTGCAATTTGCTACACTTAGTTGACACAATAGGCAGAAGCCAAGTGATCGCTAAATAAATGGCATTCCAATTTGCTTTTGATTTACTTTCAAACTTAATAAATGGCCTTAGTGTTGATAATTACCCAATTTCTGTCCAAATAAAACCTTGACACTTCATAATTATCAAACAGCATTAGATCTACACACGTTACATTTTCCCCAGTATTTATAAATATATATGTTTAACACTGAATCTTTTGTTACGATATGTCATCCTGGGCATACCCAGATGTTAGATTTTAAACATTGATCTTTCTTGCTTTGAGTAATTCAAACACTGTTCTTACTGTAGGCCCCACACATAAACAAAGCTCTGCCACACGCAATCTCATTAGAATCAAAAAAACAGAAAAACCACAGAAATCAAAGATGGAAAGAACTATTAGATCATCTAGACAGTCCCACTGAAAGGGCAGAATTCATTTCCACAGTGGAGAATATACTGTATTAACCAGTTTCATATAAGCATGCATGACTTGGTGAGGAATCCAACAATTTCACTTACAATATGTGATCTTTTCATAAAAGATCGGGCAGGAATTCTGTTTCTGTGAATCAGTCTCTACTCCCTTTTCTCCCATTTGTTCCCATTATTCTTTGCTGGGCTTTCTTGGATTACACATATAATACTTCTTGTTTATAAACATTTGTCATATCTTGTCTCATTAGTCAGAGGACACGTTTGCCTGTGATCTGCATCAGCATGGTTTGCAACTTACACTGTGTTAATAGAAGCACTTGTGTTTTCTTTGTCTTTTTAGGTTTGTTTTATTTAAAAGCAGGGGGAAGGAGCAAGTTTAAAACCAAGCATCTGGGAATAAGCAGGTGGGCTTTTGTTAACAGAAAATTCCACATTCAGGAGTTTGCACAATGTAAGAGGCCTCTTGTGTTTGTTGTTTCTTCAACCTAAGGCAACACTAGTTTAGATTTCTCCACTATTCCTCTAGCAGAAGGCTGTCTTTTGATGATTATTAAAAAACAATTCTGTTAGCTGCTCTATTGTATAATCTGCACTGGGGGTTGCTTTATTGCTAAGACTGAACTATTTTCACTGTAGAGGAAAAACTTAGATGAGGATGTGTAGAAGGCAAGAAAGAGAGAAGTGGCCATTTCTTTCCACCCTATGGCTACGTCTACACGTGCACGCTACATCGAAATAGCTTATTTCGATGTAGCGACATCGAAATAGTCTATTTCGATGAATAACGTCTACACGTCCTCCAGGGCTGGCAACGTCGACGTTCAACTTCGACGTTGGGCAGCACCACATCGAAATAGGCGCTGCGAGGGAACGTCTACACGCCAAAGTAGCACACATCGAAATAAGGGTGCCAGGAACAACTGCAGACAGGGTGACAGGGCAGACTCAACAGCAAGCCACTCCCTTAAAGGGCCCCTCCCAGACACAGTTGCACTAAACAACACAAGATCCACAGAGCCGACAACTGGTTGCAGACCCTGTGCATGCAGCACGGATCCCCAGCTGCGGCAGGAGCACCCAGAAGCCCTGGGCTAAGGGCTGCTGCACACGATGACCATAGAGCCCCGCAGGGGCTGGAGAGAAAGCATCTCTCAACCCCTCAGCTGATGGCCGTCATGGCCCGCTATTTCGATGGTGCGGGACGCAGATCGTCTACACGTGCCCTACTTCGATGTTCAACTTCGAAGTAGGGCGCTATTCCCATCCCCTCATGGGGTTAGAGACTTCGACGTCTCGCCACCTAATGTCGATTTCAACTTCGAAATAGCGCCCAACACGTGTAGCCGTGACGGGTGCTATTTCGAAGCTGGCGCCACTACTTCGAAGTAGCGTGCACGTGTAGACACGGCCTATGTGACACTTTTCCAGTGCTATCACAGCGAAATGAAAAGGCATTTCTTCTGCCACTGATCAGTCATAACATTTAAACCAAAGAGCTAGCCATGAAATCCTATGCATCATTTAGGACTTTGATGCTGAACTAACTTCACAGTAAAAATGTCTTGGCAGAGCTGAAGCTCCTGCTGTCAAAGGGCAATATTGATTAAAAGTCTCTTTAAAGAGGTCTTCTTTTCACTTTCACCACACTGGTGAGGACCATACTGAGATGCTATAATTTTATAACAATCAGTTCTGTAATGTGGTTAAAGAACTACAACTCCAAAACCTCATTAAAATGTGATGGGTTTTGTGCATTTCCTTTCCAGTTACTGTTGATTACAATAGTACACCTCTCTATATATATACGTAGAGGCATCAGACGCCAACAGGCGCTGAGACCACAGCTATTGATGATGATGATGATGATGATAAATAGACATGTTCCCCCTTGATGATTATCCCTATTTCTCCTGCTTAAATCATTCACGGAAGCTACAGTTCAATGCTTCTGATGCTATAATTGCTGCAATGGAGCTCTATTTTGACATCAGACATGCTGAACTGTGGCCTCCGTGAACGAATCAAATAGGGATATCTTACCGAATATGACGGAGAACGTTTTTATTTACACACATTCCTTGATAGGCACTGCTGCTAGGAAGGAAGGAAGGAAGGAAGTTTAAAACGATTTCAGTGGAATTATTTTTGTTAATGTTGAACAGAAACAGATCTTCCTTCTATCCTTGTCATACATGTGTATCTCAGACAGCACTGACTTTTCTTTTAATGTCACTTTAAAATTGTAGGGGATTCTGCAGCCTGTTAGACAGTGGCTGTGGAAAAACGGGGCACAATGGGCCAGGAGGGTGTGGTGCAGTGGAGTGAACCAGGCTGCGCTCATGGCACCCACGTGATGAGTTGTGAGGGTGAGGAGATGTGACCCCCCTGCTGTTGCTGCCACCCACCACTGCCACAATTCTGCCCCAGGTAATCTCAAGCTTGATTGTTCAGGGAGGAGGTAAGGGGATGGCAATTTTAGTCCATTGCTTCTTGTCCTATCTTCAGAAGTTAAGCAGAATAATTTTTAAGTCAGGAAGGGGAGGCAGAAATGAGAGACTGTCAGCAATCCAGAACAAAGCTAACATTCCTCTCAGTAAGCTGAAACACCAAGGATGGGGAAAACTGTCTAGGCAAAGTAAGAAAGAATCCAAAACTTCATGCATTTCCGGAATCACACCTCTTATCTCTTATTTCCCTCCAGTTCTCCCCACCTTGCTGTTTAATACAGTTGAAGGGCCTGAATGAATGCTTAGATCCTGGCAGCTCGGCACTAAATTATCTGGTATCTTGTGTCCCCCAGATTCCATGGCATGCCAGAGCATGAGGAGATCATGAAGGATAGATGACACTGGGGGTATTCTTTGCCAGACATTTACGGTTTCTGAACCTAAAAGAGTATGGAGGTTTGTTTTAAATGAACAGGATCAAAAAACTTAGAGTGTCTGATCAAAAACAAAGAAAAAAATGATCTGACAGCTCCACTTACCTGGAACAAAACATAATTGGTTTTAAAGTTCTTCCATCATTAGAAAAACTATTTATTTAAGATCCACTCCCATTTTGTGAATAAAGATTTAAAAAAAAAAAAAAAGTCTAGCTGCTCTAATCAACCATGACTGATGATAAAAACATTTTCTGAAAGGCCCCTTTTCTATGAAGCCTACAGTCCAAGCCAACGATATACTCTATCAAAGGGTGCCCCTGTGAGGCATGTAAGAAAACTTATTTCCATTCTGCCGAGGGAAAATGCATTAGTGTAAGAATAAAATAAGAAAACTCTTTCTAAACTGTCCAGAAAATCCCCCAAACTGAATGTCTTGGGTAACTGGTGTCTGTACACACAAAATCTGGGTGACGAATGAGTGAGAGGAGTGATGTTAATGAGATACTGGGACAGTGCAGTCTTGTGATTATTTTTCACTTTGTAGCCAGTGTCAGTCCTACCACAAGGATGAAAGACTCAAACCTCGGGGTTAAACAGAAGTTGGTAAATATACAATTATTCAGTGTGTGTCTTTGTAATAAATATGGTTGCAGTCACTGAGCCCAGTCTTAAAGCACCACTTTGCTGATTAAGGGGATGTTGCAGAGAGGGGTCATTTCAGGAGTAATGAATCTGTATTTCATCAATGTTAAGGTAGATTCCAGGTCTACAGTACACAGGGGAGGAACAAACCAGCCAGGAATAAGGAAGAATACTACAGAGTCAGGTGGCAACACTGAATCACTCCACTGCACTTCTGGACCTCATGCCTTAAAACGGCAGCATCTCTCTCGCTGCAGAGAAATGACGATATTGGTGAATTAAGTACATCTCAGAGAGAAACTTATTAAGTTACCTTAATACCTCATAGCCCAATCGATAACAATGTATTTATTTAGTACTGTGGACTCAAGTGACTTTTCATTAGGAATTTAAATGGCTTTCAAAAGTTCCTATGTATTAATTTAAAATAGTTTCAGGAGCTATAGTATTATCCCAGTCCCATAAGTGGAAGAAAAATGTTTTTAGGACACAGGGGCTACGTCTACACGTGAAGCCTACATCGAAGTAGCCTATTTCGATGTGGCGACATCGAAATAAGCTATTTTGATGAATAACGTCTACACGTCCTCCAGGGCTGGCAACGTCGATGTTCAACATCAACGTTGCGCAGCACCACATCGAAATAGGCGCAGCGAGGGAACGTCTACACGCCACAGTAGCACACATCGAAATAAGGGTGCCAGGCACAGCTGCAGACAGGGTCACAGGGCGGACTCAACAGCCAGCCGCTCCCTTAAAGGGCCCCTCCCAGACACACTTGCACTAAACAGCACAAGATCCACAGAGCCGACAACGGGTTGCAGACCCTGTGCATGCAGCATGAATCCCCCGCTGCAGCAGCAGCAGCCAGAAGCCCTGGGCTAAAGGCTGCTGCACACGGTGACCATAGAGCCCCGCACGGGCTGGAGAGACAGTGTCTCTCAACCCCCCAGCTGATGGCTGCCATGGAGGACCCCACAATTTCGACGTTGTGGGACGCGGATCGTCTACACGGTCCCTACTTCGACGTTGAACGTCGAAGTAGGGCGCTATTCCAATCCCCTCATGAGGTTAGCGACTTCGACGTCTCGCCGCCTAACGTCGAAGTTAACTTCGAAATAGCGCCCGACGCGTGTAGCCGCGACGGGTGCTATTTCGAAGTTAGTGCCGCTACTTCGAAGTAGCATGCACGTGTAGACACAGCCAGGGAGAATATCAGGAAACATTTTCCATCAACATGTCAAAGGAGACTGGATTTAAGAAACAACCAATGTGAAAACAACTCAGCTTTTATGAATTTAAGAACAAAGAGAGACGTGGAACACTGAATGATCATTAGGTATTCCTGGCACCCAGAGCAGGAGTTCAGGAGTGCAGAGACAAGATCTCTGCTAGGACCATAAAGATCTCATTTCTAGGGAGGAAGAAAAGAAGAATTCAAACAAAAAAAGAGATTTTTAAAGAGACACCTGATAGAAAAAAGGCCCAGTCCTCCCTGCCTCACTCACTCTGGCAGGGCGATTGACTTCAGTGACATTCATTCACATGCAGATTTTGGCCAAAGAGACTGCAAATACTGAAGATAAACAGATCTGTACCATGCCATGCAGTGAACCCCTAAATGTTTAAGGCATCTCATGGGAGTT
Source organism: Carettochelys insculpta (assembly GCF_033958435.1). Classification (NCBI taxonomy): domain Eukaryota; kingdom Metazoa; phylum Chordata; order Testudines; family Carettochelyidae; genus Carettochelys; species Carettochelys insculpta. The sequence continues at coordinate 123,959,152 of NC_134140.1, forward strand.
TAGCCACCTACTCACAATAATATGAACATAAGACAGGAGTTTGTGTTCCTGTTACACAGCACTCTGAAGATCTCACTATTACTCTGCCTCTGCAGCCGGTCTACCTCTAGAGCACCTGCAACAGGTCCTTTCTCTCTGATGTCCAGCCCAGACTGACCTGAGCTGCTCCCTTTCATACCAGCCCTGAACTTGGAGCATGCCCAGTAAGGCAGAAAAAGCATGGCTTTCTCAGCCCTTAGCCAGTGCAGGGTGAGGGTGCCCTATCCAAGAGTCACCCAGAAAAGGGCTCTAAGCCTCTCTGTACTGATAACTGCCTACTGTGCCAACTATATCATTTTCAAGTTTGCAAAATATGTGCTTAACAAATATGATATCCCATAGAGAATTGAGAAGCAGGTATCCTATTAGATGTCGGTGGACATTCAAGATCCAATTGCAACTTTTCATAAGGGGTATCCTCAAGCAAAATACCCCCTTCATGCTATGCGCCAGATTGCTAAACACAGATTAGAAATTACAACAGTGGGTGGTGCTGTGTGTGTATATATTTGCACAACACTGTAGAATTCTCCTAGGCTATGTCCACACTACAGAGTTATTTCAAGATAACAGCTGTTATTTTGAAATAACTTTGCTAGCATCTACACTACACACATGCTATTTTGAAATAAATTCGAAATAACAGGGGCATTATTTCAAAATCAGTAGCCCTCATTGCAGGAGGAATAACGCCTATTTCAAAACAGGGGCTATTATGGATATGTCTACACTACAGCATAAATTTGAATGGAAGGGACTTAGTTCAATTTTAAATTGTGACTGTTCACACATCAAATACCATTATTACAAATTTAGGGGACGCTCTGGCCGATTTTCTTACTCTGACAACTCTAGTGGGATTAATGGGAAGCTGAAATGTAAGCATTCAGATTAATGGTAGTGTGGAAACAGCTTCTGTTTAAACCAGATTCACTGACCTCCAGACAAATCCCATATGTATCCCACAATTTCCCACAGTTGTCTGTTCTGGCATGTTGCATCTCCAGTGCTCTCCAGGTTCACAGAAAGTTAGGTAATAGGAAGCCCATGCATGGGAATGGTATTGGTAATGAGAATTAATTTTCTTTCTGACCAGCCTGGAAAGCATACCTCAGCCATCCCTCACACCCATCCATCCATCACCTCCAGCCATCCATCATGACTACTCAGTGTTCTTTTCTGGATGTGAGTTTTCAGGAATGTAGTAAGTACAGGCCCAATATGAGGCCTTAGACCTGAACCAAAGTAATGGTCAAAACTTTGCTAACAGAAAGCAAAGTGCAGCTGTGAACTAAAGGAATGCATTGCTCACAGAAGTTGGCAAGAAGAGGGTTGATGTTGCATAAACATATCTACCTAGCATATTGAAATAGGAACATGGTACCAGAACACCCAGCCCTGGAACATTCCACAGATAAGAAAGAACAGGCTGACCCATCCCAATGACAGGGGCAGAAGGGTAATATGATGGATAGAGTTGTTTTGTTCGAACCAACATGTACAAGGTGAGAGGCGGCACCTGACTACATAGAAGGGTTGTACCTCAATACATCAGGAGTGATGTGTGAATTGTCTGTACCTGTGTATAAGAATGTACTTCTGGGATGTGGTCTGGGTCCGGCCAAGGGGGCAGTGGAAAGTCCCGCCACTGACTGAGCCGAGTCCATTGACCGTGGGTGCATATTTGTAGTATGCCCTGACTTAGACTGAGAAGTCTACAGGGAACTACCATTGTGTCCAATACGACAATAAACCTGGCCGACGTGCCTTCGCACCTTACTAGACTCTGTGGTCATTGGGGGTTCTCTTCAGGTCTGCTGTGTCAGCTATCTGCAGAGCTGGGGCAGCACACAGAGGGAACACACGCCCGCAGCCAAGTGATACCAGCACTGGAGAGAGCAGAGCACCACGCTGGTGGCATCTGAAGACAAGGGGCACAAAAGAGCTCCAGTAAGGACTCAAAATGAGATCCTGGATCTCATTTCTGTGTGGGGAGAAGAATCAGTAACGAGCAGCCTGCACGTCTGCAAGTGAAAAGCCACTCTTTGCGAGAAGATTTCAGATGGTATCATTGCAAAAGGGTACAACCGGGACACTGAGCAATGCCAGATGAAAGCACAGGAGCTCCAGCACAGCTACCACAAAGTCAGAGAAGCCAACAAGCAGTTAGGGTCATCTCCCAAGACGTGACAATACTATGAGCACTTGGAAAGTATTCTTGGGAGTGACAAAACTATGGTCTCTCTCAACTCTTACTCTTTCCTCAAGTAGAAATCTCTTCCTGTAGTATTTTCTGGGATGATGTTTCTGGGAAAAGTGGCTGGAGTACGAGTTGACGTAACACATCCACTCGGGTGATCCCAGGGCAGTAGGACAGTTGAACCAAAATGTGTTCTTTATATGGGGGAAAAGCAACTGAGCAACCAATATACATGGTTCAGTCACCTTCTGAAGCAAGCCTATTTAGTTTTCCTTCGCCTGGGATTCACTACTTTTCCTTCTTTCTTTCCCTCAGATAAAATGGCCATTTGCTTTCCAAGGGAGAGGAATGAGGGTAATGCAATGTGGGAAGAGACATCACATACCCACAACCACCTGCAGGGCATTTTTTTTCCATACTACACCAGCAAAAAAATCCAGAATGCTACATGGCTGAGGGAAATGTGGGATAGATTCCCACATTGCACTGCTGCAACAGGCAATGTTTGGCAATTCACTGTGACAGCACTAAGTCAACTTTATGGGGACTTCATGGGGAGGTGAGGATATTCAAATCTGAATTTATAAAACCTGGCATTACAAAATTGATTTTAATAAAACTGAATTAATAGCATAGTGTACACGTCACCTAAGAAAGGGAGTAGTGCTATTTAGACATAAGCCATAATGGTGCCCAATGGCACTATTTCAAAATAGCGCTGGGTGTCTGGAAATGCTATTCTGAAATGCATTTTGTGTGTAGCTGTGTTGATTCAAAATAAGATATTTTGAAATATCTTATTTCAAAATATCTCTGTAGTGTTTTCATAGCCCTAAGGACCTCATGCAGCTCTGGCATCAGGCTGGTATGGAATCAGGGAATTGTAAGCAGCTCTCAAACAAACTCACTCTTCCCCTCCCACACAAAGGAGCGGAGAATCAAGCAGTCTATATTTATTTATCGTGTCATTCAAGACACTGTGTAAAAACTGTCTGTATGACTTTTCAAATGAAAAGTCACATTCTGTAGCTACTAGAGCATAAGATGATAAAATGGCAAACATAGTTAACATCAGGCTTTGAAATTATTAGTGGTGGAGTACTGAAATGAAGTAGGAATAAAAAAAATTTCTAGCACTTCTTATTTACACAAATGAGAACATTTTTAAAAGAGCAAAGTACTGTCACCCCTCCTTTATGCGTGTGGAAACTGAGGCACAAAGATTTTAATGCACGTGCCCAAAATCAGACAGAGGGTCTGTGACAGAGTTAGGAAAAGAACATCTCCTTGTTCCTAGTCATAACCACTAGACCACATGAACTCCTCCCCCCTACACATAGCTCAGATGGGTCCTGCTAGCGGCAGGGCAGGATCAGACAACATAGTGGATGAACTGTAGATAAACTCTCTGTGCCCTGTCAATCTGCCTATCTGTTTGTGTACAGGAAACCCTCGAGGTACATGCAATCAATTTGCGCATGTCTTGGGTTTATGCCGACTGCCACCCTTGATGGGGGCAGGGGCAGCAGCCTGACTCTTGTGTCCGCTGACAGGAGTGGTTTCCTGCTCCTGTCAGGGGTGGCAGCCTCAAGTCAGGCTACAGTCCCTGACAGGAGTCAGGAAAAGCCACTCTTGTGTCAGGGACAGCAGCCTGACTCACTGCTGCTGCCCCTGACAGGAGCAATTTCCCATCAGAGGCGGCAGCCATGAGTCAGGCTGCTGTCCCTGACAGACAGCTGCTTTCAGCGTCCGTTCTCCCAGCCGGGAGAATGAGCACTGCAAGCAGCTGTCTGTGTTCTGGGGAGCCCATGTGCACAGACAGAGGCTTGCTGCACAGCTGGGAGAACTGGCACTGGAAGCAGCTGTCTGTGCCCAGGGCTCCCCAGCTGGGGAGCCCGTCTGGCACACAGCTGCTTGCGGTGCGGTTTCTCAGATCCGCTGAGCAAGCAGCTGTGTGTCTCCCATCTGAGAGAACCTGGGGGCCACATGGCTTCCCCCTCCACTTCCCACAGTTGCCCACTCCCCCAATCCACATTCAATTTGATTTATGTGGAAGTTGCCCAGCATGCAACCACCACGTAAATCGAGGGATTACTGTATGTCTGCCCATTGCTGCAGTAGCTAAACGTACGCATTCCCCACATCACTAGCAGCTCTGGTAGTGCAGTAGTTGGCAATGTGAAGAATATTGCTAACATAGGAATGATCAAGCATAGCAATATTACTAGTTATGGGAGATGCGTTACATTTTACCCAGCCTAGTATTTTATACAATCAGACTTCTAAAAGAAATTCCTTGGAGGATGGAGAAATTTTGCATATTATTAAACATAGCAGTTTTCCATATGCCAAAAGTTGCTTTTCTGTTCTCTGAACCAGCAGCATAAGCAGCTGACATTCTTTAAGTCCAGCCTGTAAAAAAGGTGGTGAACTTAACTCAAGTTGGTAACCCTTGGTAGCTAAATAGCAACAAAGATATGACAGCTTGGCTTGTAGCTTGAATTAGCTTGAGTTCTACCCTAGGCTGCCCTCCATCATGCCGGTAGTTTGTGCTATACTAAGCACTCCTTAACAAAGACTCTGGCTGTTGCATCAGATGCATATCAATGAATAGTTTTAATGGCATTCTTAGATAGTATGTGATCTTAATAACTTGCACCAAGTTACAGTAGTTCAAAAATAGCTTGGTTTTTTTCCCAAATGCGTAACAAATATTTTACTGAGGTGCTTTAACTAAGATGGCAATGGTAAGAATTAGTAAAGCAGCTGTTAAATCCAGACTGACTTCACCAGTCAAATGAGTGTATCAATTTTCTTCCAAAAAATGAGATGTATATTTTTTCCTCCATTTACATGGGTAGAGCAACGGCACTGGATAAAGTACCTGAATTTGCACTGTATGGACCAGTCGTAGAGTGCCAGTGAGTTGGACAAGATATCTTGATAGGTCTAGTCCGTCAATAGTTTCTATGACTGTTTCATACAGTGTACACTGAACTTCACTAATGTAAACCAGAGACCTCCCTCTGTGTACATGTGAATTTTCAACCAACACTATAGAAACAGGGCTAATGAACCACAAAAAGATTTCACTTTTTTAATTTGACAATTTTAGTTTAGTTTTAACTAAGATTACACAGAAACATTTTATATTAACGAATGGATACATTTATCAATCATTTATATATGGTTAATAAACATGTGACAGAGGTTAAAAGCACATTGCAAAACACAAACACTGGGTCTACATGAGCCCCTTCCTTTCAAAAGGGGCATGTTAATGAGCGGGTTCGAAAGATGCTAATGACACACTGCAATGAATATGCAGCACCTCAGTAGCATAATAGTGGCCACAGCGATTCAAAAGTGCGTCTTTTCAAATCGCTTGCTGCGCATGGAGACGGGATGTTCCAAAAGGACACCCTCAGTTTTTGAAAGCCCTTCTTCCGAACACCAGATAGGAAGAAGGGCTTTCGAAAACTGGGGGGTGGTCCTTTTGGAAGGTCCCGTCTCCACAGGCGGCGCGCAATTTGAAAAATTGCACTTTCGAATCGCCGCGGCCACCATTATGCTAATGAGGTGCTGCATATTCATTGCAGCGCCTCCTTAGCATCTTTCGAACCCGCTCATTAACATGCCCCTTTCAAAAGGAAGGGGCTCGTGTAGACCCAGCCAATATGGGCTGGGTCTACACTTGCCCCCAACTTCGAAGGGGGCATGTTAATCATGGTGATTGGAGATTACTAATCAAGTGCTTTGGTGAATACACAGCACTTCATTAGGCCAATTTTCCTCCCCACACCATGGCAACTTTGGCGTGTCAAACTTCAAAGTGCCCATGGCTACATGCATTCTGGCACTTCAAAGTTTAACACTTCAAAATTGCTGCTGGGGAGAATTAGCCTAATAAAGTGATGCATATTCACTGCAGCACTTCATTAGTAATCTCCCATCGCCCTGATTAACATGCCCCCTTTGAAGTTGGGGGCAAGTGTAGACCCAGCCTATGTGATATAGATAAAGGGACTTTAGGCTATGATTATAATAAGAAACCTCTTGAACTCTCTAATAATCTGTAACAATTAACTATTTATTCATTTTGCATTAACTTCTTACAAATTATTTACAAATGTACCCTTAACATAAAGAGTGACTCAAAACACTTAATGGAAAGCTAGTAATTACAGTGCTTGTTTTGAAAACCCAAGTTCCACTAACACACAACCAACCACAACATCTTTTAATAGATCCCAAGGCTTGAAAGGAACATTCTGATAATCTAGTCTGCCCTGTGTATTTAATATAGACCATAAATCTTTCCCATAACAATTGATAGAGCATATTGAGGTCATGGGGGTTTTTCTTTAAGCCTTCAGTCTCCTGAGCATGAATTTTTGGGGCATCTGATCTTTGAGAGGATGGTCCACGGAGTGCAATGATTAACTGAGTTGAATGCTTTGGCCAGGTCAATGACACTCATGTATAAGGCTTGGTTTTACTCACAACATTTTTCTTGCAGTTGCCGGGTGGTGAAGATCATTTCCACTGTTCCTCAAAATAGTCCAAAGCCATTCTTGGAGAATTTCCTCTGAGAGTGGCAGGAGTAGTTGGTTTGCAAGGATTCAAGTTAAGACTTTCCCTGCCATTGCCAAGAGAAAGATGCCACAACAGTTTCCACAGCCCGACTTGTCACCCTCCTTGAAGAGACTGACAATGAGTGTATCTCTGAAATCTTGTGTCATCTGCTCTCTATCCCAAATCTAGAGAATCAGAAGGTGGAGTTGTTTTTTGGAGTTCTACCCTGCCTTCTTTGAACACTAGCATCCTGGAAGAGTCGGACATGACCAGCATTGAAGCCATTATCATTCATCAACAACTTCATTGGACTGATCACATGGTTCGGATATCTGATTAGCACTTCCCAAAATATATTCTGTTTTCTGAGTTGGAGAGGGCCAGTGGAAGTGATATAAGGACATGCTGAAGGTCCACATGAAAAAGTACAGCATCAATGTTGACACTTGGGAGAACCTTGCCCAAGACTGTCCTCGATGAAGAGCAGTAATCTATGAGGGTGTGGCGCAATCTGAGAGATCCCATTGCAGTGCAGATGAGAAAAGGCAGAGAAGACGCAAAGAGCGTCAAAAACTGTCCCATTGCCCCCTTCTGTGATAAGATCTGCAGCTCCAGAATTGGACTGATCAGCCATCAACAGACTCACAAATAAGTGGGTGACATGAAGATGTCCTACTCATTGTCAAATGATGGCCAAGACTGGACTGAACAAAATGGGAGCCATTTTCTTTCAAGGACTAACAGCTAGAAATAGCCTTAAGTTGCAGCTGGCTACAAAGATTACAATCTCAAAAAATATCTTTTATGTGAATTCTGTTTTGCAATCAGGTTAGGTAGATTGTTATAGGCACTGTATATTTTCAGCAGCAGTACTTCTAACTGAGAAATAATGGTGCTGTATTAACCAAAAGATAACCCTTCTTCATTATGAGTAACATCGGAGAGTATATCTATCACACATTTTTGCTTTATTCAACAGTTTTTGGTATGCCTGACCTTATTCTATTAATGTTAAGCAGAATTAATTTAAGCCACAGGATTTTTTTCTAATGCAACACACTTTGCTTTAAATAAAGCATTGCTCACTGATTAATTTTTCATCAAGTAAATTATTATTTTTCCCCAGTTGTCATTGTTCCATGTTCTTTTTATGAGCCACTTTCGAAAATATATGTTAAAAAATATATAAGTATATATAGACACACATACACTCATCCCTCGCTATATGAGCACAATTAGTTCCCACATTTCTGCTTGTAGGTGAAAACTCATAAGAACGACACTAAATTCCCATTAAAATACGTGTAAAAGTCTCCGATTTGTTCCAAGTGCTTGTAACTTGACATAAACCAATTGAGTTTAGCTACTTTTCTGATGCATTTGAACAACCTGGCACCAGAAATAGAATGTAGTGTATGTATGTAGAGCAGGGATTCCCAGCCTATGGGTCGGGAGCCAAACATGAGTCCCATTAGATTTGTTGAAGGTCGCCAGCTGGGCAGTTCCCAGCTGAATGTGTCTGTTAAAGAAGCCGTTTGCAGTTTCTCAACAGTGCTGCCTCAGGCAGATATCTGTCACTAGAGATAGCAATTACCTTATGCCTAGGTGCTGAATGCTTAACACTTGAGTTAATTGGTTTTAACGACTGTTAC